>NC_084843.1:43297745-43600776 GCF_033115175.1 Lepus europaeus | reverse complement strand
CTATCTCCCTTATCTCACCACTCCATCTAAAAGATTTTTTTACCCAAGCTGTCATAGAGAAGGAGAGAGAGAGTGAGAGAGAGGGGGAAATGAGTAGATTTTTGGGACATGGTGATATTCTACATAATTTTTCTGGTGCAGCAAGATAATCACCACTCTCATTCTTTTCCTGAAAAACTTAAGCCACTCCTCCCATAAGGTAAATGTCCAAATTCCTGCTAACCTGATCTTTGTCTGGAAAAACCCCTAGGATACAGCATTCATGCTGATGCAACTCCTCTAATAAGGTGAGTAGCCTTGGGCAAATTCTAGACCTTCCTCAGGGATATTTTCTGCTGAGTAAAAATGTGAGTGTTACTGACTACTTCCTTGGTATGTGCTTTGCAGGGTATTGGTTTCCACCTTGACGTAGTTCCACTGCACAGCAATATGACAAAGTGAGTAGAAAATGCAGTGTAGCAAGCAAACAAAATCCAGAAAAATTGCTCAGTTTTTTTAACCCAACCACCAAAGTGGTTTCTTGCCTTTCATTCTATTTTGCATATTTTCATTGAGAAAAGCACAAAAGTGTAATGTTGCTGATAAAAGGTTAAATTTTATGAATCTATAACCTCCTTGAACAAAATTAACACACTTCTAAAAGTAGAAAAAATAAGCTTAACTGGATGAAAACCAATCTGATTCTTCCTTTTCACTCTTCCCGACTATCGCATATCTTTTAGTGTATGGACTGTTGCAATGGCTCACCAACTTTTTTTGTACAACCCTGTCATTCCTCAGCCCTCCGTAAAAATTCTTATGTCCTCCTAACTCCATCATACAAAGGTCTTGGCCGTCAAAACCCAGGCACATGGCCAGCCTTCTTTTGCCCTGTCTCCTCCTCACCTCCACATATTGTTAACACTTTGCAGAGCCACTTCCAGTCTAACAGACACACTAGTCATTCTCTGATGGCTTACTCAAGGCCTTCTCCCTGTGGCCTTCCCTGACGTCTTCCTCCCTCCTCAACTGCTGTAGGTGGTTTTCCTCAAAGCTCTTACCAAGCGAATTTAATTTTGTTCAATAAACAATCATGTTACTCCTAGCCTGAGAGCATCTTGATGACAGCAATTACAGTTCTTCCATCTCTAGCCTTTGGCAAGATAAACAGTTCCCAAAACCTAGACAAGCAATGTCTTAAAAAGATCTATAATTTGTAGAGTGCATATGAACCACAAGTATCTTTTGATTTGATCTTCCAGAAATTCTCAAATGAGTTTACTATTATCATCCCCATGTTATAGATGGGGAAAATTTTAAAAATAAAGAAAAGTGAAAAATAGAATTCCATTATGTTGTATCTGAATATACCTCCTATAAAGATTGCTAATTAGGCCGGCGCCGCGGCTCACTAGGCTAATCTGCCTGCGGCGCCGGCACACCAGGTTCTAGTCCCGGTCGGGGCACCGAATTCTGTCCCGGTCGCTCCTCTTCCAGTCCAGCTCTCTGCTGTGGCCCAGGAGTGCAGTGGAGGATGCCCAAGTCCTTGTGCCCTGCACCCGCATGGGAGACTGGGAGAGGCACCTGGCTCTTAGCTTCGGATCAGTGCGGTTCGCCGGCCGCAGCAGCCATTGGGGGGTGAACCAATGGAAAAAGGAAGACCTTTCTCTCTGTTTCTCTCTCACTGTCCACTCTGCCTGTCAGAAGGAAAAAAAAAAATTGCTAATTAGAATATTATCAGTAGTATGCAAGGAATTATTTAGTGGAATATATTACAAGCCAAACTTGCCTCAGCTATTAACAATGTCCAGTGTTAAAGTTTAATCATGAAAAGAGCTTAATCTCCTTCCTATAGAGGTGACAAAGAAAGTAGATAAAAGATTACAGGGAAACTGATTCATCTCAGAAATTGAAATGCAGATGTTACAGACAAATAGGAAGGAAGAGCTACTAGGTAAATCTTCAGTCGATATTTTTAGATTTATTTCATTGGCCAGCGCCGCGGCTCACTTGACTAATCCTCCACCTGAGGCGCCGGCACACTGGGTTCTAGTCCCGATTGGGGCACCGGTTCTGTCCCAGTTGTTCCTCTTCCAGTCCAGCTCTCTGCTGTGGCCCGGGAAGGCAGTGGAGGATGGCCCAAGTCCTTGGGCCCTGCACCCACATGGGAGATCAGGAGGAAGCACCTGGCTCCTGGCTTTGGATTGGTGCAATGCACTGGCCGTAGCAGCCATCTAAGAGGGTGAACCAACGGAAGAAGACTTTTCTCTCTGTCTCTAACTCTGCCTGTCAAAAAAATTTTATTTATTGAAAAGGTAAAGTTACAAAGAGATGGAGAGACAGTGAGAGACAGGAAGGGAGAGAGAGAGACAGGAAGAGAGAGAGATTTTGATCCACTGATTCATTTCTCAAATAGCCACTATAGCTGGAGTTGACCCAGGCCAAAGCCAGGAGCCTGGAAATCCAACCAGTCTTCCACATGGGTAACAGGGGCGCAAGCACTTGGGCTATCTTCTGCTGCATTCCCAGGTGCATTAGCAGGGATCTGAATCACAAGTGGAGCACCAAGACTCCAATCAGTGCTCATCTGGGATGCCAGCATCACAGGTGACAGCTTAACTTGCTTCTCCACCACGCTGACCCCTGTTGGGATTTTCTAGTTCTTTTTAGGAACAGCACCATTGTGAAACCAAACAGATTTGCCTTCTCATTTGTAACTTCCCCTAATTCTCTTTTCTATTTATTGACTGTCCAGGGTGTGCATGTTGACTACATGCCCCACAGGAATATAATGATCTTAGAATAAGTTTTCTTCATAATGTACTCGGGCTAAGGAATATAGTCACTCCTACAGACCATTCCTTTTGCCACTCTACCATCAAAAAGTGAGCTGTGAATAGCACACAGGCTAAACTTTCCTAATGAGAGCAGCCCTTATACTGCCCAATGGCATCCTGGCATACCACAGGATGTGTCAGTGATCAAACGGGCATGGACATCACTCTCTGTTTCTCCAAATTCCATCAACCAAATTAGGACTGGCTACACAATCAAAACATTTACACTGTTATTTGTGTCTTACTATCTTTAGGTTTGGATCACAAATTTTAGTACTTTAAGCTTCGTGTTTTTAAAACAGAAACCAAGGAAATATTCAAACAGGTTAGCACTTTGCCAAGAGTTGGCAAGCTTTGGGTACTTATTGCTGGCTCTAATTTTTCAGCTACTTTTAAATTTGTTTGCTACTATGGTAGGTTCCCAGTAACAGACATCCTTTGGTCTTGTGCAGAGAAACCTCTAAGGCTTCACAATGTAGTCATTCTTAAGAGAGCAGTCGGTGGACTACCCACTGGTAAAAGAAAAATTTTCAAGTGATGATTTTCCAGCCTTGAAATCCAAGTCAGCAATTACTGAAGCACTGTCATTTATAAGCCATGTCTTACTTAATTTAATTATATATTTATTTTTTAAGATCTTAAATTTTTGATTAGTTTTAAGATTCAATATAGTTCATAGTTCATAGATAAAATTCTATGAATACAATGATACTCTTTTCTCCCTCCCACCCTGCCACTCTCCTCACTCTCCATTTTCCTTCTTCCTTTAGTTTTTGAGATAACATTTTAAACTTACATTCCAGTAAAAAGGTTTAATGCTTCACTCCCAGACACTGATGTAAGCGTTGACTTCTTGGGCAAGACCCAAGAAGCACAGCAACAAAAGCAAAGCAAAACAAATGGGTTTACATCAAACTTGGAAGCTTCTGTACAGCAAAGGAAGCAACCTACAGAGTGAAGAGACATCCAACAGAATGGGAAACGATATTTTCAAGCTACCTATCCAATCCAACAAAGGATTGATATCCAGGATATATCAGCAACTTACAAAACTTAAAAACAAAAGACCAACTAGTTCAGTTAAGAAATGGGCAAAGGACTTCAATAGATAGTTCTCAAAAGAAGAAATTCGGATGGCCAGCAAATAAATGAAAAAATGCTCCACATCAGTAGCCATCAAGGAAATGCAAATCAAAACCACAATGAGATATCACTGATTCCTGTCCATCAAAAATTTTGGATTTTTGGCTAAAATCCAAAAGACAAATGCTGGCCAGGATGTGGAGAAAGGGGAATATACAAACACTGTTGGTGAGAATGTAAATTAGTGAAATCACTGTGAAAAACAGCATGTAGGTTTCCTAAAAAACTTGAAATAGACTTGCCATATGATCCAACAATCCCACTACTGGGTGTATAACCAAAACCCATGAACACGTTGTATCAAACAGATACCTGCACCACCATGTTTATAGCAGCACTGTTCACAGTAGCCAAAATTTGAAGTCAACCAAAGTATCTATTCTCATATGAATGGATAAAGAAAATGTGGTATATATATGCAATAGAATATTATTCAGCTATAAAAAAGAATGAAATTCTACCATTTGCATCAAATGGATGCAAATGGAGAATATTATGTTAAGTAAAGTAAACCAGACACAGAAAGACATACTTATGGTTACTCATATTTAATGAAATATGAATTTAAATATATAGTAGTTACTCATTCTTGTGTCAGTTCGTGGGCTAGTCTTCTTATAAACTTCGTTGCATTTCACTCTCACAATAATTCTCCAAGCTAAGTACTGCTATTAGCTCCCTCCTCATCAGTCAAGTTTATGATTCTGTAAAGCTAGGAGAGGTGCTTAAAATTACTTGGTTCATAAATGGATCGAGGTTTATTTGTCCTTGAATCCTGTGTTTCTCACATTAAAGAAACATTTAAACAGGGAAAATAGTGTTAATATTGTTCTATTGGTTAAAAGTGAGAAGAGATGGGGTGAGAGTTGTGGAACAGTGAGTTCGGCCACCATTTGAAACCTCCACATCCCATATCAGAGTATCTGATTCAGTACCAGCTACTCCATGCTTCTGATCCAGCTTCCTGTGAGTGTACATGGGAGGCAGCATAATGGCCCAAGTACTTGGGTTCATGACACCTATGTGGAAGACCCACATAGGATTCCTGACTCCTGGCGTTAGTCCGGCCCAGCCTTGACTGTTGCAGCTATTTGGGGAGGGAACGGACAGGTGGGAGAGCTCTCTGTGTCTCTCCCTTTCTCTATCACGGTTGTCTTTCAAATAGTCAATCTTTAAAAAAATTAAGTGAGGAGAGAGCACTTCAGTTATGAAGAGTAAGCCAGGCTTTTATAGAAGATGGGTATTTATGAGTAACTTATGGATATGAAAATAACATGAAGCATGCCCAAGAGATCCAAGGAAACAGCAGAATAAAATAATTAACAGGGAACACTCATATATTCCTGGAGAACAGTGAGTGATCGGACTATTTGGACTAAAATGATAAGGCGTATTTGGAAAATATTGGGGTGAAAACTGCAAAGTCAAGTTGAAGCCAAGTAGTCCTGCATTATGGAGGCTGAATCAGTGGTATGTATGGAATACATTAGAGTGGGAAGAGACTAGAAATAGTTCAAAGGCTTGTAAGGATTTTTCGCTACAAAATCCATACCAAAGATAATGGGGCTTACATAGGAGCCAACATGAAATGAACAGAAAGAATATACCAGAGAACTTAAAATCTTTATTTGGCATTGGAGAAAGATGTAGGCATGAGATTTCAAAGCCTGAGTTTGGGCAAGTGACACAACTAAGAGGAGAATTTATAGAAATATTATACGGCAGTTCAAAATGTTGAGATACGGACATCCTGAATGCATAGACCAAATGGCTGGAATAACCACAATCATATGTAGTGGTTTAGTGGTTAAATCTCCTGACTTGGATTCCAGTGCTCACCTCCAATCCTTTATACTATCCTTTAAAAAATGATTCCAAAAAGGTTAACCAACATCAGTACCTGAACTGGCATGCAGAAATCATACAGAGCAAGACTAAAAGAACCACCCTTGACCTCTAGTGGACCACAGAGATGATCCATTGCGGAGAACTTTTCAGCAGCAATCCACTTGTATGCTATGCACAACTGATTTCTAACATAAAAACCAAATACACGAGCAGTGTTTTGAAAAAGTGATCACAAAATTCAGATGAAAAGGCTAAGATCCAGTCTTTTTTTGTTGTTCTTTTTGACAGGCAGAGTGGATAGTGAGAGAAAGGTTTTCCTTTTTGCCGTTGGTTCACCCTCCAATGGCCGCTGTGGCTGGCCGGCTCATTGTGCTGATCCGAAGGCAGGAGCCAGGTGCTTCTCCTGGTCTCCCATGCAGGTGCAGGGCCCAAGGACTTGGGCCATCCTCCACTTCCTTCCCGGGCCATAGCAGAGAGCTGACCTGGAAGAGGGGCAACACAGGATAGAATCCGGCGCCCCAACCGGGACTAGAACCCGGTGTGCCGGCGCTGCAAGGCAGAGGATTAGCCTGTTAAGCCACGGCACCAGCCCAGGATCCAATCTTTTAATAATCAGTCATTAACATCAACTTAGTATATGTCAGGCACAGGTCTAAATATCACAAGTTCAAAGAACTGCTCATGATGAATATAATTTTTATTAAGCCCATTTCATAGAGGAGGAATATAAAAAATCAGAAACATGAATGAACATGTCTAGGTTCTCCTAACAAGCAAATTAACATCTCGGTGTATCTGAGGCAAAAGCCTCTTACATAAATCATAGCACGTAAGCAAGTAATACCCACAATATTAATTTATGTGAGCTGGGATAATACCATTACTTTTTATTGGCTACCTCATGCTATCGTCACATTTTTCTGAGTGTAGTATCAATTTTGTTTTTTAGAAAATAATTCAGCAACTACTGCTATAATAGAAAAAGTGAAATGAGGAAACTCCCATTTTATTTTTCAAAAAGGATTCAATTTTGAAGCATATCAAGATTATTTTTATAAGATGAGATTTAAAAGTGAAACTACTGTGGTTAACCCTTTGCTTGGAAACCTTATTCAAATAACCCCTGAGAAAGTTATTTTAATAGATACTGTGATTAGAAATTCACTGAGTTTTAATAAAATATAATGTGATTTTAAAATCATAAACAGCTTTTCAAACGTCATTTGGTTAAGTAGTCTCAGTGATCTTTTAATGTCCGACACCAAAAACAAACCTATGTGGGGCCAGTGCTGCAGCACCAGCATCCCATATGGGCGCTGGTTCTGGTCCCTGCTGCTCCTCTTCCCATTCAGGTCTCTGCTATGGCCTGGGAAAGCAGTAGAAGATGGCCCAAGTCCTTCAGCCCCTATACCCACATGGGAGACTCGGAAGAAACTCCTGGCTTCAGAGCAGCTTAGCTCTGGTCATTGCAGTCATTTGGGGAGTGAATCAGTGGAATGGAAGACCCCCTGTCTCTTTCTCTGGCTCTAGCTCTCTCTGTAATTCTTTCAAATAAATAACTCTTTAAAAACAAAACTAGACAAACCTATGACAAAGCCTTGTTGTGTCCACCTATGCTCCCAAATATTGTCAGAATTGCTTAACAAATGATGCAGCTGAATTCTAGAGGCCTTGGGAGTAAGAGAAAACTTAAGTACCCAGAAATTAATTTAGTAGATAGAAAGTATCTATGTAAGAAAATAGGTGGGTGTATTGGATTAATGATGACTTCCCCATATATATGAGTCTACTTAAGTAATCTGAGAGAGAGATCTTTCATCCACTGTTTTATACCCCAAATGGCCACAAGAGCCAGAGTAGGGCCAAAGTGAAGCCAGGAGCCTGGAATACCAAACCAATTTCTGAAGTACTTGGGCCATCTTCTGCTGCTCTCCTAGGTGCATTAGTAAGGAGCTGCATTGGAAGTGGAGCAGCTGAGACTTGAACTGGCACACACAGGGGATGCTGGCATTGCAGGCGGCAGCTTGACCTGCTCTACCACAACAACAGCCCCAAATTTACATTTTAATGTCTGGTAAAGCTTGTAGTCAATCAGATTTAGAAAATGAGAAGTCAGGCTTACTAGGAAAATTTTCTTCTCCAACTTTCAAACAAAAATATACCCTTATAATGAAGTGGAGGGCATGCAGGGTGGAGGAATGTCACTTTTTCACAATTTAAAACACCCTTGACTAGTTGAGAAATATCATCTAACACTCGAGAGCATTTCTCTTCTGTTACCCTCCTGGAGAGACCACATGGGCAGTCTTTGGGGTTACATGGAGAAATAGAGGGGAGCTCTGCTTTTCAGCCATCCCCTTCAATGTACCCAGCTTGTGAATAAAACCATGTGAGACCCTTAAACCTGCTATTAAATCAAATTAGCAGGTGGCCATTTGCCTAAAGCTATGTCTGTACTTTCAGTCCCCATAATAATATTCCATAACCTTAAATAAACAAAGCAAAACCTAACCAAAGAGAATTTTTTGATAACAAATACTCAGATCACAGCCAATCGTGGGCAGCCAACTGATCAACCCATACTCAAACAAGGCAAATGTTTTAAGTCTCCATGCCCAAAAAAGGCAGCCTCGAAAGGAAGGGGTTTTATCTGCTTTGCTTCCATGTTCATCCTACAAAAGCTCACTGCTCACACTGCTGGATTCATCTCTCTGAACCTCTTCTGGTTCTGAATGCTACTCAATTCATGACTTGCTCTTTATTTAAATAAACACTGTTAAATTTATTTTGCCTTGGGAAGCGGGATACACAGCAGACTCATAGAATGGCAGATGTCCTAAATAGCACTCTGTCCTCAGAATCGGCCCTTAAGGCATGCGGATCTGGCTGAAGAGCCCATGAGAGTATTGTAGGCATGGAAAGCCAAGACACTCTGGGAGGGGAAAAAAAACCTAAATGAAAGATCTCAGCGAGTGAGATTCCAGTGGAAAGAACAGGGCCATCAAAGGAGGAGGTACCTTTCTCTGAAGGGAGAGAACTTCCACTTTGACTATGACTCTATCAGAATAAGATCAAAGTCGGCGAACCCTAAAGGCTTCCATAGCCTTGGCAACTCATGACTAGAGCCTAGGGAGATTACTGACGCCATAAACAAGAGTGTCAAATTGTTAAGTCAACAACAGGAGTCACTGTATTTATGTCTCATGTGGGATCTGTCCTTAATGTGTTGTCTAATGTGAAGTGATGCTGTAACTAGTACTGAAACAGTATTTTTACACTTTGTGTTTCTGTGTGGGTGCAAACTGATGAAATCTTTACTTAGTATATACTGAATTGATCTTCTGTATATAAAGATAATTGAAAATGAAAACTGTTGTTAAACTGCAAATTGCATAGAAAATTAAGTTTTAAAAATCATGTAGGATCTCTGTCTTTAATGTGCTATACACTGTTATTTAATGCTATAACTAGTACTCCAACAGCATTTTTCACTTTGTGTTGCTATGTGGGGGCAAACTGTTGAAATCTTTACTTAATATATACTGAACTGATCTTCTGTATATAAAGAGAATTGAAAATGAATCTTGATGTGAATGGAAGGGGAGAGGGAGCGGGAAAGGGGAGGGTTGCAGATGGGAGGGAAGTTATAGGGGGGGGAGCCATTGTTATCCATAAGCTGTACTTTGGAAATTTATGTTCATTAAATAAAAGTTAAAAAAAATTATTTTGCCTTGGATTTTTTTCCCTATCACAGTCCAGTCACCTATGGAAGGTCACTACACATCCAGCTGACTATAAAGAATCATCATTTCAGCCCGGCCCGTATTCATGGTCCACAAAATCATGAAATATAGCAAAATAGTCATTACTTTAAATTACTAAGTTTTGGGGTAGGATGTTATATACCAGAAAATACACAAAGAGAATGATTAACTTTTGGTCAAACACATGGATAACTCTTTAGATGGAGTAAAATTTGAGTATCACTTTGAACCTCACCTAGGCTGATGGAGCAATATGAGAGAAGACAGAGGAACTTGATTTTTGGTGTATTGGATTATCCATGTATTTTGGAGAATCAAGTACAACACAGTAGTGAATAGGAGTCGGGGATTAGGCTAGGAAAAGTTTGCAATTTCCAACAACAACAAAAGCATATTACTCTTTAAACTGGATGCATTACTCTATTTCTAAAGGAAATGGGTATCCACTTCAGGATTTAAGAAAAAGAGAAACTTGAGATGAAAATTACTGAATTAGATGGGAACAAATTTGGAATAGAGAACTCCAGTTGCAGAGTTATCTCAATAATCCATAAAAAGCTTATGAAGACCTGAAATATAGCAAGAGAAATAAAGAGCTAATTTAAAATCCTGAATCATTAAGGAATAGGTTGGATAGACACAGGAGGAAGGATTAAGAGTAGCAAAAAAATCCCAATTTTGGGGAGTGAGAATTTGGCACACTGGTTAAATAGCTGCTTGGTATGCCCACATCCCCTGTTAGAGTCTCTGAGTTCGAGTCTCAGCCCCACTTCCATTTCAGCTTCCTTTTAATGCTTGTCCTGAGAGGCAACAGGTAATGGTCAAGTAGTTGGGTTCCTGAAACCCGTGTGGATGACCCTGAGAAAGTTCCAGGGTCCCGGCTTCAGCCTGGCCAAATCATGGCTGTTGCAGTCATTTGAGGAGTGAATCAGGGGATGGAAGATCTCTTTCCCTCCCTTTCATTTTTCTCTCTCTACCTTTCAAATCAATAAAATAAGTAAGAAATATTTAAGCTCCATTTTTGGTAGCTGAAAGGGTTCTACTAATTAAAAAATGGAATAATTGGAAAAAGTAATTTATAAAATTGTTTCAATTTCAGTTTTAGAGCATCAGTTGAACCAATTATATAGCTTAAGAGTGACATTAGGACACACAGCCTCTCTCTCTTCATGTATACTATATTAACAAATATATATGCACATTGTCATGCTTGTATCACATACAGATGTATGTATATATGTGCATTTAGCTTTAGGTGTGTATGTATATATTGACTATCCACACACAGAGATACTAGAATTTTTACTGTATCAGTGGTAGTTAAAGTACAAAGATGAAGTTGTCCTAAGAATGCAGGTGAAGAACCAAGAGGACATGGAAGAATGAAGTCTAGAGCAATACTAAGGTGTGAGTAATGAGGAGAGGAGGACAAATATCTGTATAAAGAAACAGAAGATTCA
Organism: Lepus europaeus; assembly: GCF_033115175.1. NCBI lineage: Eukaryota > Metazoa > Chordata > Mammalia > Lagomorpha > Leporidae > Lepus > Lepus europaeus. Next base: position 43,589,745 of record NC_084843.1, on the reverse strand, counting down.
GCCAGCAAAACATATTTCGGAGACTTAAGAACTTGTTTGATCACTTATGTTGCTTAAAACTCACTTCACCCACCCACCAAACAATGTATACTTTATTTCAGAGTACTTAGGATTGGGTAGCAAATAATATCTAAGTGTTAGATAAATCCAATAACTATGGCTTTGGATTTAGGTCTAGGGTGGTAAGACTATAAATATATATAATTACATTTTTCATGCGTGTGTGTATTTATTCTACATCATTCACATGATAGCTTTTGAAATAGCCTTTTCACCACCATAATATGAAAAATGATCCATTTGCCTTCACACTGAACTATATCAAATGATTCATTGCCTATTTTCAATTCCACATAACAAGCCAAAAGAAACAGTCACTTTTTTTATTTTATAAAGCAATGGCATGCTTCTAAAGCTATAAAAAGATTTTAGAAAATGCCAGATTAATGTATTTGCCCTGGAAATTTTTTTCATAAATGAAGTAGAAACTGAGAACTTGGAATGAATTTTATTAAGAATGATCTACTTTTGCCATTCTCAATAAGAAGTGAGCCTTTTGGTTGAAACATTATTACCAATAAGCAATATTTTTGCTTTAATTTCCATGTCTGGGAGATTCTAAGCCACTTTGAAAAAATGGAAATTCTAAGATGCAACTTTATATTTTTGAGTAGAAATATATTGTTTTTGCTCATTTTTCTAACGATCAGGACTCTGAAACAAAAAATTCCACTTCATATATTTTTCTGAGCCCTTCAATCTCCTTTAAACGGAATATGGTCAATTCCTAGTTGTGGAATAACCACAAGACAATTAGAAGTTAAATTGTTGAGCAGCCCGCATCTAATTGAAGTCTCTCCATTTTAACTATTTTATTTTTAGCATCTGAAGCCGTCTGCAGCTCTTCTAGGCTATAATCATGTTTATTTAAGAGTAGTGCAGCTCTCAGTGAGAAAATAAAAACCTACCAGAACTGCTATACTGAATAGAAGAAACTAGGAAGATGGGCGGTATGTTTGGTGTAGTTTTCAGTTGTAGGATTCCCTTCAGTTGACTGTACTAGCATATCAGCCTGGGTTGTAAACCTCCATGTCAGATGGGCTTTCTCTGTCATGTGCCATGTGCATGAGTAGCAATCTTGATTCAGGAAGTTATTCAAGCTTTTTGCTTTACAGAACCTGTGAGGTTCTGAAGATGCTGAGTAAGTTTCATTCTGCAAGTCATTCTAGGGACTTAACACAGCTAAAACTCTGTTTTTTGGACGATACAGGTAAAACAATATGAAATAAAGATAATTTTTGCCAGGTTCATCCCATAAATCAAGGAGTATAACCTAGAAATGTTTTGCCTATGCAGAAAGAGGACATTTGGGGAATGCCATCTTCCTCGTCACCCTATTAGCAAGCCTTCCTTAACTGCCTACTGTGCATCTGCCTCTCTGACTTACTCGTTCTTCACATGGCTTGTCATCATTCATTGCCAGAACAACTCTACGTGTTGGCTAATGTTACCATCTTTACTAATAAATGAACTAGCTATTAAGGGATAAAACGTGTTATTAAATGTCAGAACAGTGTTTTAATGTCAACACTCAAACTTTATATTTGTACACTCGTTATTCTTAATATGAAGAAATTAAAATAATGGACACTTTGTTAAGAGAAAGACTTGAAGAAAAGAAAAACGCCTCAATATCAATGGCTTAGTTACAATGTGGGCAGAGTAGAGAAACAGCTCATTGCTCTGTCTCTGGAGTGAAGTTCTTACGAGCCAGGACTGTTACCTTACACAAACCCCATACTTTTTGTTTCATCATCTGTCAAATTAGTTAACTTTTAGAATTTTTTTCCTGGATTGTTTGAGTTTTAGCCAAAAAAGTGCAATTAAGCATACTACACAAAGCACATAAAGTCCTCAATTAGCTTTCACTTATCCTTACTATTGGGATAGTGTTATTCTCTCTAGCCTTATGTATTTCAGAATGCTATTTCCCACCATAATTTGATTCACCAAATATTGCACCATCAATAACATTCTAGTTCTAGAGGAAGAAATGAAAGAAATAGAAGTTACTTTTGCAGTATGGAAAAGGCAAACGGATGAATATTTAAAGAAACAATGAAAGAGCCGGCCTACAATGGTATTTGGAAAACTGCTAGACAGAACTCAAACTAAGTATAGTAAGGTGATGAGTGGTCAGGAATGGGACAGTTATCAGGAGAGGTGTTACTGAAGTGATAAAGTTTGTGGAAATGGCGGTTAATATCTGAAGTGACGGGTGATTAAGCTAAGCATTAAATCTTTTTTTAAATAATGTTAAAAAGTGTCAATACTGGGTATCATTTCAAAGAGCTGCTGAATAATTACTATAGATACTCAGAGAGAAGAGTTAATAAAAAGACTGATGGCAGAGCCATAGGCTACATAGGAAAGGGAATGCCTGGAGGCTGAAACTTCAGCTTAGGGGTTTTGGAAAGTCGCGTCTGATTCTATGAGAGCATGTGACTAGGAAGGTGACAGAGGGATTTAAGAAATGTGGGATTGTAGTCTGACCTGGATGAATGACTCCACTAGCTAACATTCAGGCCAGCAGGCAAAGGCAGGTGAGTTTGGGATCTATTTTGGCATGTCCTGTGTTGTTTCTTCAAATCTTACAGGGTAAGTGGTCACATTGTTCAGTTCTAGAGTTTATTTTACTGCTATCAACTCTTTCTCATTCCTGAGAGATTTTGCATGCAAGAAACTTTCTTCCTAACTAAATATCCTATGACATAATGAAGCTTCCATCCACTGGTTCATTCCCCACTTGCCTGCAACAGTCAGGAGCTCAGAACTCAATCCAGATCTCCCACTTGGGTGGCAAGGATCTGAATACTTGAACCATCATGTGCTGCCCTCCAGAGTTTACATTAGCAAGAATCTGGAATTGGAATCAGAGCTGGGACTTGAACCCACTCACTTTGAAATGGGATGAAGGCAACCCAAGTGTATTCTGAATGACTGTGCCAAACAGCTACCTATTCCCTAATGCCTGCTTTAGAACATCAACAATAAGAGGCAGCAAGGACAGTTCAGAGACTGCAGTCATTCTTTTGGATCTCTGATACAACACTTTAGCAAAAATACTATTTTTGACAGACTTATAGTGAGTCTGAGAAGATAAATTTTATTCTCTGTGACATTCCATTTCATGGGAGCTGTTTAATCTAGGCCAGTTGTACAAATGTTTATTTCTGTTTGTAGGATAGTGTCCTTTACAAATACCACCATCTTTCTAGAACATCTTTCCTGCTGAAACTGATGGACTGGCTGAAAAACCAAAACGGCAAAGAGGAGCATGGAGGCTGGAGAGGAGACCAAAGCAAGGCCTAGGACCTAGGACCCTGAACATGATCTGAATCCATGAAAAAATAAATAAAGTATTACAGCAACAGTGCTCAAACTCTTTTTCCCTGCAGTCACACCAGAAATTTTCAATTATAAAATGTTTTTTATAATATCCTTGGCACTTAAGGATTTCTAATTATTATAAATTCCTAAACTATGTGCCAGGCATTTGCCTAACCCACGTGCATTCAGGTATTGTCTTGTTTTATCCCTCTCCTTAAGCCCAGTACAGATAGGTACTAAGGCTGAGTAGCTCTTATCTGAAATGCCTGGGTCCAGAAATATTTCAGCCGTTTTCAGATCTGGGGATATTTACACACACATAATGAGATATTTTGGGGATGAGCTCAAGACCACAAACTTAATCCAATAATGTCTCACATATCCCATATCCAAGTGCCTGAAGATAATTTTACACAGTAATACAACTGCATCCTGACTGCTACCTCTCACATGAAGTTGGGAGTGGAATGTTCCACTCTTTGGCACCATGTCAGTGTTTAGGGTTTAATAATTCCAAATTAGAAACTTTCAGTGTAGATCCATCATTATTCCTATTTCCTATAGATCCATATTGAGGACCTGTCGCTTACAAAAGGCGGAATTTGAATTCTGGAAGGCAGTCTGCACGCCAGTGCTTTAACTCCAACAAGAACCAGGGATTTACACAGTAGCCAAGCTCCACAGGTGCTTCTGACAGAACCCAGCCTGAAATGGTTAGCCAATGTAGATATCATCTAGTAAATTCTGAACCAACCCTGATTAACACCAAGCAGCTGGATCAATTTAAAACAAGTTTGGTTTGCCCAGAGATTTTTTCAAACAGTAATAAAAATAACTTGTGCTTTTGAAAAGACTATGGTATGTCAAAAAGAAAAGCGGGGAGATAAGACACTAGAGAGGGCACGGGCTGAGGCTTTGAAACTTTAAGGTTTGGTGTTCAACTCAGCAATCCACAGCCCGAGGGGATAAGACTGGGAGTCTTAAGAGATTTCTCAGTATCATCGTTCCATGATTCCCAGGCTGCCCACCCCAGCCGTCTCTTCCTTTGTTTTCTCCCTTCACCAAGGTCTACCTCTCCAAGAATTTGCTTCACACAATTCTCTTTTTTTTTTTAATCTTTGATTGTTCTCCAATGACTTCACATGCTCCAATCTCTGCCCATCATGCTTCTTCAGTGAAATGTTAAATCCTGTGAAAATTAGTAATTTTATTTTCTACTTCCTTTGGCATCTCTTTCCATCCCTCTCCTCCCTGCTGGAGCTCTCCAGTTTATAACATATTGATGGGTACAGATACATGAAAGAATCGATGGACATCAATAGCAGTTCTACCATTCCTGTGGCAATCAACCACCAACTTTAAGAAAAAAAACATGTTCCAGTAAAGTTTCTCTAAAACCTCTATCCCCTAACTAAGCACACTGCCCTTAGCATTTGTAATGGCCTCTTAAAACAATTTTTTTTTTTTTAATTTGAAAGAGTTGGGGGGGGGGGGCTTCTACCCACTGGTTTACACCCCAGATGGCCACAACGGCCAGAGCTGAGCCTATCTGAACCAGGAGTTTCTTCTGGGTCTCCGACATGGGTACAGGGGCCCAAGGACTTGAGCCCCACTGCTTTCCCAGGTGTGTTAGCAGGGAGCGGGATCAGAAGTAGAGCAGCCAAGACTTAAACCAGCTCCCAAATGGGATTCTGGCACTACAGGCAAGGACTTTAACCTGCTAAGCCACAGCGCAGGCCCCTGTAATGGCTTTAAATGATTTTTCACCTCATGGATAATTTTCACTCTAATTAATCCATCCTAAATACACAGTACTGCCAAAGTACCCTCCAAACTTTGTCAGTTAAGCTCTTCCTTACCCTCTGTTGAATACACATATTTGGGGGGGGGGGGTTTATTTTATTTATTTGAAAAACAGAGTTAGAGAGGTCTAAACAGAGACAGAGGTCTTCCATCCTCTGGTTTACTCCCCAAATGGCAGCAAGGGCTGGAGCTGAGCCAATCGGAAGCCAGGAGCTTCCTCTAGGTCTCCTACATGGGTGCAGAAGCCCAAGGACTTGGGCAGTCTTCTGCTGCTTTTCCAGGTGCATTAGCGGGCAGCTGGATTGGAAGTGGAGCAGCTGAGACTCCAACTGGCACCCTCATAGGATGCTGGCGCTGCAGGCCAGAGCTTTAACCCACTGCACCATAGCGCCTGCTCCATCACATTCACATTTTTTTTTAACCTCTACAATAACGTCACATTTTAAGAGCTATGGACTCAAAATTCTAATAATTGCATCCTGGTTCTTCTACTCATATGTTGGACTTGAACAAGCTGCAAGATACCTCTGCAAAATGTAAGATGGAGCTAACAAAAGCATCTTCTTTATGACAGGTGTAAGAGTACAATGTGAAGGTGTCTGTTTAGTAATTTAAATACTGCTATTTAGTACCTTAGTCAAGGAGACTTAATAATTAGTGGACTTCATCACCATCAATGTCAACATGGCTTTAACAAAATAATCATATTTCCATTCTGAGCACTTTTTTACCCAATCTTTAATATCCAATCCAAAACAACCACTCTGAGTCCTTCAATAGAACAAACACTTCTTGGCTTCATTTCTAAGAAGCCATTCCAGATTTCTCCAAGTATGTGTAATTTCCCCTTCTTTACAGAATTTAAACTGTTTGTTTATCTGACCTACAGAGAGACAGAGAGAACTCGCATCTGCTAACTCACTCCTCAAATGCATACAATGGCTCCTGGTTTCCAGGGCCTTAGCTGAGAACTGGAAATCCAACCCAAGTTTCCCACATGGATGGCAGGAACCCAATTACTTGAGTCGTCATTGCTGGCTCTTCGTGTCTGCATTAGCAGGAAGCTGGAGTCAGAAGCTTAAACAGCGTACTTAACCCAAGTACTCCAATATGGGATGTGAATGTCTCAGTAGCAATCTTAATCACTAGGCCAAATACCTGCTCCTTTGTAGCATTGTGGGAGATAGGGTACTTCTCTCAGGAAAGTAATGTATAATAGCTAATGATCTATGAGGAGATTTATATTTTTCCCTACTTTTCCTTTTTAGGTCTCTGCAAATGATAGAGGAGATTGAAGGTGGTGCTATTCAGATGATTTTTGTTTTTCTGATTTCAAAATAGAGGCACAGAAGAAATGTATTGTCTAGCTTGGTATTAGGACTTGCCTCAAGCAAAATAAATAAAGTCAAATTTCAATAGAGAAAGGATTTTATCATAAGGTATTAAGAGCATATCAGAGTTCTCAAAAAGTACCTAGGACCAAAATTTAGAGAAATGCAAGAACTGTCTATATTTATGTGTGTCCATATGTAAAATTTCTACATCACCGAATCAAACAGCCCCCATTGATGTAATCCATTGTTACAATGATATGCAGATTTATTTGTGTGTGTTGGAACTGAACTCAAGATTCTTGGAAACAATCTAATTGGCCAGATTTGGATTTTATCACCAAGCAAAGAGGAAAACATTCATGCTTATAGGTCAGAGGCAACTCCCAGTGGGAGGAACTGTCCTTACAAATGGAGCTGATGAAAAAAGTCTAAACTTTTCAACTACATTTATTTCCTATTTATTTTATAAAATTTGTATTTGAAAGAGACACAGAGAATGTGATAGAGACATGCCGGCACAAAGAGGTATTTTCTCTCTGCTGATTAACTCCACAAATGTCTATAACAGCCAAGGATGAGCCAGGACAAAGCTGCAAGACTAGAACTCAATCCATGTCTGCAACATGGGTGGCAGGGACCCACCAACTTGAGCTTTTACTGCTGCCTCCAAAGGTGCACATGAGCAGAAAGCTGGACTCAAGAGCTGGAGTTGGGGCTCAAACCCAGATATTCTGATGTGGGATGTGGTTACCCCAAGCGGCTACTTAATGACAGTATCAAACACGTACTCTATCAAGTATTTTTTTACCTAATAGAGATCACTAATAAAATGTATCATCTTTTATAATATAAGAGTGCTTTTGAATGTTTCACACATTTTGGAGGTGGAGAAAAGCTATTTAAGTGCACGTTTAATACCCACGTTAACCTAGAGCCTGAGTGTACCAAAGATACTAACATGAGATGTCAAGAGAAGAAATGGGGTGAGGGGCAAAGGAGAACTCTGCATTACTATATCACAAATTTCATTTTGTAAATATAAAACTATTCTGAAATAAAATGTTCTTTAGAAAAATAAATAATACACAAAACGCAAAGCTCTGATAGTTTGGGAATTTAACAACAGTGGTGACATTTAGCAGAGGCCTCACCTGCACAGTGGAAGGCTGCAGGAGGAGATGTTGGAGGTAGCAGAGCCATAGAAATGGTCAGAAGGAGAAGTCGCATTCAACAGAGCCTTCTGGACTCCAGGAGGATTTAGAAGCTGAAAAATACAGCCCAATACAGTAAATGACAAGAAAACCCAAACACTAACTGTATGCTTAGGTGCAAACCCTACCCTATTCACAGTTATCTGTTCTCTCTCACACACACAAAAATTACATTAAAAAATTATTGCAATAGTACAGGTAGCTGTCCCATGGCAGTTGGTAGATTTATGAGCAGACAGGAGATGATAACCTGTGGGTCTTCAAAATTACTTAGGTAAAAAAAAAATTTGGGATGAAATCAGCTGAATTTGTAATTCACATGGACCCACAGAGTAAAGCCTCAGGGGAACTGTTATTATTTTATGCTTTCCTCCTAATAAATGAAAATACCTGCATTAAATGGAAGTTAGGGTTGCACTGGAAACTTCAAATATCACTACACAGGTGTACACAATCTAGATTCTAGACAAACAAGTGATTCCAGTGGCCCTACATGTCACAGTATTTCTAAAATCATCCATTCCCCTCTCCTATGTTATCCCAAGACAATGTGGTTGTATTTGTTGCACCAACAAGTGGTTCAGTCTGGAAACAAGGGGGGATTAAATAAAACAGAGTGGGTATCTCATACTCAAAATGCCTAGACCAGGAGTGCTTTGGATTTAGGAATATTTGCATATACATAATGAAATATCTTGGATAGGGAACCAAATGTAAACACAAAGCTCACTTATGTTTCATGTATATTTTTTGAAATTTTAAAAATTTTCATTTTATTTGAAAGGTTGAGGAGAGAGAGAGACAGAAAGAGATAGGCTATCTGTTGGTTTACTCTCAAATGCTCAAAACAGCCAGGGCTGGGCCAGGCTGAATATAGGAGCTAGAAACTCCATCAGGGTCTCCCACTTGGATGGCAAGGACTCAAGTCATCATATGCTGCCTCCCAGGGTATGGATTAGCGGGAAGCTGGATCAGAAGCAGAGGGGTAGGAAGGGACTTGCTTTGTCACTCTGATATTTGCTACAGACATGCCAAGTGGTATGTTAGCCGCTGTGCTGAATACCTACCCTCACAGATATTTTGTGTGCATTGCTGAAGGAAACTGTACAATATATTTAGTGTATCTGCATTGTGCTGTGCCCCATCATCTCAGCAACCAAAGTTTCAGATTTTAGAGCATTTTGGATATGGATTTTCAGATTAGAGATGATGCATCCCCATGGCTAAAAAGATCATCTAAGCTCCAGGCTTTATAGCAACCCTTGATTTCTTCTTCCCTTATCCTTTGAGTCCTATGAGATCAACCCCACCATTCTTGCCATAGGCCTCCGCCAGAGCATTTATCACACTGAATTGTCTCTGTTTATCAGCTCTCCACCAGATAGGGAATTCCAAGTGAACAAGCCTAACTCTGACCACACACCCAGGATCTGCCCCTTCATTGAATTCTGCTTGTAAAAGTTCTCTGAGCAAATCTCCATTTCTGACCAACACCTTCTCTGAACAGAACTCTGCTTTTTCTTAGGATGGAATATGTCTTACCTTTACTCCCAACTTGCAAATGTAGTTTAATATTCAGTGTCCTCACAAATTCTACTGTTGGCTCAGAAGACCGATTCCAGATAATAAAGAAGTGTGTTTTTGTGTTTTGTTTTTTATTTTTTAACTAACCCTATCTTTGAATCTGAAACACATTTCTTCTCACTACAACAAGTTTGGAAAAATTACGATCAAACATAAACCATGAAATGGAATTCTTATTTTTCCCTCAAAGTAAAATTAGAAATAAGGCAACCTAGAAAGTACCCTACAACCTCTGACTTTTAGGCTGCCACTAAAACATCAGGTTAAATTTAAAAATACAGTGGCCACAACAGTTTTCCCTAAAACATGACTTGCCCTTTTAATCCTTTTTTCTATAGATTGGGCTTTGGAAGAAAAAATGACCATATTAGCACAAATTATTCCAAATTTGGCCAAGCAGGAGCTTCCATTTAGAAACAGGGCACGTCTTAGAGTTAATAAGCACATGTGTGGCATTACCCATTAGACTCCATCATTAAACACTATGAGCACTTCATTGTGATAGTCCTCTAAAAAGCCCAAGAAATTTTAAGTTCTTCTTTTCTCCTTTTCCAAAAAAATATTCTGTTACCTACTTCCAGCATTATATATCATATGTGGTAACTGCTGCTTCCTATTATGGAAAAGAGATAGAAGCTTCAAACTGTGATGAATACAAGAACCAATAATTACATTATTTATATAAACACCAGTTATTTTAAAAATTGCTGATAAAAGCAATTAAAACCCTCTGAGGTGACATTATGCCTTAAGATTAGTGACCTGATGCTTCACTCAACACACTAAGAGTATATTTTCGATCTAATTTTTCATGTATTTATTACAACTGTGTCACTGGAAAATTCATACTTGCATCCAAGTAATAATGGCTAATAAATGAAGGCAAGTATAAAATAATAGCACTGACAGGAAAGCACAGAGCAGAAGTCATTCTCCTTTTTAAAAAGGATTTATTCATTCATTTGAAAGGTAGAGACACAGAGAGAGAAAGACACCTTCATTTGCTAGTTCACTTCCTGAACAGCCGTAAAGGCCAGGACTGGGCCAGAATGAAGCCAGGAAAAAGGAACTCCATCCAGTTCTCTAACGGGGATAACAAGGGCCCAAGCACTTGACTCAACCTTTGCTGCATTCTCAGGCATATTAGCAAGGAGCTGGGTAGGGAGTGGAGCAGCTGGGACTCCATCCAATAGCCACATGGGATGCCAGCACTTCAGGCCGCAGATTAATCCACTAAGCCACAATGCCAGCCTCCAGAAGTCATTGTTATTTCAGAAAACTTGCTGATAGGGCCTGTATTGTGGTGCAGCGGATTGGGCTGCTACTTGTGCTGTGCGCATCCCATGTCAAAAGGCCAGTTTAAGACCCACTACCCTGCTTCTAATCTGGATTCCTGCTGATGCACCTAGGAGGCACCAGATGACGGCTCAAGTGCTTGGGCCTCTGCCGCTCATGTGGGAGACCAGAATGGAGTTCCTGGCTCCTGGCTTCATTCTGATCCAGACCTGGCTGTTGTGGCCAGTAGGGTAGTGAAACAGCAGATGGAGTGTCTCTGTCTCTCTCTCTTCATCTCTCTCTGTTGCTCTGCCTTCAAATAAATAACTAAAGCACCACCACTTTCAAAATTTTTACAGTGATTCATAGAAGAAATAGCAAAGTGAAAATATCAACAATAATAAAAATGACATACTCCTAGCTTGCACAAAGCTATCACCCAAAAATGATACAGAAAGACAAATGAATGTCAAATGTTATCAAAATGTACATCAAATCAACTATAATCAAGGAATCATAACAATAAAATTATTTGCCTGGAAACTATTTGCTGTTAACTAAAGAAAAGATTTGGTGTGCTTTCCTGGCTGCTTTTTTCTCCCTATTCCCAGCTTGGAGTTTCTTGGTTTGGTTTGGTTTTTTCACACAATGGTGTTCTCTTAGTCTCTTCTGCTTCACCACACCCCCTGTTTTCACCCTCTGCCCCTTGTTTCTTGATGACATCTCTGTTCAGCAGATGTCCCCAGCCCCCATTCCTATCTGTATCTGACTGTCATTCCATCACAGCTTGGATGTGGACTCCAGCACCCCTTCCTTCATTCCCAGGACCTCTTTTCCATAGAGGAAAATCCTGCTAGTAATTAGTATGCCACATACACAACTTTTTTTTAAAGAAAGATCATCTCTGAGATTAGCATGTTACTATAAATTATGGAAAGAATTAGCAACTATTTTAGTAGCTCTCAGAGGAAGCAAGAAGTAAAAGCATTTTTAAATATAACTTCATTTTTTTCAAAAACATTTACTTATTTATTGGAAAGGCAGAGTTAGAGAAGCAGAGGCAGAGTGAGGTCTTTCATCCACTGGTTCACTTCCCAAGAGGCCGCAGTAGTTGGAGCTGCACCAATTGGAAGCCAGGAGCCAGGAGTTTCTTCCAAGTCTCCCACATGGGTGCAGGGGCCCAAGGACTTGGGCCATCTTCTACTGCTTTCCCAAGCCATAGCAGAGAGCTGGATCATAAGTGGAGCAGCTGGGACTTGAACCATAGCCCAAAAGGGATGTTGATGCTGTAACCAGCAGCTTTACCTGTTACCCTACAGCACTGGCCCCTAAATGTAACTTTTTAAGTACACAACTTCTCACTTGAAAAGATCTTACGAACATCATTAAATTTAATTTCTGCATCAGGTTGTTTTTCCCCCTATAGAAATTTAAGATTTTGTCTTTAATCCAACATATTCTAGGCTTTGCTTTAAAGCAGACATGTGAACATCCAAAGTATGTCTTGTTAACTACTCATGGATCTACAGCTTATAAGAATCTTTAAGGAATTTATCTAAAATGCAGATTGTCTTTGCCTTCACACCCAGATACTATGGATTTTGCATTTTGCATACGCATCTGACTGATTCTTCTACAGGCTGCCCACTTTGAGAAATTCATCATTCATAAAATTGGAAGATCAGGGTCAATATCATCAATCTGATGCTATAGTAAATGGCTACACTTTGGTTCTAAATAAAAAATCAAGAGAAACTTTGATAATATTTTATGAAGTTCGGAGACAAACACTCATGCAATCTTTGCTGAATGATTATTTTGATTCAGTAAAACCACTTGGATAGTCTGATTTTTTTTTTAAAAGATTTATTAATTTATTTCAAAGTCAGAGTTAGAAGAGAGGCAGAGAGAGGTCTTCCATCCTATGGTTCACTCCCCAGTTGGCCACAACGGCCAGAGTTGAGCCAATCCGAAGCCAGGAGCCAGAAGCTTTTTCTGGGTCTCCCACATGGGGGCAGGGGCCAAAGGACTCGGGTCATCTTCTACTGCTTTCCCAGGCCATAGCAGAGAGCTGGATTGGAAGTGGAGCAGCTGGGTCTCGAAACGGTGCCCATATGGGATGCTGGCACTTCAGGCCAGGGCATTAACCCTCTGAGCCACAGTGCTGGCCTGGGATAGTCTGATTTTTATTTTAATCTTGGTTCCTGGTAGACATTTGAAAGCCCTGTCAAAGGGATTGGACTTAAGGAGAATGCTGCTGTGGGGGCCAGTGAGACTAGAGGGCCGGCGCCACAGCTCACTAGGCTAATCCTCCGCCTTGCGGCACCGGCACACGGGGTTCTAGTCCCGGTTGGGGCACCGGATTCTGTCCCGGTTGCCCCTCTTCCAGGCCAGCGCTCTGCTATGGCCAGGGAGTGCAGTGGAGGATGGCCCAAGTGCTTAGGCCCTGCACCTCATGGGAGACCACGTTAAGCACCTGGCTCCTGCCTTTGGATCAGCGCCGTGCACCGGCCGCGGCTGCCATTGGAGGGTGAACCAACGGTAAAGGAAAACCTTTCTCTCTGTCTCTCTCACTGTCCACTATGCCTGGCAAAAAAATTAAAAAAAGACTAGAGAGCTCAAATCCAGAGAAGGAATTTGGGCAATAAACACTTTAAATAAGTTCCATTTCATTAATAAACCACGAAAATAATATACAAGCTGTTTCCATGCATTTATTTGTTAAAAATTAAATATTGGTGATATCCACCACTGGGAAAGATGCAAGAAATTGGAGTTACTCTTAAACACTAAGAGTGGGAATGTAATATGGTGGTTACTGTTGAAAGACAATTAACAATACATCTCACGCTAAAATGAAAAACTCATTTAAACAAAACTTGCATGGACAACAAAGGTATGTTTAAGAATATCAAGCATTACATTGCTTGGAAGAATACATAATTGGACTCATAACCAATCAACAGGGAAATACTAATAACCCGAGTGCATCTGTCCTGTACAAAATATGCAACCTTTACAGTGGAATGTGGTGATGTGTATATCATTTTGAGAATTCTCCAAACCATGTTCAGTGGAAAGAGAAATGTAGAGCCAAATATTTAGGGCTGTTTCACTTACACAAGACAGATGGACATCAAACACTAAATTGTTATGATTAAAGAAGAGAAAGGATTTGGAGAGAAAGGAAACCATAAAGGCTTTCAAACTATGTTTTTTTCCCATATTTTTACAATAAGGACGAATTCATGTGTTGCTTCTGGGTTAAAGGGAGGGTAGTCAAATAATAAAGTGGAAAAACAAATTTTAAAATACAGCAAAGCTTCATTAATTTTTTGTAACTAGGAGGGATTTGCTAATGGGATATTACTCTCTTGAAGAATACATTCCATTGGGCCTGCATTGTGACGTAGCAGGTAAAGCCACTGCCTGCAATGCCAGCATCCCATATGGACACCAGTTCGTGTTCCTGCTACTCCACTTCCAATCTAGCTCCCTACTAATGGTCTCAGTGGAAGATGGCCCAAGTGTTTGGGTCCCTGCCACCCATGTGGGAGACCCTGAGGAAGCTCCTGGCTTCAAGCTGGCCCTGACTGGGTTGCTGAGGCAACCTGGGGAGTGAACCTGCAAATGGAAGATATCTGTAGCTTTGACTTTCAAATAAACAAAACAAAATCTTAAAAGAAAAATACATTCCTTGATTTTTCAAAACTTGCATATCTTATAAACAAAAATATATAAATAATAATAAATTTTCATTCATTTGCTCAATTTTAATTCTTGAAAGGCCTAACAATGGATCATTATCAGAAAGATAACTTCTGCTTACAGAAGTTATTGGCAAAGTGCTTGCCTTTAGATAGGATAGCAAAGGAACCCACAATTGGGGCCAATGTTGTAGCACAGTAGACTAAGCCACCACCTGTGATGCTGGCATCCCCTATTGGGAGGCCACTTTGAGTCCCCGCTGCTCTGCTTCCAATCCAGCTTCCTGGTGGTGCATTGGGTTATGCTGTTGCTTGAGATACCTGCATCCTATATTGGAATACACGTTCGAGTCCTGGCTACTCCACTTCTGACCCAGCTACCTGCTAATGTGCCCAAGAAGGCGTGGATAATGGCTCAAGCTCTTGAGTTCCTGACAACCATGTGGGAAATTTGGAAAGAGTTCCTGGCTCCTGGCTTCAGCCTGGCCAAGCTCTGCTGTTTTAGCTATTTTGGAAGTGAACCTGCAGATAAAAGATTTCTCCCCCCACTCCCTCTAACTCTGGCTTTCAAAAAGGTAAATGCATCTTTTTAAAAAAGGAAAACCAGCCGGCACCGCGGCTCAATAGGCTAATCCTCCGCCTGCGGCGCCGGCACCCCGAGTTCTAGTCCTGGTAGGGGCGCCGGATTCTGTCTCGGTCACCCCTCTTCCAGGCCAGCAGAATGCAGTGGAGGATGGCCCAAGTCCTTGGGCCCTGCACCCTATGGGAGAACAGGAGAAGCACCTGACTCCTGGCTTCAGATCGGTGCAGTGCGCCAGCTGCAGCGCACCGGCTGCAGCGCACCGGCCGTGGCAGCCATTGGAGGGTGAACCAATGGCAAAAAGGAAGATCTTTCTCCCTGTCTCTCTCTCTCACTGTCCACTCTGCCTGTCAAAAAAAGGGAAAACCAGTCAAATATTTAAGTATGCTAGGTCAAACAGATATCAACTACACTTCCCAGAATAACGTCTCTCAAATTTTGCAGTACAATTATTTGAGGGTCTTTAAAAATCTCCAATGCTCATGTCGCACTCCATGCTAATTACATTAGGAGCTCTGTGGATGGGCCACAAGCCACAGTGGTTTTCCAATCAGTGCAGATGATCCAATAAACAACGAAGATTGAGAACCATGGTCCCAGGGAACATTAATTTTCAAAGCAGCTGTAGCAGCCTCCATAGCAAATTAGAACAGCTAAAGAAGTACTCCTATCAGTGAAAGTGCAGTCAATGAAGTCACAGACACACTGGATTACCAAGTCAGTTGGTGTTTTATTTAAAAGAAAAGAAAGACAAGATTTAGTACACCTAAATGAAGGTCCAGACGCCTTAAGTCTTTGACACCTGTGCCTTTCATTGGGTATTAAATAATTAGAAGTAAGGCCACCTGTGTATTTTCCGCCCCCCCCCCCCTCAAATGAGAGCAAGTTTCAATTATTTAGAGGCTAAAGTCAAAAGATTTAGAAGACACTAGAGAGCAGCTTAAGCAGGTGGCTGACTGCCTTTCTTTCTTTGGTACTTAAACTACTTTCTACACAGTCTCTGTGCCTTCCTCAACGGGCCTGCATCACCTGGCAGTTGCTGCACAAGGCTTTCACGGTGATAGGATATGTCTGCTCATTCATTTAAAGAATCAGATGTGAAAGGTTTATGTTCACAGTAGATGTTTAAATTGGAAGAATGGTTTCAGCCATCTTTAAGACCACAAGCTCTCCACAAGTTCAATGGTTTTTAGGTGTTGGTGCAGGCATAGAAACCACAGGTTTAGAATTACGCTCTGTGCCCAGGGAATTTTGTGAAGTTGGCGCACAGTAATGCTGATAGTGGTATTAACGTGTCTCATCTTTCGGACATAAATGTCTGTTACAAGACCATTTTGGTAGTTCACCAGAATTTGCTTTGATGCTTTCTTCATCTAATAAATCATATCACATGAAATTCATTAAAATCCCCACTGTTTAATACAAAACTATAATTCATCCTGTTTAACTCCGTATGTTTCAGGAGTAGAACCATTAAAAGTCTGTATATTTAGGGCCAGCACCGTGGCACAGTAGGTTAATCCACTGCCTGTGGCGCCGGTTCTAGTCCCGGCTGCTCCTCTTCCAATCCAGCTCTCTGCTATGGCCTGGTAAAGCAGTAGAAGATGGCCCAAGTGCTTGGGTGCCTGCACCCGAATGGGAAACCGGGAAGAAGCTCCTGGCTCCTGGCTTCAGATTGGCGCAGCTCTGGCCATTGCGGCCATCTGGGGAGGGAACGAACAGAAGGAAGACTTTTCTCTCTGTCTTTCCCTCTCACTGTTTGTAACTCTCTCTCTCAAATAAATAAATAAAAATTTTTAAAAGTCTGTATATTCTTACTCCTCTTCCCTTTCCCATTCAGTGATAAATTTATCAAGTCATCCCTATTCTTTTACTTTAGCATACAGGTTATAACATTCCCAACATACACCCTGGGTATTTCCATTCCTACTTGCAATTCTCTGTAGGGAAGTTCAGGAAAATCAAGTTCTAACTCCCATCTGCTGAGTCCATATAGCATTCCACAAATCCATTCCAAGATTAAGGCCAAAACAGCAATACTTCTTTATCTGAGAAAAACAAACTGAGGACAGTGAGCTCCAAACTTGTCTCATTAGATTAACCTGTCATTCTTTTAAGACTTCCAAGCTCCAGGCCACACCCCAATCCAATCATTTCTGGAGGAAGGGCACAGGCCTCTGTAGTTTTAATTGAGCTGAGGTCATTGCTTGGGTTTCAATTCAGGTGCTTGAAAAAGTCTCATTTCACTCCTTTTAGAAAATGAGGATTCTATAATAATGAAGGGATCTGTTGCATGGACATCCTACAGGAACAATCCAGGCCAGATGTGTTATGTGGTTACTGTATCTTGGTGAATGTGAATTACAATTGAAAGTAAAATTTCTTTCTCACAAAAGTCAGAATAAGGCATGTGATTCATCAAGGTCATCTCAAGGCCATCTAATCATTACATAAGACAAACAACAAAATACTTGGGAATATTACACCAAGATAAATTATTTCAATACATTTTGTATTCTCTATAATCTTTGATTTACAGATATATTTATACAATATAATCCAAGTAATCCAGCAATAACAAATAATACATAAAATCACGATGCATTGTTCAAAACTTAATCGTGAGTATGTTATTTTCTGTCCAAAGAATTCTGTAATTAATGAATACAATATAAATATTGTAAAAATATTTTTTAAAAAAATTTAATGCAATTAAGTAGTCCTGCTGCAGAGGAAAATAAATACCGTGTTTACTGAGTCTTCCGGTATCTTTGCAGAGAGAAAGTCAAATCCTCTTTGGCAGAAAGGGATTGGGGCCTTACTGATTAATTCAGCAAGTCGTTAGGAACAAGTATTACAGCATAAGCACAGACCTGGGTGCCACATCGAAGGATGTAGAAGGTCCTTGCACTTGTGAAGATCAGTTTGATGCGAATGCCACCCTTTTACTAAATAAATATAAAGGTAGTGGATTAGCATTGGAATAGGCACTATGAACAGGAATTTGTGAGAGCCCATGAAATTCCTGACAGCTTGTGAGAAATGGGGGTAGGGGGACAAGGTAGACTTTTCTTTGGAAGATGAGGAGGGGACTTCATGAGATGAAATGGTAAAGGGAAGGAAACTCAAGCACCAGTTAATTGCCTTTGTTTGACTCTATATCAGTTTCTCTCATTCCAAGTTTGAAACTTAAGAAAGTTGTCAGAGGAGTATCTGGAAACACAGAAAGTAAATTATTACCTGAAAAAAATTAAAGTTAGCATTTTTATCATCATTACCATAAAGTGAGCTTTCAGGCCTAAGCATGCAAATCTCAGCCATTGTTCTACTTCTTGACTGGGTGATGCTGAGCACATCAGAGTTTCTCTCAGCATATTGTCTGATTGCCTCTTTTGCTATAGCAAACATCTATATACACCTGCTAGAATCATTACATGGCTCACACAAAATTTATTTCCCTGAGCTTAAATTTCAGCACATACTAAGTACTCAACCAGTAGTTTGCCTTCACATTGCCCCTATAGATCATAATATTGGTAGTAAATCATCTGGATTGTAGAACATACAGCAGTGAGTTCTAAAATTTGGTGTAGAATATCAATCAGCGGGAGGCCTTTAAAAATATAGATGTATAGTCCCAGTCCCTGGAGTCTGACCCAGTGGGTATTGGCAGAGGCCCAGCAATGTGGCATTGTAAAGTTTTGCAGGTATTTCAGATAATGTGCTGAAATGGGGAGTCACTTGTCTATGAAAGCTATAAAACGATCCCTCCAGGAATATGCATGGGAACACGTTGACTTCTTCTTGATTCTAAACTGACAAGTAAAATCCCTTCCTGGTGGCCTAAGACACATCAACACTGCAATGTAAGTGCGTTATCCTGAATTAACAAGCAGACTGTCAGCAAGGGTGTAGTCAAAGCTCCTCAGCTCATCCACATTGGAGTCTATACTTGGCTGCAGCAATTGACCACTTATTAAATAGCCTCATCTCCATTTTAAGCACTATCCTGAAATTTGCTACTATTAAAAATCCAACCCTGTTGCCAAGTTCTACCTCAAAGCTATGAGTTCATCATCAGTTTTGTGCTCCATGAAAAACAATCAGGGCAGTGCTGTGCTCTAGTGGGCTAAGCCTCCACCTGCAGTGCCAGCATCCTGTGGGCGCTAATTTGTGTCCCAGCTGCTCCTTTTCTGATACAGCTCTCTGCCTGTGGCCTGGGAAAACAGTGGAAGATGGTCCAAGTCCTTGGGCCCCTGCACCTACATGGGAGACCTGGAAGAAGCTCCTGCTTTCTGACTTCTGATTGGTCTACCTGCAGCCATTGCAACCATTTCAGGAAGACCTTTTTCTCTGTCTCTCCATCTGTCTGCAACTCTGACTCTCAAATAAGTAAAATCTTAAGAAACAAACAAAGGAAGGAAGGAAGGAAGGAAAATCACTTAAGCAACACTGAATTTAGGTATCCTTGTGTGTGTCTCTGCCATTTTTAGTTCTTTAGGATGAATCCATGATATAATTATATAAGTTTTTTTTTTTTCCTTTTTCTTCTGGAAGTTGAAACCACTCAGCCCTGTTTTGTTAATAAATAGCAATGGTAACCATAAATGTAGTTGTCACTACACAAGGTATAATTTGAAGGATGGACTTAAAGGAAAAACAGCTATTATCAGAATACAAAACAACATTTGTGAAACACAGTAGACATTGTGTGTAGGTGTCTTGGTAACTGGCCTTAAATATAGGGGTTCTTGTCATAATGTAGTGTAACAATCTGATAGGGAGGTTTTTCTGTAAACTGTCCTCGCTTTTTAAACCAGAAAGATGCTATAATATTTTTAGTTTAATACAATTTTCACAGCAGTATTAATCTAATTTTTTCATTTAAACACACATGAAAGACCATAGGATGATATATTTTCAAATATATTTTTAAACAAAGTTTTATGAAGTTTCTCAATTCAGAAAATTGAAATGCTGCATTTTTTGCAAGTTAGCAAATCTTTCAGCTATTTTCTAAATTTTTATTTCTTTATTTGAGAGACACAAGGAGAAGCAGAGAGGGAGGGAGAGGGGGAGAGCGAGAGAGAGAGAAGCCATCAGCTCCTTTACTTCCCAAATGTGTACAAGCCAGAGCTTAGCCAGATTGAAGCCAGGAGAAGGACACTCAGGTCTGGTCTCCCCTGTAAGTGGCCAGAACCCCACCACTTGATCCATTATCGCTGACCCCCAATGTCTGCATTAACAGGAAGCTGGAATTTGGAACTCACTCCAGGTATTCAACACACATTTTTTGATATGAGTGGCAAGCATCTTTACTGATATCTTTAACTCTAGGTTAAATGTCCATCCTATATTTAATTAGCTATTGAGTTACAGAAAACTTGTGATAGCTAAACATCCAGCCCTATTAATAGTGGCTCAGAACCTGGACTTTGAAGAAATCTAATTCTGAATTCTGGCTCTGTCACTTAGTAGCTATGTGACCTCAGGAATACACCTTAGATTTCCTCTGGCTTGGTTTCCTGATCTATAAAACTCATAGATACACATACCTTATAGAGTTATTTTGGCAATGAAACAACTAAACATATATGCAATACTTAAAAGAGTTTCTGTTACTTGAAATGTGTTCTTAAAATTGTAGTTATCATTATCCTTTCTGCCAATCACAAAGGGGTTTTATTTGCAAAAGTTGTGAAATATAAAAAGGATAGTAAGAATGCTCTTTGAGTTCCTACTGTGTCAAACACGATGGTTATGTGCTTTCACATTTTCATGTAAACATTGCAATGTGATTTCAATTGCAACTCAGTTTTGTGACCCTATAGCTCATCAGACCAAGTTTTCCCAATGGCATGTAACAGGTAGAATTTGGGAGGAAGAAGGAGAAATGTAAAGCTTAAGATGCATATTAGTTAAATGACAATTTCATTTAAAACACTTTTTTAAAAATGTATGTGTCTGTTTGAAAGGCAAACTGACAGAGAATGAGGCATCTTCCATCTGCTGGTTCACTCCTCAAATGCTTACCACAGCCAAGGCTGGGCCAGACCAAAGCTTGGGCCTCGCACCTGGGTCTCCTATGTGGGAGGCAGAGGTCCAAGCATTTTGGCCATCTTCTGCTGCCTCCCTAGGCACTTTGGTAGGAAGCTTGATCAGAAGTGGAATAGATGGAACTCGAGACAGTGCTCCAATATGGGAGGTTGGCATTGCAAACAGCAGCTTGATCGGCTCTACCACAATGCCGACCCATAGAGTAAAATTTTAAAAAAGGCATTGGGTTATTACAATTAAAATGTATTGCTTTCTCATATAAATGGGAGTTGGGAGCAAGGGGAGCCTTCCCATGCTACTTTTCACAACCCAGGCTTCCCTTAGCCACAGGACTTGTCATTACCTCCTTTAAGATCCTCAAATGAGGTAGACACAAGTGAAAGCTCCTACAGGAAGGTCTCCAGGCATACATCTCATTGGCCAAGTCCAGTTAAGTGGCCACATTTAATGGCAACGGAGGCTGGGAAATGTACTTAGGAAAAAGGGGTAACTGGGTTGATGAATACATAAGAGTTTATATCGAGAGGTTATTTGCCCAAAAGGACAGGTCTAGGAGGTTGCTCCTACAAATCTTCACATAGGTAGAACAAAAATAAGATATTGAAAGCCTATGGACAACTAAGCACAATGAGACAGGATGTACAAGAAGCATGAAAATACGAATAGGCTCATGAAAGGGAGAGATGCTGTGAACAACTGGAGAAAGTTGTTGAATGTCGTGCTATGATGAGGGGGGAAATGCCAGTTTCTCAATTTTATTGAAATTTTCCTTAGAAAAGCAGAAATCCTGTCTTTTGCTTGTTCATTTTTTAAAAATATTTATTTATTTGAAAGGCAAAGTGACAGACGGGGAGACACACTGCATTCCCAGGTTCACACCCCAAATGGCCACAATAACCAGGTCTGCGCTGGGCCATGAGCCATGAACTCTGTCCTGTTCCCCAACACTGGGGACAGGGGCCTGTGTAATAGGACCATAACCTGCTGCCTTCCCAGGTGTATCAGCAGGAAGCTGGATTAGAAGTAGAATAGCGAGGACTCAATTCAGCTCTCTGCTGTGGTATGCCAGCATGGCAAGTGGTGAGTCAGCCCTTGGAGCCATACAGTGCTGGTCACTGTTTGTTCATGTTAAACATTTCTGCAATGTCCTGTCCAGACATGACAGCACTTACCAGTCCTGGGTCAAGAAGATAATGAAGAACAATGAGAAAACTGAAGTATGCAGAGTTCCCAGAATAATTTCCGTTGTCTCTACTCTTGTGTCTAGCTTTCTCCTTAAATTATCTATGAAATTCAGTCTCGCTGGCTGCATCATTATAAACCAGCTGTCTGAGGGTGTCAACTGTGCCGTCAGGAAGAGAAAGATGGAAGGTTTCTCACCAGCAGACATAATGGCCATGCCCTTCTACGTGCTTAATGTATTTGTGTGACTTATGGACCGCACTAGACAATTCATAAACTACAGTTTGGAGACAGAGGACACGTTGGGGGATGGTGGGGAGAAACCTCTATCTATTTCAAGAGAATTATGATTTTCCTTTTGCTTTTACTCCTTGTTTCTATTTTTGGATATTTAAAAGTAGTTGTTTTAGTATATTTTGGGGGCAATTTTATTGGAATTAACACAACTATTTCTGTTCCTTCATTCAATAAAAACCTAGTGGTTATCTTCCCTGTACCAGCTGCATATTATCCCAGTTCTATATTTTCTGAACAGAAAATAATTATGTTGCTAAAGAAAGAATGTTTTTCTTTCCTATAGTTTTTGGGAATTCATGAAAGAGTAATTCAGCACCAACAGTAATTTTCTTAATCAGAAGAGACACATCGATTTACCCTCTTTATATAAGGAAGTTGATTAGGAAAACCTAAGCTCTAGTCGTAGTGCTAGACTTATGAATAATATTTAGCCTGATGTTAAAGGGGGAAAATATAGAAAAGAATGAAAGGAAAGATTATAAGGTTTCCACAGTCCTATCTCCCAGATAGGTCAACCAGACTTAAAAATAGGTATTTTACCTTACTTACAACTAAGCATTTTCTGAAATATACTTTTTGGAAACACTTGAGCATGGAAAATTAGAAACAATTCTCAATATATTTCGATGAATATTTTAATGACATACATGATTTATCTAAATGGTTCTATCTCATTGCACATTTAATCATTTTTATTTGCTGCTAGTATAATACCATTGTAGGTGGAATTTTTATACATTCATGATAGTGCCTGAATTTTTGCCCTAGGCAGAGACAAGGTGTCATTATCTGCTTTTGATTTGAACTTCAGAGTGCCGCAAATGTGTGAAAGATTCCAATAAAGGAATCTTTTTTAAAGTAATTTGAAGTTCTTAAAATTTTTGCTTCTTAGGAGAAAGTTATTGTAAAACATTATGCAATCTGATATAAATCATGCTTCCTGTCTCCTGTCATCTCATTTTTAAATATATAATTTAAAGCATAGTCTGTAAGCAGAGCTCTCGCTGCTCTTCAAAAGTAGCTTTACATTTGCTGATAGTGAGAGATAAAATCCTATTAATACTTTTTTGCGAAAAAATATTCTTTGTAAAAGCTGTGTTTTAATCACATCAGTCACTAACAGAATTGTCTCAATCATAATTTCTTTAGCTCAACTTTATCTGATATGGCAACTGTTGCTGAAGTAATATTATCCTTATTTCATAATGTTTCTAGCAAAAAAGAAATCAACCTAGTGGTAAAGACAGTCTAGTAATCTTTCAAAACAAAATACAAGGGGACTTCAAAAAGTCTGAGGAAGGTGAAGTTAAAAGAGGTTTATTTTGATGTACAAGTTTTTGAAATTCATGCATGTGCGGGAGTCTTCATTAACAATGAAACTTGTGAGAAAACCATGCATGGATTATAAAAGTTCTTTGCACCCAAACTTATCTTTTAATTCCATTTTTTTCACAAAATTTTTTCTAAAATATACCTCCTTCAATTTCATTGCTACCTAATAAGTTACTCTTGCTGAAAAGCATTTTCTTTTAAGCTATCTTTCCTGGACAATAAATTGTGTTACCAAGTCATAAAAGTCATCCTTTCAGAACTCTACACTCTAACCAAAGTGAAATATTACCTCTTTTCTTAGTATAATGTATATTTTTGTTTTTAAATTTTCATCATTTTGCTCATGTTGCTTCCTCTGTCTCCAATACCCTTTCTTTTCATTTCTAACTTGTGAACTCCTCATTCTTCAAAAACTAATTTGAGGTAGACAGGACATGTGGCGACACTCTATGCACTCCTTATAGAACTATCACAGCTCATAGTAAAGGTGACCTCAGTGTGCTCAGCTATGTTGATGCATTAGGAACCGAATGGCTAAACTAGCCAAAGGTCCACAAGTAAACCTCCAATCAAAGATATGCCAATCAGAATTCATGATCAGGAGGTTGGAATAGAATCTCTAAGAGGCCAAGCAATTGGCTGAGCAGAACCAAGCTGGAAAGTCATTTATACTGGGGACAGAATTTATGCTACCATGACAAACCCTAGATGTATGCGAATTACCGTGGAGCAGAAATCATAACTAAGATAATGAAGTCACTCTGCAGATTATTTTCCATTCTGATTTCATGAGAGCTATAAAAGGTCCTTGAGGGGACAGTGGTTCAGAAACTACCTCTTCTCTGAAACTTTTTCTGAGCAGCCACAAGATAATTTATTTAATGTTAACTTGTTGTCAGGTACTAATACATAAAGCATTATGATATAGATGTTTTATTGTCCAATAGTTAAGACCTAAAATTGAATGACTACTGTGAGCTAGACATAATAGTGTTATTTTAACACATGCATGATTTTCACGCCTACATTCTACATCTGTATTCTCTCCACATCATAATAGAGTTAAAGTCTTTGCCCATTATGTAGTTAGAAACTGAAGGAGCCATTATTCCACACCTGGTCTGATTTCAGAATCTGTTTCTAACCACTATTCGCAACCAGCTCCTGCATTAATGATTGCTTATTGTCTCCCTTGCTAAACATTCAGCTCTTCAGAGTTAGAGACAAATATTGTTCACATTTTTTAAAATGCCAACAAGACCCCTATGAACATGCTAGCCCTGATAAATATTTATTGAAATAAAATTAACTAGCATTACCTGGACTGCAGTCCCAGATCATTGATATGGTCAACTGTTTCTAAGCAATTGCTGCTAAAACCAAACATACACAGACCCACAAACGCACATTTTTACAAACATCAGATGCCTACATTATATAGATTATGGATTATTTTCTGCTTTTTAATGTACATACAATGAATTCATTATCTATTTAGTGTTTAGAGTGGTATTTTAGAAGATCTAAAAATTGTAATCACAGAACGCAATGGAAAATACTGTATAAACTTAAGGGTAGCATTGTCTATTTTTTCTTTAAGACTATAAAAGAAAATTGGTAGCATGATAAAACTAGGTAATACATCCAATTGTAAGATGAAGAAAAACTTAGTTATTCCACTTGCAATTTTCATAACTAGCAGTGAATGCTAATTTTGACTATGCAATTAGAAATACTGATGCTGAAAAACTAAGAAAAGAGGTAAAAATTTTACATCCCTGAATGAATTAGTGCAACTTGATTTACCATACATGATGAACAATAACCTTAAAGTATTGGATTTGCTGAAATATTAATCGTATTTCAGCTGCATACTTGTGGTTTTTTTTTTTTTAATGAGGATGTCCCCATCTACATTCCTATCAGTAGATGAAACAATGTTTGAAGCATCAAACTCTTCCAGCAAAACGAGAAAATGGATGAAGAAAAAGCTTGTGATTTTATTTAGCAATTTTTTTAAAAGCAAAATAATGAAAACAAATCTGCTTTCACCAGAGTGCCATTGGTTACTATTAGCTGTGAAATTGTTAGGGTAGCCTTGCATTTCCTTCTATCTCCTTTAAGACAATTTTCCAAGAGGTTAATCATCCCTAGATCAATGATAAACAGCCATTGTGACATTTTACCAGTGCTGCACCTTAGTGAGTAGCTAAGCTGTTTCAAAGCATGCTGTCTTGTTTTGCTTCAAGGATGGGTCATTATCCTACAACTCTATCTGCAAACACACACAAAATGTCTACACCCATGGTGCATTATTGGTTGGTGAAAAAACACCTCTGAAACAACTTAAAATATTGTATCAGTAGCAACTGGATAAATAAATAATGGTGTAGTCACTTCAACACACAACAAACTTAAGGCAACCATAAAGAGGAATGAGTCACCTCTGTAGCTATGATTTTTAATAATGATCTGTAAAATTCAGAAAGTAAAAAGGGCAAAGTACGGGGAAGTGTGTGGAGTATGCCAACATTTGAATGGAAAAAAAAAAAAAAACTTGGGAAATTTCCCATGTTGCATGTATTTTCTATCCAAATAGTTTACAAGTGAACATGAGTTTTACGCAGTCATTGTCTAAAATGATCTAGATTTCTTCCATGATCCTCTTTGGAATTTGCATTGTATTTGATTTCCGTCTTCCAGCCCCCATTACCAGTTGATGAAATAAAGCAGTTTTCTTAATATTTTCCCAACTTTATGAATATGCAGAATTTCTTTTTCATGGAAATCTCTTCCTAACATCTCAGCTGGTTAGAGAGAAGTGTCCCTCCTTGGTTGGTTTCTGATTCCTGCACCCCTACCCGGAGATGGCAAGCAAAGGCTAGCACTAGGGTCACTGGATGAGCCGCGAAGAGGACGGAGTCTCTGGCCACAGTGGGTTCCTGTGGAAAGGAAGGGATCCAATAACCAGAGCCTTTTAAACGTTTGCTCCTTTCCCCTCTTAAACAGAAGGCCCTTCTTTCTTCTTCTCCATGAAAGGGTTTCCTGTTTCCTTTCCTCTCTTGTGCTTTATTGGAGACGGCAGACCTTAGAATTGGTCTTCCTGGCACTTCAGAAAACGAGAGCATGTGGAAAAAGAACGCTTCTCCTGGGTGAGCAAGCTGAGACTTCCAGACAAAAGGAACCTAACAACAGACATCCTGCCAGTCCCCCCCTCCATGAAGAACCAACCAACATTTGTGTCCCTTTGGCTGAGCCCCTTGAAATCGAACCACTTCCGGGAACCCAAAAACAACAAACATTCTAGGTCATCTGTTATTTAAGGACATTTTTT
Source organism: Lepus europaeus (assembly GCF_033115175.1). Taxonomy (NCBI): domain Eukaryota; kingdom Metazoa; phylum Chordata; class Mammalia; order Lagomorpha; family Leporidae; genus Lepus; species Lepus europaeus. The sequence goes on along the minus strand of NC_084843.1, from coordinate 43,562,659 downwards.
GGACAATTGATCAGCCACTACTATCCTTAGAATGCCTTCAACCCAGAATTTTGTGGTTTTGATGTAGACTTTTAGATTACTGCATAATAAGAATAAATTGGGAAGGTTGCTGTCCCTTTTGCCTACTATAAACAGTATTAAATTTGGCAAGCAAACATGCAAATACAGTTCAGATTTCATTTCTATGGGTTTTCTCTCAAGCAATATATACTTATTCTCATTCCAATCAATACATTTCAAGCTAAGCAAAACTTGAAATATTCAATTTACCTAGAAAAAAAGAAAATGATTGAATGAGAGAATGTTTGTGATTTTTATTTATTTTTAAATCTGCTTTTAGGACTATATTTCTTTGCATGTAGTAATATTTAAGATACTTCCAATGTATTTATTTGGTATAAAATCTGCATATGTTTGTTAACTGTTTTTCCACACACATTCTCTTCCTGCCAACCACCAAGTACTTTGGTATTATATGTACAATTTCTTTCCTTGTCCAATAAGTATTAACCACTTAGGTAGATACTAATTTATTAGGGACTTTTTTTTTTTACTTTTTTCTTTTAATTTTCAATGAGTTTTTCACAAATTCAGTGTGATTTGTAGATAAAGTTCTAGAACATGATGGGGACTATTTTTGAAAGCTGTTAAATGAAGGATTCAATTTCTTGCTGCCATCATCATTTGAGTTTATCAAAGCAAAATACATTTTCTTTTAAGTTATACTATAACTGATTGATGCTGTTTTATATTTAGACAATAACTTTTCTCTGGTCATTTTTTCAACATGTCACATTTCTGTTCCTGAAGTACACACACATACACACACACACACACCATACACCCTTCTAAGATCACAATCTCAAAATTTATCTATACTTATAACATTTCAGGATATAAATGTTAAATTTTATTGCAAAGACTATCACAGCCTAGTAGGAAATAAAAATCTAATCATTGAGATAGTACATTTTGAAAAATAAGCTCATATTTTCATGGTAAATTTTAGGTGCCTATCATTTCTACCAAGAGCTCTTTGCCTTTTGAGACTCTAGAATTAAGAGGGAAAGGGGCTATACACTTAAGAACTGGAACCATAAACTGAAATTATTTATTTCAATTCAATATAGAATATTTATAAGAGTCAAGGTAACAATGTATACAAAAATTTACATAACAAGAGGAACAATAGACAATGTAGCACTTTTAGAAAAATAATTAAGAAGTTTCATTTCATTTACAGCTAAGTGCCACACTGAGAATTTACAACACAGTAATTTACTGCAATCACAGGGGAGTTCCATCAAGAAACAAAGCTCTTACACTCCAGATTTTCGGAAGGTACTATTGGAATGCTTAATGGTAATCACTGAATTTGTACATCCTTAGGACTGAGCTGAGAAGTCATAAGAGGTTTCCCTAGTATATATTGTAGGAGTCCACAGCATGTCCACGACTGGTCTAGTGTCTCTGACAGGTGTGAAGCCGGGAAGAGTTACTGCCTTGATGGTGATCGTTCTGTAGCCGGCAAGTCAGCCCGTCTCCACAGTAACAGCGCTGGAAAATCTCCAGCCCATGCGAGCCCTTTCTCCTGTGCTTGGTGCACACTTGACCTTCCTTGAGGACAGGCTTACAGATCTTGGACCAGAAGTGCCTGGCGCAACACAGCCCCGTGGCGCAGTCTGAGGAGCGGAGACAGACGGAACCTTCCTGCCCTGCGAAGGAGGAGACAGCAGGAAAACCCGTCACTGCCAACCCATCATCACTCCAGGGAGACAACTACAAAACCAGCTTAGGCGTGCCCACGAAGCAGGGCACGTTCCGCCTACCTTTGGTGTGATACATTTTCGAAGACAGGGTGGTTCTATGGGAATACCCATCCGAGGTGCTGTGGTCGTTCCCGAAGCTTTCGACGATGGTTTCCTCGATTTCCCCTCGATGAAAATGATTGTGATCAGAAGGCATACATATTCCTAAGGAAGCAGGTAACAGTGATTAACTCCCAGGCGGTAACGCTTTTTTTTGCCAACAGCTGTGCCAGAGGCACTCTGCTGTGACCGCTGCACGTGAGGTACCTCTCAGGTGCAGGGACATTATTTTAAGCACAAGGCAAATTTCCCCCCTAGTGTCCCTGCAGAGCTCCCCAGCGGACAGCAGCATCCACGTGGGCACGGCTGCCTCCTGGGCATCAGTCCCGGCAGAGCCACTGAAAATACTCTCCCACACACCATGGGAGGGGCAGTGAGGTTTCTGCCCATTTTACTGTCCCCCTTGGAGTAAGGAAAAGGAAATCGTCATTGCTCTTCAACACAACTTCTCTGCTGTGACTTGGGGCTCTATGGGTCCTGCCAGACTGCGTTAAGCAAATGCAATCCAGCTGCCTGGAGGATGCTGGTCTCACCAGTTCCCCGACGGTGTCATTTCTCTATCACAGAGACTTAAGTTCGTCCCGGGGTCCAGCTGGGTCCCGAGAAGGGTCCGCCACCCCGCAGGCTTCAACTTTTAGTGGCTCGGTGGGGGGAGGAGGAGAAGGGAAGTGCTTATTTTAAGGTCGCGAGGGTGGAAGGAAGAGTGGGGGCCGAGAACCCCACGGGTGAGGGTATCAAGATCTCCCTGAAAAACGGCCAGCGCAGGTAAGTAACCTGACATCAGTTTCAAAAGGAAGAGCCCTGAGAGTCACCTTGAGAAAAAGGGACCAGAGCAGCGAAAGGCAGGGCTGGTCCCCCGGGTCTTAGGGACCCCCCCTCCTCGCCCTGGCCTCCCTCCGGTCTCAACTGGCCCCCCAGGGGCACACAGGAAGAAGCCAGGAGGACTGCAGAGTTCTCTCTACTGCTCCCAGGGAAGGGATCTGCAGCCAACTCCGCCTCCCGATCGCTCGCAGGTGGCGGGCGCCCCAGCCCTCGCAGAGCCAGAGCCGGGAGCCAGCCGCGGGACTCACCGTTTTTGCAGTAATTCCCGGGGCAGCACATCGCGTGACGCATGCAGCGTTTTCGACGCTTCCTGCAGGCCAGGCAGATTTGCACGCCGGCGCCCCCTCCGCGGGCGGGACTCGCGCAGTACTCGTCCGTGCCGCACTCCTCATCCTCTGTGCACGGGTACGGCTGCGGGGAGCCGGCGGGGAGACGGTGAGGAGCCGGGCACCCGAACGCTCGTCAGGGTCCCCTGGCTGAACCCCTCTCCAAAAGCCCTTGCAGCTCCGGGCTGCCGGTATGCAACGTTTCCTAATGCACCCTCACCCAGACACGCCCAGCACCCTCAACCTCCACCCTCGCCGCCAAATGGGTCCCCCCTGGAAGGCTGCAGCGTGGCAGCATCCCCGGAGACCCCGCTCACCTGGTAGTTGTCAAGGGGCAGGTACTTGTTCCCGCCCTCGTACAGAATCCCGGGCGCGGTGCTGACTGCGGAGCCCGGGTGCCCTGCAGCGCCGCCCAGCGGCGGGGGCAGGTTCTTGATGGCGTTGGAATTGACCAGCACCGAGTTCAAGGTGGCGCTCACTCCCAGCAGAGGGTGGCTGCTAAGAGCCGCCGCTACCAGGGCGACCAGGACCCGCGCGGCTGCCACGGCGCCCAGAACCGTCATCTCAGAAGGACTCGGTGGGAGAAAGAAGAAAAAACAGGAGGGACGTCCCTTCGCAGGCCCGGTCCCGAGCGAAGCCGTGCTGGCGCGGCTGCGGGGTCAGGGTCTCCGCGTCCCGACTGCCGGCCGCAGGCAGCTCTGAGCCGCCGCCGCCACCGCGGCTGCCTTTATACCGCGGGCTCGGAGCGTTCCGGCCCCTCCGGGGGTGGGGGGGAAGGATGACAAAGCCGGGATGGGATTTCAAAGCGTTGGGAGGGGCGGGCAGGGGGTGTGTTTGTGTACAAGAAGCGGGGCCTTTGACGCTCGTCACCCCGCCCCAACCTCCAGCGGTGCTCCCTCCACCCAGCTCGCCTCGGGCTGACGCGTCTCGGAGGGCGCTGGGGCAGTGGCCCGGAGGACCCGCTGGAGGCGGGAGGGACCCTGAGACCCTGGGTGCGCTGGCCTGGCAGCAGGGCGAGGGCGAGGCGGACCTGCAACAGGCTGCAGCGCCTCACGGGGAGGTGTACCAGGTGGCCTCTTGCAAGTTGCTCATGAGCCCTCCTGGAGTCGCGGTTTTGCAGGCGTGGGTGAGGTCCTAGGCTTGAGGTTCATCCAGTTGTAACCCCTACACACACACACACCGCCTCCACCCGGCTGTGCTGGCCCGGCCACAGCGGCAAAAAAAAAAAAAAAAAAAAAAAAAAAAAATGTGCAAAGAGAAGGGAATTTGCACATCAAACGAGGGTCAACAAGGAAGAAGAACTAATTCTCTTTTGATGGGAAGTTTAGAGAGGGAGGCGAGAGACTGGAGTTTGGAAATTAGATCAGGGGTGGTGGAGGGAAGAGGGAAGTGGCCATCTGATAGTCTAACTATTTAATCTTGGAATCTGAGATGACCTTGATGAGGCAGACGTGCGAGATCAAAGTGGCCCGGAGCCAGAGCGGACAGGGTCCCACGTGCTGGGTCAGCCTTCTTTCCTTGGGTCCGCTTCTCAGCGGTGGGTTAACGCAGGGGATAAATCCCCCAAGGCTGAGCGCCTGACTTCCTCATTAGTGGTTCCCATCGCCCAGGCTTCGGAACCCTGGTGTTTGATGGCAAGTCTGTGCCTCCCCGCGACAGAGGGAGATAAGAGACTACCTTGGGGCCAGGGAGGATGGCAAGTGAGCCAGAAAGTGAATCGGACTCCTGTAAGATTTTGTAAAAATGGGAAAGCCAGGCTTTTGCCCCAGACTGTTGTCAGGCTCCCGTACAAGGATGTTGTGCTGTGAGTATTTATTCAACAAACACACCCTGGAAGCCTGGTGCCCTGGCAACTGGCTGCCCTCTAGGAGCTTGCTTGCTTTTTTTTTTTTTTTTTTTTTTTTTTTTTTGGTGGGTTGGTTAGAGGTGTAGTGAGTAGGAATATTGAAGGGATAGTGCTAGCAAATATAATTCAAGTTCTCTTTATCATAATAGATTAGGAATAGAAGATAAATAATAAAAATTAAGACATGGGTGTGTTAGAAGGACAACTGCTCTGTGCTCTGTGGGCTTGGAAAAGGGACAGGTCACTGAGATTCATTCTCTGCTCCTCTCTCCTCTAAGCTAGTAGAATGACTGCGTATGCCTGAGACCACCACGGCATATAGCCAGTGATAGTCTCCGAGTAAAACAATCCCAAAGTGGAGAGGGAAGGGGCGGTTTAAAAACGAAGTTTGTGAGGGTCTGTATTCCAGCTCCTGGGGTTTCAGAAGTCACATTAAGTCACCAATTCTTTAATCTCAAAACTAATGACACAGGTGTCCCTTCCATCCCAAATTCCATCCATTTTGAGAAACTTCCTCTGGTTTATTGATAACTTCCGTGTGAACGTCTACAGTAGGTTAAATCCATCTTACTGCCTTGGGTTTTCTTATGAACAACATTTTCTTATGTACAATGACACCTAGACTTGGCTACTTCCCCAGAGATTTTTGGAAGAAACTGAAATTTGGAAATGAAAGAAAGGTTCTCCTACTGACTTTTTAAAAATGATGGTGGAAACAAGTCAAAAATGCAAGTGAGAATCAGTCATCGATTAGATCTCCCTGGGCACATTTGGCCCTGGTAGTCAGCCAGCTTGAAGGTCATAGGAACAGACTTTGTAGGGCAAAAAGGGAAAGGCACAGAAGATTGTAGGTGCCATTTTATCACTCACGGGCTATATTAATAGCAATAAGCCATATGTTGAAGCTTTCATTGTATTAAGAAGTGCACTGGATGTTTTAAGGGTGAAGAAAAAGCCCCCTCCCCACTGGAAAGATGGCATGTTTCTTCCTAATCCTACTATCCTATTTAACTATTTCTAGAAGTAGACTTGAGCCACACTAAAGAACTACCTCATTTCTTTGCTCACGAGATGGTACACATCTCTGTTCTTTGCACACTAAAGACCTATCTCTTTTTCTTTGCAGACCCAATGGTGCACGGTTAATATACTTAATGAACTTTGTTCATAAGACCTTGCTTTAGAAATGAAACTCTTGTCTGAGGGCAAAAGAAACAAAAAAGGGGAAGCTATTTCATCAGCCAAAGGAAAGCATTGCTAAGTAGGCACTTCGTGTCCATTGAATTTTGATCCCTGAACACTTATTGTATGTCCATTGTGGTTTAGTCTTCACTGAGCCTGGGTAGAATCTGCTGTGTGGAGTACGGGAGCTGTGTCAGGAGTTGTGCTTCAAGAAAGGCCTGGCTTCTGTCTTCCTGCTTTTTTCACTTTCCGCCTGCAGTTATCATGGGCTTGAAGCTAGTGATAGGGAACAGGTCCCGTCTCTGAGGTCCTGCTCTTGCCAAGCATTGCACTTGCTGCTGTGCGATTAAAGGGAGAACTCATCTACCTTCAGGTGATGTAGTGTGAGGTGGGGGGGAATCGGTTCGCAAATTCTGTTTGTACAGACTAGGTAGGCTGCATACACAGAAAGGGCCAACTTTCATTGCCAATGGGAAACTGACTTTTACAGTGGTGTGTCCACTAAGAAATCCTTCCCAAGTTTCCTGACACAAGAGTGCAAGATAGGGGAGCTGATACACTCAAGTTCGTTGTTCCCTCAGCACCCAGTTAATATTTGGTAAGTGCCTGTTTTTGGGAATCTACCTCAAAAATGTTAAAGGCAAGGTCCTTGTCCTTAGAAAGACTTCAGTCTATGACTACATGAAGGAACACAAGGTGCTTACATGGGAGTGGGGGTAAAGATCATATTTTGGTATATATGTGGGATCTTCAAAGAGGTTGGGTTAGAATAATAACGGAAGCTGGGTGTGGTTCGTTAACTGAGAGATGCTAAGATGGATGTCATTGTGGGAAATGGGATAAGGGGTAGATGAGAACACTTTGTATTACTACCTAACAATTCTTGTTTTGTAAATAGAAAACTATTCTGAAGTAAAATGATAAAATGTTTCTTTGCATGGATTTCTATAATTTTTTGCACAAAATAAATTTCTTTTAATTCTATTGTCACATGACCTTTTTTTTTTTTTCCCAAGACTTACTTTTATTTACTGGAAAGGCAGAGTGACAGAGGGAAAGACAGAGACAAAGGAGATTTTCCACCCTGGGTCTCCATCCAGGTTTCCCCAAGGGTGCATGGGCGTAAGCATTTAGGCCATCTTCTGCTGCTTTCTTAAAGGCACAAAGGTAGGGAGCTGGATCAGAAGCAGAGCAGCCAGGGACTCGGGACTCGAACTGATGCTCCAATATGGAATGTTGGCATCGCAGGTGGCAACTTAACTCACTGCACCACAATGCCAGCTCCTTATTTCTCGCCCAAACTATTTAAATTCCTCTCTATTAGGTCATGAGGAAGAAAGAAAAGGGAATTGTGACTAAGAAGAAGTCTCAGGAAAGAGGATTTGATGGTTCTCCAAGTCTGACAGCTGAGTGACCAGCTGCCTTGGAGCCCAAGTGGACATATTGAATTGATTAAACTTAGTGTAGTTAGTGCTATAGGGAACCCTGCCTCTTATTTGATCTGGCTTTAATGGGACAACAATGAATTCAATAAGTTTAATATTTTGTATCCTCAGATTTAAAGACAGGTGAGATATGTTTACCCATGTGGAAGTGAACCTTAACAGCTAAGGAAAAGCACTGGGCTACCTGCTTGCCTCATAGCCTAAGAGTTGGCCACTAGGTACATAAGACTCATGATTCTTCCATAAGGGGAGAAAGACAAATGCAGTCCAAAAAACAACATGCTACTTGCAAACTGTCCATCTTGGTGATCTGAGGGTTTCTTGTTGACTGCACACTTTAATTCCCCCATCCCTCCTTTTTTTCCTTCCTTCCCTTTTCCTCCCCTGAGAGGCTGGAGTTTCTGCACTTCTCAGTACAAGGAAAAGATGAGATTTGACAAGGTTAGCACTTATTTTGCCACTGGAGATGAGCAGTCCAGATAAATCAGGCTCCATGGAAACTTTCGAACATACATCCAAAGATTTAATGTTAATACTAACAGGAGAACAGAACTCGGAACCCCAGGAGAAAAAACAGTGAGGATAGTGCCTAACCCAGGCACCTGCTTGCATTTTTCTCATGTCCGGACACCCAGAGAGGGAGGACAGTGGATGCCTTGGCCCTCCCCTAAAGGTTACAACATTTCCATTCTGTTGCTGGGCCAGTGTCTGCAGAAAGCGGCATGGGGCAATCCCTGGGAAGCAAGGATAAGAGTTTTCCTCGGAGTCCCCGGGTTCCATGATACAGGCCTTCTCTAGGGCCGTGACCACCAATGGCACCCACCGTGCCACAGTGTCAAGGGGCTGGGGGCTGAAGCCGTGTGCCAGGCACTTACAGCACAGCATCTGCCAGCTTTGTGGCAAATATTGCAGTCTCGGGGCTGGTGTTGGCTTTTCCTTTTCCATTTTTAAAAGATTTATTTATTTATTTATTTGAAAGAGTTACAGAGAGTTCTAGGGCAAAAGTAAGAGACAAGAGACAGAGATCTTCAACTGGCTGGTTCACTCCTCAAATGTGGCTAGAGTTGGGCTGGTCTGAAGCCAGGAGCTTCTTCCAGGTCTCCCATGTAGGTGGCAGGGGCCCAAGGACTTGGGCCATCTGCTGCTGCTTTCCCAGGGCATTAGCAGAGAGCTGGATTGGAAGTGGAGCAGCTGGGACTCAAACCAGTGCACAAATGGGATGCCGGCACTGTAGGTTGCAGCTTTACCTGCTGAGCCACAACACGGACCCGGTTTTCCCTTTTAAAAACGGGATGCGGGAGCAGAGGAGTCCCCTGTGACTATAAAAGCCCCCCTCCCTCTATGCTGCCAGGGCAAGGCCTTTGGTTTTCCGGTTAGATAAGAACACCCTGCAAAAGACCTTGCTCTTTCTTGGAGGTGACATAATAACATGGACAGCAATACTGTAAGTCTATAGATTCTAAAGAATCTGGCATGCAAGGTGTCAATCTGGAATCACTTGAACCAGGCGAATTTCTAAAAGATCGAGGTAGCTAGGGTGATAGATGATAGAGAAATTGTTTTTCTGTCTTGAAATCGCTTGCCACATTTTGCCTCTGATTTGATTTTTTTTTTTTCCCAGCTACCAGTACATCTCAAAGTAGTGGATTGTCATCGGACCCGGGGGTGGAAAGCAGTTTTGTGTCTGGACACCTTGCCCTGAAATGCCATGAGAGCGAGGTGCAGGCGAGCCGGACGCAGAACCTCCACGTTTTGGCGGGAAAGAGCAAGGCGTATGATTAGTCGAAGGCTTCTTCGTCACCCTGACGTCGTTCTCAGAGGCGTCTGGGAGTCTGAGGAAGCATGCAAGGCTGGGGACTACCTCCGGGCAGGCCTCCTGGCCCCGTCGCGGGCAGGCCGGCCCCGCACACCCCGGGGCCGCGATGCTGGTGCGCACCCGGGCACCGGGGCGCAAGGCGGCTGCACTCTGGTGTCACAGCCCCGTCGCCAGCATCCAGTAAAGGGAAGCTTGTTGCAAAAGGCTCTCTTTGATGAGCGAAGATCAAACGGCCCGGGGACCCCCGGTCTTAATCAGACTTGAGCCGGGATGGCATTTTCCCCAATGGTCCGTTTGCTCGGCTCTGAGCCGACTCCGAGCTCAGCACATTCATCCGGCGGCCAGGCGGGTAATCCCGGCGGAGGCCCCTCGCCCCGTCGCAAATCCATTCACACTACAATGGCTGCTCTTGGTTTGCTGTGTCAGTTCATGGGCAAATAAATATAGGGCCCTTCGGACTTAATTAGAGGCGGCTGAGGGGAAAGGCGACGGAGGGGAAGATTACAGCTCCGAGGGACTCCTGGCTCCGCTGTGTCTCCGCCGTCCGGCGGGCGGTAGGAGAAACCCGCTCTTCTGCTGCCCCCTGCTGGACCTCGCCAAGAAGTTCTTGCTAGGAAGGTACGATTGATGAAACTTGGATTTTCCCAGGTCCAGTTACTCGCAGAGTAAAACAATTTCTCTATGTCTCATGTTAAACTCTTAGAAGCTTTTTCTCTTGTTCCTCTTAATGGTTCTCACATTGCCTTGTTCACAGAATAATTTAACTCTTTACATGTTAAAATGATAGTATATAGTAATGTAAATGCCACAACCAATTTTTAGTTCTATTGGAGGTGCCAGGCTGCATACTGCATGCCTTAGTAAACATTTCAGGTTCTCCAGATTACTATAAAAGTCACATTATAGGGAAATCCATGGCTAAATAAATGTTAGGAAACTTCATACATACATAACTATTTAAGAAGAATAAAAATATAAAGGTATTATTTGTCACCTAGTTGAGTGAGGAAAGATTATTAATATTAAATATTAAATAATAAATTAATATTATTAAATATTATTAATTACTGATTTCCATTTTCAAAAAAGAGGATAAAAACCACAGAAATACTTCTGTTTTATTACAGCCAGCATGATGTGCAAGTAGAAAAAAAATGTGCTGCACCACAATGTGGCCCCAAATATCCACATTGTGGGAAAACCTACAGTATTTGTCAGTGTCTGGCTTACATCACCTAATATACTAACCCAAGTAATAGCTCCATACGTTTTGCTGAAAATGCCAGGATTTCATTCTTTTTATGGCTGAATAATCAGTGTGCGCATGTTTGAGTACATACACATCACATTTGCATGGTCAACTCATCCAAGGATACCTAGATTGATTCCATATTTTGGCGGCTGTTAATACTGCTGCAATCAACACGGGAGAGTTGATGTTTAATAGACTGATTTCATGTATCCAGAAGTCAGACAGCCGGATCATAGGGGAGATCTTTTTAAAAATGAGATCTTTTTAAAAATGTTCTAAAGGTTTTAGTTGAGAAAAATGTTGTATATTATAGTATGTTTCAATGTATGCATACGTTGTGTGGGCCAGGGTAAACATACATATCTCCTCAAACATGTAACAATGTTTATGTGAAACCAAAGTCCTTTCTTCTAGTTTTTTATTTGGAGAAATAGACAGTGTGTCATCACTATCATAGTCACCTTGCTGTGCCCTAGAGCCACAGAACTTCATACTCCTCCTTTCTATCTTAACTCAGTACTTGCAAAATCACCTCTCCCTTGACTCCAGCATCCACCATGACCCTTCCAGCATTTATCAAGTCAACGTTTAAGATTCCTTATGTGAGTTCATAGACTCGTTTTCCTGTGATTGCCAGATCTCACTTAACACTATGACCTCTGGTTCCATCCATATTGTCGCACCTGACAAGGTTTCATCATTTTTAAGGCTAAATAGTAGTCTGTTGTAGACATGTCCTGTGTTGTCTTTGTTCATCAGTTGGTGGAAACTTTGTAGTTTCTATGTCTGGTTACTGTGAGCGGTGCTGCAGTAATCATGAGAATGCTTGTGCCTCGTTTCAGAATCACTTCATTTCCCTTGGATGTAGTAGGATTTATGGATCAAATGCTAATTAGATTTTTTGAGGAAACTCCATACTGTTTTACTAATTTAAATTCCCACCAACAATGAGTAAGTGCAAGGGTCCTCTTTTTCTCCTCATCCTCTTGACCACTTGTTTGTCTTTTCATGTTTTTGATAAAAGTAAATCTTTAGTTTAATGATGGCATCCCATTTATCTGATTTTGCTTTTGTTGCCTTGATTTTGAGGTGTGATCCAAAAAACTCCTTGCCCATTCTGATATCCTGAAAGATTTCCTCATGCTTTCCACTAGTAGTCTCAAAAGTTTCAGGTATTGCATTTATGCCTATAATCCACTTAGAGTTTACTTTTGCACATGGTGAGATAGGAAAGGAAATACTAGTTTATTTCCTATGCATGTGAATATTCAATTTTTCCAGCACCATTTATTGGGAAAACTGTCCTGTTTTCTAATTCATGTTATTGACATCTTGGTCAAAGATCAGCATGTCGATGCATGTGTAGTATTTCTAGGGTCTCTATTATTCTCTTGGTCTATGTATCTGATTATATTCCCAAGCCATGCTGTTGTTTTTTTTTTTTTTAAAGACTTTTTATTTTTCTGAGAGGCAGAGTAAGACAGTGAGAGAGAGAGACAGCAAATTCTTCCATCTGCTGGTTCACTTCCCAAATGGCCATAACAGCCGGAGCTGTTTCAAGCCGGGAGCTTCTTTCAAGTTTCCCATGTGGGTGCAGGGATCCAAGAACTTGGACCATCTTCCACTGCTTTCCCAGGCTATAGCAGAGAGCTGGATCAGAATAGGAGCAGCCAAGACTCAAACTGGTGCCCATATTGTATTCCAGCACCACAGATGAAGGCTTAGCCCACTAAGCCACAGTTCTGGCTCCACGTGCTATTTGAATTATTGTGCCTTTGCAGTGTATTCCTGCTTTGTTCTTTTTGCTCAAGATTGCTTTGGCTATTTGGGGTCTTTTGTGGTTCCACACAAATTTTAATAGTGTTTTTCTAGTTCTATAAAAGAGCCATTGCTGTTTTCATGGGGTTTTATTGAATCTTTAAATTACTTTGGGTAATATGGATACTTTAACAGTATTAATTCTTCAAAGTCATGAACACAGAATTCCTTTTTTTTTTTTTTTTTTTTGACAGGCAGAGTGGACAGTGAGAGAGAGACCGAGAGAAAGGTCTTCCTTTGCCGTTGGTTCACCCTGCAATGGCCGCCGCGGCTGAAGCGCTGTGGTCAGCACACCGTGCTGATCCGATGGCAGGAGCCAGGTACTTATCCTGGTCTCCCATGGGGTGCAGGGCCCAAGCACTTGGGCCATCCTCCACTGCACTCCCTGGCCACAGCAGAGAGCTGGCCTGGAAGAGGGGCAACCGGGACAGAATCCAGTGCCCCGACTGGGACTAGAACCCAGTGTGCCGGCGCCGCAAGGCGGAGGATTAGCCTAGTGAGCCGCGGCGCCGGCCTAAGAATTCCTTTCTATTTTTTTGTGTTTTCTTTTGATTTCTTTCATCATTATTTCATGTAGAAATCATTGGCCTGTATTGTTAGATTTATTTCTAGGTATTTTCTTTCCTCTCTAGCTATTGGAAATTGGATTAAAAAAAAATTTCAGGTAATTTGCTGTTAGTGCATAACAGTGCTACTGATTTTTGCACATTGACTTTGTAATATGAAAATTTGCTGAATTTGTTTATTAGATCCAATAATTTCACAGTGGAATATTTCAGATTTTCTATATATGAGATCATATTGTACCCTAACAATGAAAATTTGACTTCCTCTTTTCATATTTGGGTGTCAATCCCTAGATTCTTTTGCTTAATTACTCTGGCTGGGACTTCCAGTACTAACCTTGAATGAAAGTGGCAAAAGTGGGCGTCCTTTTCTTGTTCTTTGTTTTAGAGAGAGAGCCTTGAGCTTTCCCCCATTGAATATGATGCTAACTGTTGGCTTGTTATGTATGTGGGCTTGATAACACATGAGTTATATTCCTTCTATACTTAATTTACATAGGATTTTCATCATGAATGGATGTTGGGTTTTATGAAATGAGTTTTCTGCATCTGAGATGATTATATGATTTTTGTCCTTCATTCTGTTGATATGGTACATCACATTTATTGATTTGTGTATGTTGAATTATTTTATCCTTGGAATGAATCCCACTTTATCATGGTTAGTAATCTTTTCCATGTCCTGTTGGATTCAGTTTGCTAATATTTGATAGAATGCTGGCCTTTCCTTTATTTTTCTGTTGTGTCCTTGCATGGTTTTAGTGTCAAGATTATGCTAGCTTGGTAGAATGAGTTTGGAGGAATTTCTTTTCTGTGTTTTGGAATATTTTAAGAAAAGTTGGCATTAGTTCTTAAATGTTTGGAATTCAGCAGTTAGCCATCTGGTCATGGATTTTATTTTATTGGAGATTTTTTTTTATTACTGATTCATCTTAGCTTCTTATTATTGGTCTGTTCAGGTGTTCTGTTTTTTTATGGTTCAATCTTGGTTAGGCATGTGTGTCTAGGAATTTGTCTTTCTTCTAGGTTATCGATTTTGTTGCCATATAATAGTTCATAATAACAATTAACAATCCTTTAGATTGCTATGGTATCAGTTGTCATAACTTCCATTGAATCCCTGAGTTTATTTGAATCTTCCCTCTTTTTTCTTAGTCTAGCTGAGAGTTTGTCACTTTATCTTTTCAAAAAAATGGTTCTGCATTTCACTGATTTCTTTGTGTTTTTTTATTGTCTCTATATCATTTGTTTTTGTTCAGAGTTTTATTTCATAACTTGTACCAATTATGGCTTGACCTTATTTTCCTAGTATTGAGGTACAGTGATAACTGGATTATTTGAGGTCTTTCTGCTTTTTTGATGTAGACACTGATTATTACAAACTTGAGTCTCAGTACTGCTTTTTTTTTTTTTAAGATTTATTTTATTTATTTGAAACACAGAGTTATAGAGAGAGGTAGAGCTAGAGAAAGAGAGAGAGGTCTTTCATCCACTGGTTCACTCCCCAAATGGCTGCAGGGGCCAGAGCTGAGCTGATGGAAAAATCAAGAGCCAGGAGCTTCCCCTGGGTCTCCCATGCAGGTGCAAGGGCTCAATTACTTGGCCCATCTCCTGCTTTCCCAGGCCATAGCAGAGAGCTAGATCGAAAGTAGTGGCCAGTGCTATGGCTCACTAGGCTAATCCTCTGCCTGTGGCACCAGCACTCCAGGTTCTAGTCCCGGTTTGGGCGCCAGTTCTTTCCCGGTTGCTCCTCTTCCAGTCCAGCTCTCTGCTGTGGCCCGGGGAAGGCAATGGAGGATGGCACCTGCATGGAAGACCAGGAGGAAGCACCTGGCTCCTGGCTTCAGATCGGTGCTGCGCGCCGGCCATGGCGGCCATTTCGGGGGTGAACCAATGGAAAAGGCAGACCTTTCTCTGTCTCTCTCACTGCCTAACTCTGCCTGTCAAAAAAAAAGACCAGCTTAGACTTGAACCGGTGCCCATATAGGATGCCAGCCGTGCAGGCCAGGGCTTTAAACCTCCATGCCACAGTGCTGGCCTCATTAGTACTGCTTTTTTGCTATGTTATGTTCTATCTACTTTCATTTGATTCAAAACTTTTTAAACAGTTCCTTCTTAATTAAACCCTTGATGCTGTAGTTATTTAGGGGAAGTCATTTGAGTTTCCATGTATTCAGATAATTCCTCAAGTATTTTTATTTACCTAAATTGATTGTTTTTAAATAATACTGAATATGATTTGTGTTGTGTGTTAAATTTGTTGAGACCTGTTTTGTGATATAACATGATCTTTCCTGGAGAATATTTAATGTGTTATTGAGCATAATGCATATTCTACAAATGTAGGATGGAATGTTTGTAGATGTCTTTTAGGCTTAGTTGATCCAGTATGCAGTTTACCTCTACTGTGTCTGTGTTGATTTTCTGTCTGGGTGATCTGTCCATTTCTTAATATGAAAAAGTCCCCCACAGTTTTTTATATTGGAGTCTGTATCTCCCTTTGGGTCTAATATTTGCTTTATATATTTGAGCACTGTGCTATTGTGTGCATCTATATTCACAATGATTTTCTCTTGCCTGAGTGAACCCATAATCATTATATAAAGGCATGTTTTATCTCCTATTACTGCTTTTGATTTATTGTATATATTATCTGTTATAGGGCTACTCTTGGTTTCTTTAGGGTTTTCTTTGCATGGAATGCTTTATTCTACTATTTCATTTTCGGTGTATTACTTGACCTTAGAGGAAAAGTGAGTTTTTTGTAACGAACATGTGTATGTATCTTTATCCTTTTGGTCACTCTTTGTATTTTAATTGGATATTAAATCCACTTATACTTAAGGTAGTTATTGATGGATAAAGTCTTTCAACTTCTGTTTTGATACTTTTTTCCTGTTTTTATTATAGTTCCTTTCTTCCTTTCTTTTTTTCTTTCTGCCTCTCTGTCTTTGACTGGTTAAGTGATCCTTTCTAGTGGTCTGTTTTGATTCCTGCTTATCATTTTTGTAAGTCTTTTATAGATTTTTGCTTTGTGGTTGCCACAAAGCTTACAAAATACATCCTTTCGTTATTACAAGCTCTTTTTATTGGAAATTAAATTGACATTTGTTTTGAAGATAGGAATGGAAACAAAAAGAAATGAGAAATACTAGTAAAGAACTCTACTCTTGTACTTTGTTTCTTTTTACATTTTAAATAATTGATGCCCATTTTACTATATTGTCTATCATTTAACATTAATTGTTATTCTGCTTTATCTGATTTTTATTCACGCTAATATATGAATGGGTTACAAACCATGTTAACAGTATTATATATAGTATTCCGAATTTGCTTCTATAGTTATTCTTACCAGTGAATTTTCTGCCTTCTGGTATTTTTTTTTTCCATATTCATTACTAGCTCTTTCTCTCAGTTTCAGAACCTTCCTTTAACATTTTTTTTTAGTACAGGTCTGCTGGTGGGTAAATTCTGCTGAGTGGATAAATGCTGTCAGCTATTTTTTGGGAATGTCTTTATCTCTCCCTCATATCTGAAAGATGCCTTTTTGGGTACAGTATTCTTGGCTGGCAGTTTTCCTTTCTACTAGAACAGTGGCAGTCTAATTCTGCTGCCTCCTGGTATGTGAGGTTTCTGCTGAGAAACTGGGCACGTTTATTTGTATTTTCTTTTACTGTGCAGCATTGCAAATTCTCTCTTCATGGTTAATCTTAGAAAGTGTGATTAGAATGTGTTTTGGGGTAGACTTGGTTGAGTCGAATCTGACAGGTGATCTCTGGCATCCCTGTACCTGGATAGTTGTATCTTTCTCTATACTGGGTAAATTTTCAGTTATTCCTTTAAATATTATTCCCACTCCATTGACATTCTCAAGTCTTTCTCAAACACCAATAACCTATACTTTTTCTTTTCCTGCTGTCTCAAAGTTCCCATAAACTTCATTCCTTCCTCTTCATTCCTTTTTTTGGTCTTCTGACTGTATATGTAAACATCCTGTCTTGGAAGAATCGGTGAACTCAGTTTGATCTGTTCTGCTGCTGATGCCTTCTATTGTGATTTAATTTTTCTAAGCTTACTCTTCAGTTGAGAGTTGATTTTTTTAAAACTTATTTCGTTCTTTCTGTAAAGTATCTCTATTGCAGTATTACATTGTTTCCTGTATACTTTTGAAGTATATTGAGTTTCCTTAAAACAGCTACATCAAATTCTTCACACATTTGAAAATTTGAACCTCACGTAATTGGTTTCTGGCCCCTGATTTTGTTCATTGTGTTGAGGTCACGTTTCTGTGAGCATTCCTAAAGGGTTTTTTTTTTTTAATTGATGCGTCTGTGCATTGAAGGATTATTATATTTTTTCTAGAGTTCATAATCAGGCTTAGTTTGTGGCTGTCCTTGTGGCGTTTCTAAGCTGTTTTCTGTCAGCTAAGGGATGCTTTTGCCGTGTCAGCACTAGATGGCGTCTTATGTTGAATTTGTCCCAAGTCCACTTTGTATGATGGTGCTGCTTTAGTGCTAGAAGAAGCTGCAAGCTCAGGACCGTTTCAAATCTGCAGCCATTTCAATTTGTTGCTCAAGGATGAACTGGAGAAATGTCTAAAAAGGGCTATTTCATCCTCGCAGGTCCCTTCTTTGTCCTGTGGTAGACCCAGCCTCTCATTCTTCAGCCCTCTAATGCTGCAATGCTGGACCATGCCCAGGACCTACTGTACTGAGGCCACACAACACAAGGTTGGGTCACATAACCTACCTCTATTGTCTGTCTGCTGCTATTTTATTCACTAAGAAGCTCTTGCAGCCAGCCACAGGTGATTCTGGCTGGAATATAAGTCTTACCAACTGGAGCCCTGGGACTGCCCTTCTCACAGCAGGCCCAGAGGTTTAATTTGCAAGCACTGTCCGAGGGACAGGGACTGTTAGAATCTGTCTGGCATTGGTTTTACCAACACAACTGTGATTGCCAAGACACAGCCCTGTTGTGCCTCACTAGCTGGCCAAGTTTAGGGAAGATGTGTTAAAGCAGACTCTAGGCTGCCCAGGCTGGCACTAAGCTTTCCAATATGTCACAGTTACCAGTCCTGATGCAGTCTCATAGACATAGCTCAGGTCCACGTGAGGCGGTGGTAATACACACTGAAGTTAGTCCTTCCTATCAGGGTGGGGGTCTCTGCCCAATGACAAGGCAAATATCCAGATGCGGTTGATGGACACTGGCCTGGGGATGAGGGCGATTAGGATCTGCTCAGTGTTGAGTTTCACTAGCCTAGCACTGTGTCCCAAGGCACGGTCCTGTGATTTCTTGCTCCCCCAAGCTAGTTTGCATTAGAGATAATAAACGCTCACCTTTAGCCCCAGGCTAGCACGCCAGGGTCTCAGTTACCAAGACCTGTGCGGTCTCAGCAGAGTATGCTGAAAGCACCTGAGGCTGACAGTGATATATGCCAAAATTAGTCCATTGCGCTGGGGTGCACAGCTTTACCTGATGCCTAGGCAACTCTGTAGGCTCTGTCGGCCAGCCCTGGTATGGAGATAAAGGCCTTAGGGCTATATCTAGTGCTGGCATTCATAATGGTTGGCATGAATCCGAGCTCCAAGGCAATGTCCTAACTTCCCTTCCTACCCTGTCCTTCTGACGTTGGAGTCTTGCTCTGCTACCTGCGGGAGACTGGAGGAATGGTAGTTTGGCTGACTACTTGTTACCTAGACAAAAAGTGTCCAAAGACTCAATCTGCAAGTATAGGCCTGCCCTGTTCAGCACTGTTTTGTTTTTTATCTTGATTGGCACGGTACTGGGTATCAAGCCTACCTAGACTTCATTCCTCCTCCCCATCCAAAGCATTAGGCAAGACATCTCTGTCTACATTGTGTTACTTTGAGCTGTGGAAGCTGTAAAGCAGGGATTCTCTAAATGCATCTTTATACTGACACCAAGTACTGTGGTCCCTCTCCGGGTTTCTGAGAGCTTCATTTGCAAATAGCTACTCACATTGGTGTCTCTGTGGGGATTTGATTGCCAGAGCACCTCAATCTGCTAATATCTTGCCCTCCTTTGTAGATCTATTTTTGTTTTTCAGAGAAACCTCATAATGAACTAATGATTGCAATAGTTGGCATTCTCATAGTATATAAGGGTTCTCTTTTCTATGTATTGTCAGCGTTTAATTTTTGTTCTGAGATAATAGCTATTCTATGTGAAGTGAGATGAAATCTCACTGTGGTTTTGATCTCTTTGCCTAATGGCAAGTGGTATTGAGCATTTATCCTTACAGTTGTGGACTACTTGTGTTTCTTCTCCTGTGAAATGTATATTCAGGTGATCCACCTATATATTACTAGCTCGCTTTTTTGTTTGAGTTCCTTGTGTATTCAGGATAGTAAATCTTTTTTTTTAACTTTTATTTAATGAATATAAGTTTCCAAAGTACAGCTTATGGATTACAATGGCTCCCCCCCCCCATAACTTCCCTCCCACCCACAACCCTCCCCTTTCCCACTCCCTCTCCCCTTCCATTCACATCAAGATTCATTTTCAATTCTCTTTATACACAGAAGATCAGTTCAGTATATATTAAGCAAAGATTTCAACAGTTTGCCCCACATAGCAACACAAAGTGAAAAATACTGTTTGAGTACTAGTTATAGCATTAAATCACAATGTACAGCACATTAAAGAGAGATCCTACATGTTATTTTTTAAAACTTAATTTTCTATGCCATTTCCAATTTAACACCAGGTTTTTTTCATTTTCAATTATCTTTATATACAGAAGATCAATTCAGTATATACTAAGTAAAGATTTCATCAGTTTGCACCCACACAGAAACACAAAGTGTAAAAATACTGTTTCAGTATAAGCTATAGCATCACTTCACATTAGACAACACATTAAGGACAGATCCCACATGAGATGAAAGTACACAGTGACTCCTGTTGTTGACTTAACAATTTGACACTCTTGTTTATGGGGTCAGTAATCTCCCTAGGCTCTAGTCATGAGTTGCCAAGGCTATGGAAGCCTTTAGGGTTTGCCGAATTTGATCTTATTCTGACAGGGTCATAGTCAAAGTGGAAGTTCTCTCCTCCCTTCAGAGAAAGGTACCTCCTTCTTTGATGGCCCTGTTCTTTCCACTGGGATCTCACTCGCAGAGATCTTTCATTTAGGTCGTCTTTTTTTTTTTTTTTCCCCCCAGGGTGTCTTGGCTTTCCATGCCTACAATACTCTCTCATGGGCTCTTCAGCCAGATCCGAATGCCTTAAGGACTGATTCTGAGGCCAGAGTACTATCTAGGACATCTGCCATTCTATGAGTCTGCTGTGTATCCCGCTTCCCATGTTGGATCATTCTCTCCATTTTTGGTTCTATCAGTTAGTATTAGCAGACACTAGTCTTGTTTGTGTGATCCCTTTGACTCTTAGACCTATCAGAGTCATCAATTGTGAACTGAAATGGATCACTTGGACTAGTGAGATGGCATTGGTACACGCCACCTTGATGGGATTGTATTGGAATCCCCTGGCACATTTCTAACTCCACCATTTGGGGCAAGTCCGATTGAGCATGCCCAAATTGTACATCTCCTCCCTCTCTTTTTCCACTCTTAAATTTAACAGGGATCACTTTTCAATTAAATTTAAACACCTAAGAATAATTGTGTATTAATTAGAGTTCAACCACTAGTACTAGAACAACAACAACAATAACAAAAAATACTAAAAAGGATAAAGTATTACATTGTACATCAACAGTCAGGACAAGAGCCGATCAGGTCATTGTTTCTTATAGTGTCCATTTCACTTCAAGTTTCCCCTTTGGTGCTCAGTTAGTTGTCACTGATCAGGGAAAAGAAATGATATTTGTCTCTTTGGGACTGGCTTAATTCACTCAGCATGATGTTTTCCAGATTGCTCCATCTTGTTGCAAATGACTGGGTTTCATTGTTTTTGACTGCTGTATAGTATTCTATAGAGTACATGTCCCATGATTTCTTATCCAGTCTACTGTTGATGGGCATTTGGGTTGGTTCCAGGTCTTAGCTATTGTGAATTGAGTTACAATAAACATTAATGTGCAGATGGCTTTTTCGTTTGCCAATTTAATTTCCTTTGGGTAAATTCCAAGGAGTGGGATGGCTGGGTTGTATGGTAGGGTTATGTTCAGGTTTCTGAGAATCTCCAGACTGACTTCCATAGTGGCCTAACCAGTTTGCATTCCCACCAACAGTGGGTTAGTGTCCCTTTTTCCCCACATCCTCTCCAGCATCTGTTGTTGGTAGATTTCTGGATGTGAGCCATTCTCACCGGGGTGAGGTGAAACCTCATGTGGTTTTGATTTGCATTTCTGATTGCTAGTGATCTTGAACATTTTTTCATGTGTCTGTTGGCCATTTGGATTTCCTCTTTTGAAAAATGTCTATTGAGGTCCTTGGCCCATCTCTTCAGTGGGTTGTTTGTTTTGTTGTTGTGGATTTTCTTGATTTCTTTGTAGATTCTGGTTATCAACCCTTTATCTGTAGTATAGTTTGCAAACATTTTTTCCCATTCTGTCGGTTGCCTCTTCACTTTCCTGACTGTTTCTTTTGAAGTACAGAAACTTCTCATTTTGATGCAATCCCAAATGTTAATTTTGGTTTTGACTGCCTATGCTCCTGGGGTCTTTTCCAAGAAGTCTTTGCCTGTGCCTATATTTTGCAGGGTTTCTCCAATGCTCTCTAATAATTTGGTGGTTTCGGGTCGTAGATTTAAGTCTTTAATCCATGTTGAGTGAATTATTGTGTAAGGTGAAAGGTAGGGGTCTTGCTTCAAGCTTCTGCACGTGGAAATCCAATTTTCCCAGCACCATTTATTGAATAGACTGTCCTTATTCCAGGGATTAGTTTTGGATCTTTGGTCAAATATAAGTTGGCTGTAGATGTTTGGATTGATTTCTGGTGTTTCTATTCTGTTCCATTGGTCTATCCATCTGTTTCTGTACCAGTACCATGCTGTTTTGATAACAACTGCCCTGTACTATGTCCTGGAATCTGGTATTGTGATGCCTCCAGCTTTGTTTTTGTTGTACAAGGTTGCTTTGGCTATTCGAGGTCTTCTGTGTCTCCATATGAATTTCAGCATCATTTTTTCCAGATCTGAAAAGAATGCCTTTCGTATCATGATTGGTATTGCATTGAATCTGTAAATTGCTTTTGGGAGAATAGACATTTTGATGATATTGTTTCTTCCAATCCATGAGCATGGAAGATTTCTCCATTTTTTGGTATCCTCTTCTATTTCTTTCTTTAAGGTTTTGTAGTTTTCATCGTAGAGATCTTTAATGTCCTTGGTTAAGTTTATTCCAAGGTATTTGATTGTTTTCGTAGCTATTGTGAATGGGATTGATCTTAGAAGTTCTTCCTCAGCCATGGCATTGCCTGTGTATACAAAGGCTGTTGATTTTTGTGCATTGATTTTATATCCTGCTACTTTGCCAAACTCTTCGATGAGTTCCAATAGTCTCTTGGTAGAGTTGTTTGGATCCCCTAAATAAAGAATCATATCATCTGCAAAGAGGGATAATTTGAGTTCTTCCTTCCCAGTTTGTATCCCTTTAATTTCTTTTTCTTGCCTAATAGCTCTGGCCAAAACTTCCAGAACTATATTGAATAGCAGTGGTGAGAGTGGGCATCCCTGTGTGGTACCAGATCTCAGCAGAACGCTTCCAACTTTTCCCCATTCAATAGGATGTTGGCCATGGGTTTTTCATATATTGCTTTGATTGTATTGAGGAATGTTCCTTCCATACCCAGTTTGCTTAGAGTTTTCATCATGAAAGGGTGTTGCATTTTATCAAATGCTTTCTCTGCATCTATTGAGAATCATATGGTTTTTCTTCTGCAGTCTGTTAATGTGGGGTATCACGTTGATTGTTTTGCGAACGTTGAACCATCCTTGCATACCAGGGATAAATCCCACTTGGTCTGGGTGGATGATCTTTCTGATGTGTTGCTGCATTCTATTGGCCAGAATTTTATTGAGTATTTTTGCGTCTATGTTCATCAGGGATATTGGTCTGTAATTCTCTTTCAATGCTGCATCTTTCTCCGGCTTAGGAATTAAGGTGATGGTGGCTTCATAGAAAGAATTTGGGAGGATTCCCTCTTTTTCGATTGTTCTGAATAGTTTGAGAAGAATTAGAGTTAGTTCTTCTCTAAATGTCTGGTAGAACTCAGCAGTGAATCCATCTGGTCCTGGGCTTTTCTTTGTTGGGAGGGCCTTTATTACTGTTTCAATTTCTGTGTCAGTTATGGGTCTGTTTAGGTTTTCTATGTCTTCCTGGCTCAATTTAGGTAGGTTGTATGTGTCTAAGAATCTGTCCATTTCTGATAGATTTCCCTGTTTGCTGGCATACAAGTCCTTGTAGTAATTTCTAATGATTCTTTTTATTTCTGTGGTGTCTGTTGTTACGTTTCCCTTTTCATCTCTGATCCTATTTATTTGGGTCTTTTTTTAGTTAGTTGGGCCAATGGGGTGTCAATTTTGTTTATTTTTTCAAAAAACCAGCTCCTCGTTTGGCTGAATTTTTTTTTTTTGTAATTTTTTTTTTTTGGATTCAATCCTGTTGATTTCTTCTTTGATTTTAATTATTTCCCTTCTCCTACTGGGTTTGGGTTTGGTTTGCTGCAGATTTTCTAGATCCTTGAGATGACTTGAAAGCTCATCTATTTGGTATCTTTCCAATTTCTTGATGTAGGCACCTATTGATATAAACTTTCCTCTTAACACTGCTTTTGCTGTATCCCATAGGTTTTGGTATGTTGTGCTGTTATCCTCATTTACTTCCAGAAAATTTTTGATTTCTCTTTTAATTTCTTCTATGACCCATTGTTCATTCAGGAGCATGTTGTTCAATCTCCATGTGTTTGCACGTGCTCTAGGGACTCCCGAGTTGCTAATTTCCAATTTCATTCCTTTGTGGTCTGAGAAGCTGCATGGTATGATTCTAATTCTTTTGAATTTGCTGAGACTTGCTTTATGGCCTAGTATGTGGTCAATCCTAGAGAAGGTTCCATGTACTGCTGAGAAGAATGTAAATTCTTTGTGTAGGATGAAAAGTTCTGTAGATACCTGTTAGATCCATTTGGGCTATAGTGTCATTTAAATCTACTGTCTCCTTGTTGATCTTCTGTCCTGTTGATCTATCTCTGAGAGTGGAGTATTGAAGTCCCCTAGTACTATTGTATTGGGGTCTAAGTCTCCCTTTAAGTCCCTTAACAAGTCTTTTAAATAGATCGGTGCCCGGTAATTAGGTGCATATACATTGATAATCGTTATATCTTCCTGTTGAATGGATTCCTTAATCATTAAATAGTGCCCCTCTTTGTCTCTCCTAACAGTTTTTGTGGTAAAGTTTATGTTGTCTGATATTAAGATGGCTACGCCTGCTCTCTTTTCATTTCTGTTGGCATGGTATATCTTTTTCCAGCCTTTCACTTTCAGTATGTATGCATCATTGTTGGAAAGATGAGTTTCTTGTAAGCAGCAAAAAGATGGGTATGTTCCTTAACCCAGTCAGCCAATCAGTGTCTTTTAACTGGACAGTTCAGGCCATTAACATTCAATGTGACTATTGAGAAGGAGTAACTTTGCCCTGTCATTTGCCAAAGATATTTTCTAATATATGCTTTGAGACTCCTGTGATCTTTTGCTGTGAGGTTTCCTTCCTTTACCTTCTTTCATATTGGTGACCATGTTTCTGTGTTTCTGTGTGTAACACATCTTTAAGCATCTTTTGCAGGGCTGGACGAGTGGCGACAAATTCTTTCAATTTCTGTTTGCTGTGAAAGGTCTTTATTTCACCTTCATTCACAAATGAGAGCTTTGCAGGATATAATATTCTGGGCTGGCAGTTTTTCTCTCTTAGTACCTGGGCTATATCTCGCCATTCTCTCCTAGCTTGTAGGGTTTCTGGTGAGAAGTCAGCTGTGAGTCTAATTGGAGATCCTCTGAGAGTAATCTGGCGTTTCTCTCTTGCACATTTTAGGATCTTTTCTTTATGTTTCACTGTGGTGAGTTTAATTACAATGTGTCGTGGTGAAGATCTCTTTTGGTCATATTTATTAGGGGTTCTATGAGCTTCCTGTACTAGGATGTCTCTGTCCTTCTCCAAACCTGGGAAATTTTCTGCTAGTATCTCACTGAAAATGCCTTCTAATCCTTTCTCCCTCTCCATGCCTTCAGGAACTCCTAGAACCCGAATGTTGGGTTTTTTAATAGTATCCTGTAGATTCCAGACAGTATTTTTTAGATTTCTTATTTCTTCTTCTTTTCTTTGATTTGACTGTTTCCTGTTCTCTGTCTTCTAAGTCCGATATTCTCTCTTCTGCTTCACCCATTCTGTTTTTAAGGCTCTCTAATGTGTTTGTCATTTGATCTATTGATTCCTTCTTTTCATTATGGTTTCTTGTCACTATCAGTTTCATGTTCTACTAGTTGTTTCATTTCATTCTGATTCCTCCTTAATGTTTCATTTTCACGGGAGAGATTTTCTATCTTGTCCATTAAGGATTTCTGTAGTTCAAGAATTTGTTTTTGAGAACTTCTTAATGTTCTTATCAATTTTTTGAGATCCACTTCTTGCATTTCCTCTGTCTCTTCATCTTCATAATCTTGAATTGAGGTGTCTTGTTCATTTGGGGGTATCATAGTGTCTTCCTTGCTCTTGTTACCTCGGTTTCTATGTTTGTTGTTTGGCATGTTGGAGATAATTTATGGTTTCTTTTTTTTTTTTTTTCTTTTGCTGTGGTGTTTTTTTTTCTCATTATACTATGCCTCTAAGTGGGCTGTCTGCTTTGATGGATCCTTAGAGGCTGTGATGGGTGTGCCCAGAGAGCTCTGCTTGATTCTTCAGGTTTAAGGCTGTGCAAAAAGTGACTCACCCAGATTGTTCTCTCCCTTACTCCTTGCTCAATCTCTCTCTCTCTCTCTCTTTTTTTTTTATTTTTTTTTTTTGACTCAGTTGGGAAGTAATTCCGCACAGCTGAGTGGAATTGAGGGTAGTTGAAATCTGGCCTCTGTGAGTATTCGTTTGATCTACCCCTGGGACCACACAAAGAGTTTATGCAGCCCTCAATATGTTCTCAAGTTTCGCCACAGTCTCAAGGTTACTGAGTTTGTGTACTCAGTGATTTCGCTTGCCCCCGCTCGGATTTTCACAGTGGCAGATAGTTAGCTTCACCTGTTTTCACTAGATTCTAACCTCCTGTTATTTCTCCCGACCAGAGTCAAGTTTTACTGCCTGGCTACTCGCGGTTGCTGCTTTACATATGTAAAATGGCGCCTGCTCTTTGTCTTGTTCGACTTTGTTAGGTAAGTGGAGAGAGAGGCTAGTGTCCGTGCTGGTTCCCCTGCTTTATTTGTGTTTTTTTTTTTTTCTCTCCTCCAGTCAGCCTGGTGATCTTTGCCCAGTGGGGCCTCAGGCCTCTGCCTTTCCCCGCCAATGTCTCTGGTTTCTGAGGTTTTTGTCTTAACTCCCGTTCCCACGACGGCGAGACTCTGCGGCTCGACTCCCACGGCTGGGCTTCCACGTGGTGGGCTCCCTGTAGGTCCTCTGTGTCACATCACATCCACTAGATCCGCAAGAGTTTCCTCTGCAGTTTTTTTCTTGAGTCTTTTCCTGAGGCTACAGTAATTCCACCTTTATTAAACTAAATTCTCCCAGACTATTGGTGCACATCCTCACTATCTGCCATCTTGGATCAATTTCTCTCTGTCTTTATCTTTCCCTCTCAGTCTCTGTGACTCTGGCTTTCAAGTAAATAAATCTTATAAAAATGTTGCTTCTATCAATGTTTTGAACTGTTTGTCATATTTTCTTGTAGTATAACTTGTGGTCTTATATTTAGGTACTTGATCCATGTTAAGTTGCTTTTAATATGGGGAAAAAGGTAGAGTTTAGTTTCAGTATTCTGCATGTGGACATCCGGTTTTTCCAGCACCATTTATTGGGGAGAATGTCATTTCTTCAGTTTGTTTTTGGTGCCTCTGTTGAGACTCAGTTGGCTATAAATGTATGGACTCATCTCTGGAGTCTCCATCGTGTTCCTTGGGTCTGTGCCTCAGTTTTTACAACAGTACCATGCTGTTTGGTTAGAATAGCTCTGCAGTATGTCTCCAAATCAGGTATTGTGGTGCCTCCAGCCTTAGTTTTATTGTTTAAAGTTACTTTGGCTATTTGGGGTCTTTTGTACTTTCATGGGAACTTTAGGATTGTTTTTCCTAATTCTGTGAAGAATACCATTGGCATTTTTATAAATCCATTGAATCTGTAAATCGCTTTGAACAGTATGATCATTTTCAGTATTTATTGCTCAAATCTGTGAACATGAGAGGTTTTTCTGGTTTTTTTTTTTTTTTTTTTTTTTTTAGTGTGTGTCTTCATAAATTATGTTCATTACTGTGTTAAAGTTTTCTTTTTAAAGATCTTTCACATCCTTTGTAAAATTTTTTCCAAAGTATTTTTGGTAATTATTGTGAATTGGATTGCTGTCTTAATTTCTTTCTCAGTGTATTGGTAAATAAAAAATGCTACAGAGTTTTGTTTTTGTTTGTTTTTTACTTGAAAGGCAGAGAGAGAGAGAAATAGAGCTGCTATCTACTGATTTGTTCTCCCAAATGCCTGCAACATCTGGGGCTCTGGCTAAAGCTAGGAACCAAGAATTCAGTGCAGGTCTCCCATGTGCATAGCAGGGACTGAACCACATGAGTCGTCACCTGCTGCCTTCCCAAGTCTGCTTTAGAAGGAAGCTGGAATGAGATGCCAGAGCTGGAACTTGAGCCCAAGCATTCAGAGCGGGATGTAGGGTTCCTAATTAGCAGTTTAACTGATAGACCCACTTATCACCCTGCTCTTTACTTTTGTGTATGGATCATTGTACCTTGCAAGCTCACTGAATTCATTTATCCATTCTAATAGCCTTTTGGTAGAATTTCAGGTTTTTCTATATTGAATCATGTTATCTGCAAACTGGAATACATTATTTCCTCCTTTTCTGTTTTTCTGTTTTTGTTTCTTATCTTGCCTCATTGGTCAGGATAAAACTCCCAGAACTGTATTGAATAAAACCAGTGAGAGCAGACATCCTTGTGTGGTTTTCATTCTTAGAGGAAATGCTTTCATGTTTTTGCCATTCAACATGATGCTGAATATAGGTTTATTCTATAGATTTCATTATGTTGAGGTATATTCTTTCTATATTTCCTTTATTCAGAGTATTCCATCAATTGTTTTTCTGCATCTATTGAGATGGTCATAGGAATTTTATCCTACACTCTCTTCATGTGCTGTATCATGTGTATTGATCTGTATGTGTGGAACCATCCCTGCATCTTTGGGATAAATTCTGCTTATTCATGATGAATAATCATTCTGATGTATTGTTGGATTCTCTCTATTGTTTTATTGAAGCTTTGCAACCTTGTTCATCATGGATATTGGTCTATGGTTTTCTTTATTGTGTGCCCTTGTCTGGCTTTGGAATCAAAATGATCCTGGTCTTGTAAAATGGTCCCCTCCCATTCAATTTTTGGAATAGATGAAGAATAGGCTGGCACCGTGGCTCACTTGGCTAATCCTCCACCTGTGGTGTCGGCACCCTGGGTTCTAGTCCCAGTTGGGGCACCAGGTACTAGTCCCAGTTGCTCCTCTTCCAGTCCAGCACTCTGCTGTGGCCCAGAAGGGCAGCGGAGAATGGTCCAAGTGCTTGGGTCCCTGAACCTGCACTGGAGACTTGGAGGAAGTACCCAGCTTCTGGCTTCGGATCAACACAGCGCTGGCCGTGGCAGCCATTAGGGGAATGAACCAACAGAAGGAAGACTTTTGTCTCTGTTTCTCTCTCTCTGTCTAACTCTGCCTGGCAAAAAATTTAAAAAAATAAATAGTTCTTCCTTAAAGGTGGGGTATAATTCAGCAATTAAACCATCTGGTTCTGAGTTTAACTTTACTGAGAGGTTTATTACTGATTCAATCTCATTATTTACTGATTTGTTCATGTTTTCTGTGTCTTTCTGTTTCAATTTGAGGAAGTTATTTGTTTCTAGAAGTGTGTCTATTTCTCCTATGTTTTCCAATTTGTTATTGTATAGTTCATAATGATACTTAATGATCATTTGTATTTCTGTGCCATTGTAATATCATTTTCATCTTGAATTTCATTTATCTGCATCTTCTCCCTTTTTTTCTTGTTTGTGGTTAGTCTAGAGAATAGTTAGTTTATTTTCTCAAGAAACCAATTCTTCATTTCACTGATTCTTTATTTTTTAGTTTCTATTTTGTATTTTTTATACTTTTTATTTTTAATATTCTTTGAATGTCAGAATTACAAGGAGCTAGGGAAGGGAGAAGGGAGGAGGAAGAAAGGGGAGAGAAAGAGATCCCTTTTCCGTCTTCTGGTTCATTCCCTATATGGCCATAACAGCAAGTGCCGGGCCAGGCTAAAACTAGGAGGCAGGAGCTCCATCCAGGTCTTCGTCCAGGTAGGGGCCCACATACCTGGACTGCCCTCCTCTGCTCTTAGGCCATTAGCAAGGAGCTGGATAGGAAGTGGAGCAGCTGGGACATGAACTGGCACCCACATGAGACGGTGGCTTTACCCACTACGTCACAAGACCAGCCCCTGTATTTTTCAGTCCTTTATTTTTTTAGTCTTTGATCTATTTCTACTCTGATCTTTGTTCTTTCCTTCTAGGAACTTTGAGTATGATCTGTTCTTGCTTATCTAGATCCTTGAGATGCATCATTAAGCTGTTTATTTGAAATCTGTCTTTGATATTGGTGCTATTGCTAAAACTTCTTTCACAACTCTTGCAATCCCAGAAGTTTTGGCATATTGTTTCAATTTTAGTTTGTTAGGATTATTTTTGTTTCCTCTTAATTTCTCTTACGATCTGTTGCTCACACAGCAGCATGTTGTTCAATCCAGGTACTAATACGATTTCTGAAGGTCTTTTTGTTGATGATTTCAATTTTTATTCATTTCTTTATTGATTTTTCCTGTCTAGAATCTCTGTCCATTGATTAAAGTATTGAAATCCTCTGCTATCATTGTATTGGAGCTTATCTCTCCCTTCAGACCTAATCGTCTCTGATAAAATTGGGTGCTCCAGCATTAGAAACATATACACTTAAAATTGTTACCTCTTCTTGTGAAACTGATCTCGATCATAATGTAGTAATCTGTCTTTTTCCAGATATTTCTTAATGTCTCTATCTGAAATAAGATAGCTGTTCCTATTTGCTTTTGGCCTCTGTATGAAATTTCTTCTTATATTTTCAGCCTAGGTGTGACTTTACAGGTGAAGTGAGCTTCTTGAAAGCAGACTATCATTTGGATGTGTTTGTCTATCCATTCTCTTTGTGTAGGACTCCCTTAAGCATCTTTCACAATGCCTGTCTGGTTGGTGATAAATTCCCTCAGTTTTTGCTTGTCTTGGAAAGTCTTCATCTCACCTTCATTTATGAAGGATGGCTTTTCTGAGTATAGTATTCTTGTCTGGCAGGTTTTCTTTCAGAACTTGGAATATATAATCCACCCTCCAGGGCTAAGAAATCTGTTGTCAATCTAATGGGGGTTCCCTGACAAATGACCTGGCAACTTTTCTTTTGTAAATTTTAGAATTCTCTCTTTACATAGTATTATTGAGAGTTTGCTGGAATGTGTCTCAGTAAGGAGTTTTTTGGGTCCTGTCTATTTTGTTCCAGGGAGCATCCTGTATGTGAATGTTCAAATGATGGGGGGAATTTTAAGCTGTTATTTTATTGAACAGATTTTCTTTCTTTTTCCTTTTTTTAAAACTTTTATTTAATGAATATAAATTTCCAAAGTACAGCTTATGGATTACAATGGCTCGCCCCCCATAACTTCCCTCCCATCTGCAACCCTCCCCTTTCCCACTCCCTCTCCCCTTCCATTCACATCAAGATTCATTTTCAATTCTCTTTATATACAGAAGATCAGTTTAGTATATATTAAGTAAAGATTTCAACAGTTTGCACCCACACAGAAACACAAAGTGAAAAATACTGTTGGAGTACTAGTTATAGCATTAAATAACAGTGTACAGCACATTAAGGACAGAGATCCTGCATGATATTTTTAAAACTTAATTAATTTTCTATGCAATTTTTAATTTAAAACCAGGTTTTTTTTCATTTTCAATTATCTTTATATACAGAAGATCGATTCTGTATATAATTAGTAAAGATTTCATCAGTTTGCACCCACACAGAAACACAAAGTGTAAAAATACTGTTTCAGTACTAGTTATAGCATTACTTCACATTGGACAACACATTAAGGACAGATCCCACATGAGATGAAAGTACACAGTGACTCCTGTTGTTGACTTAACAATTTGACACTCTTGTTTATGGCGTCAGTAATCTTCCCTAGGCTCTAGCCATGAGTTGCCAAGGCTATGGAAGCCTTTAGGGTTCGCCGACTTTGATCTTATTCCGACAGGGCCATAGTCAAAGTGGAAGTTCTCTCCTCCCTTCAGAGAAAGGTACCTCCTTCTTTGATGGCCCTGTTCTTTCCACTGGGATCTCACTAGCAGAGATCTTTCATTTAGGTCGTCTTTTTTTTTTTTTTTCCCCCCAGGGTGTCTTGGCTTTCTATGCCTACAATACTCTCATGGGCTCTTCAGCCAGATCCGAATGCCTTAAGGGCTGATTCTGAGGCCAGAGTGTTGTTTAGGACATCTGCCATTCTATGAGTCTGCTGTGTCTCCCACTTCCCATGTTGGATTGTTCTCTCCCTTTTTGGTTCTATCGGTTAGTATTAGCACACACTAGTTTTGTTTGTGTGATCCCTTTGACTCTTAAACCTATCAGTGTGATCAATTGTGAACTAAAGATGATCACTTGGACTAGTGAGATGGCATTGGTACATCTTGCAATCTGGTATTGTGATGCTTCTGAGTTTATTTTTGTTGTACAAGATTGCTTTAGCTGTTTAGGGTCTCCTGCATATCCATATGAATTTCAGCATCATTTTTTTCTAGATCTGAGAAGAATGTCCATGATATCTTGATTGGTATTGCATTGAATCTGCAAAGTATTAGTGTGAACACTTTGACGACATTGATGCTTTCAATCCATGAACTTGGAAGATTCTCTATTTTTTGTATCTTTAGTTTTCTGCTTTTTTTTCCCTAGTTCCTTGAGATGCATTGATAGCTCATTTATTTGGTACTTTTCTACTTTCTTGATGTAGGTCCAATTGCTATAACCTTCCTCTAAACAATGCTTTTTCTGTATGCCATAAGTTTGATATGTTGTATTGTCATCTTCATTTGTTTCCAGAAATTTTTTGTTTTCTTCAATGACCCATTGTTCATTCAGCAGCGTGTTGTTCAGTCTCCATGTATTTGCATATGTTCTAGGGATTCCTGAGTTGTTGATTTCCAGCTTCATTCCATTGTGGTCAGAGAAAATGCATGGTATGATTTCAAACTTTTTTTTTTAATTTTCTGAGACTTGCTTTATGGCCTAGCATGTGGTTAGTCCTAGAGAAAATTCCATGTACTGTGAGAAAAATATGTATTCTTCAACTGTAGGATGGAAAGTTCTATAGATATGTTAGGTTCATTTTGTCTGTTGTGTTAACTCTGTTGTTTCCTTGCTGATTTTCTCTGTGGTTGATCTGTCCATTGCTGAAAGTGGGGTATTGATGTCCCCATTACTATTGTGTTAGTCTATGTCTCCCTTTAGATCCATTAACATTTCTTTTAAATAGCCAGGTGTTCTGTAATTAGGTGCATTTATGTTTATCAGTCACATCTTCCTCTTGAATTGATTCCTTAATCATAACATAGTGCCCTTCTTTGACTCTTAACAGTTTTTGTGTTAAAGTCTATTTTGTCTCATATTAGGATGGCTAAGTCAGTTCTTTTGTGGTTTAAGTTAGCATGGAATATCTTTTTCCATCCTTTCACTTTCAGTCCGTGAGTATCTTTGTTGGTGAGATGTGTTTCTTGTAGGCAGCAAATAGATGGGTTTTATTCTTTAATTCATTCATCCAGTCTGTGTCTTTTAACGGGAGAATTGAGGCCATTTAAATTCAAGGTGACTATTTTTTTTTAAAAGATTTTATTTTATTTGAGAGAGAGAGTTACAGACAGTGAGAGGGAGAGACAGAGAGAAAGGTCTTCTGTCTGCTGGTTCTCTCCCCAAATGGCCGCAACAGCTGGAACTGCGCCAATCCGAAGCCAGGAGCCAGGTGCTTCTTCCGGATCTCCTATGAGGGTGCAGGGGCTCAAGGACTTGTGCCATCTTCTACTGCTCTCCCAGGCCATAGCAGAGAGCTGGATGGGAAGAGGAGCAGCTGGGACTAGAACGGGTGCCCCTATGGGATGCTGGCACCACAGGCGGAGGATTAACTCACTGCGCCATGGCATGGGCCCCTCAAGGTAACTATTGATAAGCAATGACTTTGTCCTGCCATTTTTCCTTAAATAGTTGTATTTTACGCTATTGATTGACATTCCCACTACAGTACTCAAGAGTTTCCTTTTCTCCACATCTTAACATTTGTGGTCTTCTGGTTTGCTTCTGTCTTTGTTTTTGATAAAAGCCAATCTAGATTGAGGAGATATCTCATTGTAGCTCTAATTTACATTGTCTTACACCAGTAATGTTGGGAATTTTTTTATCCTTTTAATTAATGAATACAAGCTTTATGGATTTCTTTAGTACAATTTTAAGAATATAATGATTCTTCTGTGCCCACCCTCCCTGACACCCACTCTCACCCTCCTTTTTTTCTCTTTCCTATCCCCAGTCTTATTTTATAGTAAAATCTATTTGCAATTAACTTTATGCACAGAAGATTATGTCTATAGTAAGTAGAGGGTTCATCAGTTTTTATGATAAAAGAAAAAAATCAAAAGAAAAAAAAACTTTCTTAGCAGTCAAGACAAGGCTATTCAAAGTTTTTGCATCTCAAAGTTAATTTCACTTTCTTGAGAAACCTAATTAACTTTAAAGAAGCACTCAAGAGTGTTACATCTTTTGCAAGCACTTATACATAACTATAGCTTATGAGACATAAGACTATCCTTCACTTAATACATTAAGAGAAAATAAGTCTTTGGGAACAAGTTTGTCATTAATTAAAGAAGGACCTAAGTAAACAAGCAATGGAGTTGGACACTTTGGCCTAATTAAAATTTATGAGATACAAGTATATCTTCCACTTAATACATGAAAATGGAATAAATCTTTGAAAACAAATTTTATTGCTAACTCTCCTAATACAACTCTTTGAGGGTGGAGGTCCTGCACAGGAGTTTATTTCACAGTGACTCCTGTTTTTAATTTAACAATTAATACTCTTATGTATCTTTAGTGATCACCTGAGGCTCTTGACATGAGCTGGCTAGGTTATGGAAGCCTTTTGAATCCACAGATTCCTTCAGAATTTAGACAGGGCCATCAGCAAAGTGTATGTTCTCTCCTCCCCTCAGAGAAAAGTACATCCTTCTTTGATGACCCCACTTTTTTCCAGTGGGGTTTCATCCATAGAGGTTCTTCATGTAGGACACTTTTTGCCATAGTCTCTTGGCTTTCCATGCCTGAAGTGCCCTTGTGGGCTATTCAGCCAGAACAGAATGCCTTAAGAGCTGATTTTTAGGTCAGAGTACTACTTAAAGTGATTGTCATTGAACGAGTCTGCTGTATGAACTGCTTCCCATGTTGTAGCCCTTGCTCTTTTTGAATTTGATATTATTTCCAAACACTTAATCCTATTTATATGATCACTTTAACACTTAATCCTATGTATATGATCATTTCAACAATTAATCCTATCCATATGATCACTTTAACACTTAAAATGCTATTCTTACCCATAAGTTTAAGAGGATTTGGAGTCTCATGGCAAGTTTTTAAACTGTACCCTTAAAAGTAAGTCTGTAGGAATTTATACAGAATTATACAGTTTTACAGTTACAAACTTCATATACTTCCTAATTACAACTTTAGGAACATGGTGATTTTTCCCATTGTATCCACCCTCCCACCCACATTACCACCCCTCTTCTTCCTCCCTCTCTTACTCCCATTCTTAATTTTTCCTAAAATCTATTTTCAATTAATTTTATAAATGTATGATTAACTCTGTTAAGAGTTCAACAAATAGTAAGAGAGAGAAAGAAAAACCATTCTTCAACATTCAAGATAAAGGCTGTTTAGAGTCCTTGATTCTCAAAGTGTCAATTTCACTTCAACAGATTGCCTTTTAGGTGCTCTGTTAGTTATCACAGATCAGGGAGAACATATGGTATTTGTCCCTTTGGGACTTGCTTGTTTCACTATGTATAATGTTTTCCAGATGTATCCATTTGGTTGCAAATGACCAGATTTTTTTCTTCTGCTGTGTAGTATTCATGTTATACATATCCCATGATTTCTTTATCCAGATTTTGGTTATGGGCATTTGGGTTTATTCCATGTGTTAACTTTTATGAATTGAGCTGCAATAAACATGGGGCTACAGATCACTCTTTCATATGCTGATTTTATTTCCCTTGGGTAAATTCCCATTAGTGGGATGGCTGAGTCATATGGTAGGTCTATATTCAGATTTCTGAGGTATCTCCATGCTGTCTTCCATAGTGGTTTTACCAGTTTACATTGCCACCAACAGTGGATTAGGATACTTTTTTTCCCCACATCCTCTCCAGAATTTCTTATTTGTTGATTTCTAGGTCCTTGAGATGCATTGATAGCTCATTTATTTGGTACCTTTCCAGTTGCTTCACATAGGCACTGATTGCTATGAACTTCCTTCTTAGCACTGCTTTTGCTGTATCCCATAGGTTTTGATATGATGTATTGTCATCTTCATTTGTTTCCAGAAATTTTTTTGATTTTCTGTTTTGATTTCTTCTATGACCCACTGTCAGGAGGCCAAGACAACCTCAGCTGACTGACAAGGTCACAGCAGAAGGTCTGTCTCAGCAAGGCATGAGAATGACAGCCACAGTCCTCTTGTTGGTTTTAGGTTTGTTGGGAACTACACTCTACATAAGAAAGCAGGAGCTTCCTGGTAGTCCCACTAATGATTGTTGCATTTCAAAGCTTAGTCTCATAATCCCAAAAATGTCCATTGATTCGTAGAATTTTAATCAAGCAGAATATTAGTGTAGGAGAAGGGGTTAATGCTTTACACAAGGTTGAACTGTTTGTAGAAAAGAATTAAAAGGCAACAGGCTCCTTGCTGTATACTTCCCACTAGAACAAATGTTATTAAAGCTTTAATTTAATATGTGCTCCAAATACAACAATGGTTAGGATGTCAAACTGTGGAATAGATATAAGTGAATCTTTAGATAAGTAGAATAATGTAAATTAAAGAGTTACAGAAAGAGTTGCAAAAGAGGAGATATATTTTAAAAAGGGCATGCTTTGAACACTGGGGCTTCTAGTAAAGTTTAGATTAGGAAGGTAATATTCAAGCTGTGTAACCAATTTCTTCATAGTTCGACAGCATTCCAGGTCTTGGCTTGTGTGGGAAGCCCATTGTCTAGCACCTGTCTGTGATTGTAACCCATGCTCTGAACATGACCTTGAAAATCAAAGTATAACTAGAAGAGAATGGATAACAGACTTGTTAATCTAAGAAGAAAGAATCATTATGTGATTTTTGATACAAAGTCTGGTGCTCCGAGCCAGAGCCATGCCATCAGCCTTGCTGTGGGTGTGTTTCTCATTTCTTCCTGCACCAACGCTTCCTACACCTTCAGGAACCCCTGACCTGCTGGAGCTGGACTCCAGCACCACTGTTCATTCAGAAGCATGTTGTTCAGTCTCCATGTGTTTACATATTTTTTACAGATTCTTGAATTGTTGGTTTCTAGTTTCATTGCTTTGTAGTCTAAGAAGGTGCATGGGATGATTTCTATTTTTTTAATTCACTGAGACTTGCTCTGTGGCCTAGCACATGGTCTATCCTAGAGAATGTTCCATGTATTGATGAAGAATGTGTTTTCTGTCTCTGTGGAGTAAAAGGTTCTGTAGATATCTGTTAGGTCCATTTGGTCTGTAATGTCAATTAACTCTGTTTCCTGGTTTGATTTTCTGTCTGGTTGATCTGTCAATCTGTGAAAGTGGGATATTGAAAGTGTCCCATTACTATTGTATTGGAGTCTATGTCTCCTTTTCAGTCTATTTTTTTAAGTAGCCAAGCCCTGAAATTTGGTGTATACTTTAATAGTCACATCTTCCTGTTGGATTGATCTCTTAATCATTATATAGTAGCCTTCTTCATCTCTTTTAACAGTCGTTATATTAAAGTCTATTTCATCTGGTATTAGGATGGAAACAGCAGCTCTATTTTGGTTTAGTTAGCAGGCACTATCTTTTTCCATCCTTTCACTTTCATTCTGCATGTATCTTTGTTGGTGAGATGATGGGTCTTGTTTTTCAATCAATTCAACCAGCCTGTATCTTTTAACTGGGGAATTGAGGCCATTTACATTCAAAGTGACTATTGGTAAGTAACGAACTAAGCCTGCCATTTTTCCATAAATATTCCTATTGTTTACTTTGAATTTCTTTTACACTTCTATTGTTGGTTTTTCTGCCTTCTCATTCTTTCATAATGATGGGTACCTTTCTGTATTTCTCTGTGTAGCACATCCTTAAGCATCTTCTGTAAGGCTGTATGAGTGTCCACAAATTCTTTAAATTTCTGTTACAGAAGGTTTTTGTTTTGCCTCCATTCACAAATGCAAGCTTTGCAGGGCAGAGTATTCTGTATTGACAGCTTTTTCTTTTAAAGCTTGGACTATATCTCACTGTTCCCTTCTGGCCTATAGAGTTTCTGCTGAGAAGTCAACTGTGAGTTTAACTGGCATTCCTATGAAAGTGATCTGTCGTTCCTCTTGCGCCTGTTTTAGAATCTTTTTCTTTATGTTTTACTGTGGAAAGTTTTACTACAATGTGTTGTGGTGAGGATCTTTTCTGGTCATGTTTGTTAGGCGTTTTCTCTTTTTTTTTTTTTTTTTAAACTTTTATTTAATGCATATAAATTTCCGAAGTACAGCTTATGGATTACAATGGCTTTCCCCCCCATAACTTCCCTCCCACCCATGTTAGGAGTTTTCTATGTGCTTCCTCTCTTTGAACATCCCTTTCTCCAAATTGGAGAAATTTTCTGTAATTATTTCACTGAGTAGGCTTTCTATTCCCTTATCTTTATCCACTCCTTTAGGAACTTCTAAGACATATATATTGGGTCATTTGATAGCATTCCATTGATCTCCAACACTGTTTTTAAGTATTCTATTTTCTATTTTTTTGTCTGACTGTAAGATTTTCAAGGATTTGTCTTCTGTTTCAACTATTCTTTATTCTGTCTAATCAAGTCTGCTGTTAAGACTTTCTACTGCATTTTTTACTTGATCCATTGAATTCTTCATTTCTGAAATTTTCATTTTGATTTCTCTTTATATTCTCTATTTCCTAGGCAAAATTTTCATTCATGTTATGTATGGTTTTCTTTAGATCATGGATTTGCTTCTGATTTTGTGAGTAATCCTATGATTAATTTTCTGAATTCTATTTCTGATTTCCTCACTTGAAAATTGCCTGTTTAAGTCCTTTGCCCATTTCTGAAGTAGGTTGTTTTGTTGTTGTGGAGTTTCTTGATCTCTTCATAGATTCTCGTTATTAATCCTTTATCACTTGCATAGTTTGCAAATAATTTCTCTCAGTATTTCAGTTTCTTCTTCATTGTGCTGAGTGTTTCTTCTGCAGTACTGAAGCTTCTCAACTTCATGTAATCCCATTTGTTAATTTGGAATTTTATTGCCTGTCCCTCTGGAGTCTTTTCCAGGAACTCTGCCTGTACCAATGTCTTGCCAGGTTTGTCCAGTGTTCTCTAATAATTTGATGGTATCAGGGCATAGATTTAGGTCCATAATCCATGTTGAATAGATTTTTGTGTAAGGTGTAAGGTAAGGGTCCTGCTTCATACTTCTGTATGTGGAAATCCAGTTTCCCAGCAGCATTTGTTGAAGAAACTGTCCCTGCTCAATGGATTGGCTTTAGCTCCTTGGTTGAATATAAGTTGGT
Organism: Lepus europaeus; assembly: GCF_033115175.1. Classification (NCBI taxonomy): domain Eukaryota; kingdom Metazoa; phylum Chordata; class Mammalia; order Lagomorpha; family Leporidae; genus Lepus; species Lepus europaeus. The sequence goes on along the minus strand of NC_084843.1, from coordinate 43,523,608 downwards.
TGTAGATGCTTGGATTGATCTCTGGTGTTCTATTCTGTTCCATTGGCCTATCCATTTGTTTTTGTTCCAGTATCAGGCTCTTTTGATTATAATTGCCTTGTAGTATTTTTTCAAATTTGGTATTGTGATGCCTCCAGCTTAGTTTTTGTTGTATAAGATTGCTTTTGCTATTTGAGGTCTCCTGTGTTTCCATATGAATTTCAGCAATGTTTTTCCTAGATCTGAGAAGAATGTCTTGGTATTTTGATTGGTATCACATTGGATGTGTAAATTGCTTTTGGAAGAATGGACATTTTGATGATACTGATTTCTAATCCATGAACATGGCAGATTTTTCCATTTTTTCTATCTTCTATTTCTTTAATGTTTCATAATTCTCATCATAGAGATATTTGACATCCTTAGTTAAATTTATTCTAAGGTATTTTGTTTTTTTGTAGCTATTGTGAATGGGATTGATCTTTAAAGTTCTTTCTCAGCTTTGGCATTGTTTGTATATACAAAGGCTGTTGTTTCTTGTATTGATTTTGTATCCTGCTACTTTACCAAACTCTACGGTGAGTTCCAGTAGTCTCTTGGTGGAGTTCTTTGGATCCCCTCTATATAGAATCACGTCATCTGCAAAAGGAAGAGTTTGACTTCCTCCTTTCCAATTTGAATCCCTTTGATTTTTTTCTTGCCTGATAGCTCTGGCTAAAACTACCAGGACTATATTGAATAGTAAAGGTGATAGTGGGCATCCTTGTCTGGTTCTGGATCTCAGTGGAAATGCTTCTAACTTTTCCCTAATCAATAGGATACTGGCCATGGGTTTGTCATAAATTGCCTTGATTGTGTTGTGGAATGTTCCTTCTATTCCCAATTTGCTTAGAGTTTTAATCATGAAAGCATGTTGTATTTTTTCAAATGGTTTCTCTGCATCTATTTAGATAATCATATGGTTTCTGTTCTTTAGTTTGTTAATGTGATGTATGACAGTGATTGATTTTTGTGGATATTGAACTCCCCTGTATATGAGGGATAAATCCCACTTAGTCCGGGTGAATGATCTTTCTGATGTATTCATTGTTGGATTCAATTGGCCAGAATTTTGCTGAGGATTTTTGCATCTATGTTTATCAGGGAAACTGTTTTGTACTTCTCTTTATCTGTTACATTTTTTCTGGGTTTAGGAATTAAGGTGATGCAGGCTTCATAGGCATTTGGTAGGATTACCTCCTTTCCCAGTTTTTTTGAATAACTTGAGAAATATTGGAGTTAGTTCTTTAAATGTCTGATAGAATTTAGTGGTGAAACCATCTAGTCATAGGCTTTTCTTTGTTGGGAGATTCTTTATTACTGATTGGATTTCTGTCTTGGTTATTTGTCTATTTAGGTTTTCTATGTCTTTTTGATTCAATAAGTCCACCTGAAGGTGGATTCTATGTGGCCACAAATCTGTTCATTACATCTAGATTTCATAGTTTATTGGCATACAGCTCTTTGGAGTGATTTCTGATGATTATTTCTGTGGTGTATGTTGCTACGTTTCTTTTTTCATCTCTAATTTTGTGGATTTGGGTCTTCTCTCTCCTTTTTTTGGTTAGTTGGGCCAATGGTGTGCCAATTTAGTTTATTTTTTTCAAAAAGTCTGCTCTTCATTTTGCTGATCTTTTGTATTTTGGTTTCAATTTTGTTGATTTCTTCTCTAATTTTTTCTCCTACTAGTCTTGTGTTTTGTTTCTTTTTTTTTTATTAAACTTTTATTTAATGAATATAAATTTCCAAAGTACAGCTTATGGGTTACAATGGCTTCCCCCTCCCAAAACTTCCCTCCCACCCACAACCCTCCTCTTTCCCGCTCCCTCTCCCCTTCCAATCACATCATGATTCATTTTCAATTCTCTTTATATACAAAAGATCAGTTTAGTATAAATTAGGTAACGATTTCAACAGTTTGCCCCCATATAGCAACACAAAGTGAAAGAAAAATACTGTTGGAGTACTAGTTATAGCATTAAATAAGAGTGTACAGCACATTAAAGACAGAGATCCTACATAATATTTTTTTAAAAATTAATTTTCTATGCCATTTCCAATTTAACACCAGGTTTTTTTTTTTCCATTTCCAATTATCTTTATATACAGAAGATCGATTCAGTATATAATTAGTAAAGATCTCATCAGTTTGTACCCACGCAGAAACACAAAGTGTAAAAATACTGTGTCAGTACTAGTTATAGTATCACTGCACATTAGACAACACATTAAGGACAGATCCCACATGGGATGTAAGTATACAGTGACTCCTGTTGCTGACTTAACAATTTGACACTCCTGTTCATGGCGTCAGTGATCTCCCTAGGCTCTAGTCATGAGTTGCCAGGGCTATGGAAGCCTTTGGGGTTCACTGACTTTGATCTTATTCCAATAGGGTCACAGTCAAAGTGGAAGTTCTCTCCTCCCTTCAGAGAAAGGTACCTCCTTCTTTGATGGCCCCGTTCTTTCCACTGGGATCTCACTCACAGAGATCTTTCATTTAGGTCTTCTTCTTTTTTTCTTTTCCATGGTATCTTGGCTTTCCATGCCTACAATACTCTCATGGGCTCTTCAGCCAGATCCAAATGTTTTAAGGGCTGATTCTGAGGCCAGAGTGTTGTTTAGGACATCTGCCATTCTATGAGTCTGCTGTGTATCCCACTTCCCATGCTGGATCTTTCTCTCCCTTTTTGATTCTATCAGTTAGTATTAGCAGACACTTGTATTGTTTGTGTGATCCCTTTGTTTCTTAGACTTACCCAAGCCATCAAATGTGAACTGAAATTGATCACTTGGACTAGTGAGATGGCATTAGTACATGCCACCTTGATGGGATTGTATTGGAATCCCCTGGCACTTTTCTAACTCCATCATTTGGGGCAAGACTGATTGTGCATGTCCCAAATTGTGCTTCTCCTCCCTCTTTTTCCACTCTTAAATTTAACAGGGATCACTTTTCAGTTAAAATTTAAACACCTGAAAATAATTGTGTATTAATTAGAGTTCAACCACTAGTACTAGAACAACAACAACAATAACAACAAATACTAAAAAGGATAAAGTATTACATTGTACATCTAGAGTCAGGACAAAAGCTGATCAGGTCATTGTTTCTTATAGTGTCCATTTCACTTCAACAGGTTTCCCCTTTGGTGGTCAGTTGTCGCCGATCAGGGAAAACAAAATATATTTGTCTCTTTGGGACTGGCTTAATTCACTCAGCATGATGCTTTCCAGATCCCTCCATCTTATTGCAAATGACTGGGTTTCATTGTTCCTTACTGCTGTATAGTATTCTATAGAGTACATGTCCCATGATTTCTTATCCAGTCTACTGTTGATGGGCATTTGGGTTGGTTCCAGGTCTTAGCTATTGTGAATTGGGCTGCAATAAACATTAATGTGCAGATGGCTTTTTTATTAGCCAATTTAATTTCCTTTGGGTAAATTCCAAGGAATGGGATGGCTGGGTTGTATGGTAGGGTTATGTTCAGGTTTCTGAGGAATCTCCAGACTGACTTCCATAGTGGCCTAACCAGTTTGCATTCCCACCAACAGTGGGTTAGTGTCCCTTTTTCCCCACATCCTCTCCAGCATCTATTGTTGGTAGATTTCTGGATGTGAGCCATTCTCACCGGGGTGAGGGGAAACCTCATTGTGGTTTTGATTTGCATTTCTCTGATTGCTAGTGATCTTGAACATTTTTTCATGTGCCTGTTGGCCATTTGGATTTCCTCTTTTGAAAAATGTCTATTGAGGTCCTTGGCCCATCTCTTCAGTAGGTTGTTTGTTTTGTTGTTGTGGATTTTCTTGATTTCTTTGTAGATTCTGGTTATCAACCCTTTATCTGTAGTATAGTTTGCAAATATTTTTTCCCATTCTGTCGGTTGCCTCTTCACTTTCCTGACTGTTTCTTTTGCAGTACAGAAACTTCTCAATTTGATGCAATCCCAAATGTTAATTTTGGTTTTGACTGCCTATGCTCCTGGGGTCTTTTCCAAGAAGTCTTTGCCTGTGCCTATATTTTGCAGGGTTTCTCCAATGCTCTCTAATAATTTGATGGTTTTGGGTCATAAATTTAAGTCTTTAATCCATGTTGAGTGAATTTTTGTGTAAGGTGAAAGGTATGGGTCTTGCTTCAGGCTTCTGCACGTGGAAATCCAATTTTCCCAGCACCATTTATTGAATAGGCTGTCCTTATTCCAGGGATTGGTTTTGGATCTTTGATCAAATATAAGTTGGCTGTAGATGTTTGGATTGATTTCTGGTGTTTCTATTCTGTTCCATTGGTCTATCCATCTGTTTCTGTACCAGTACCATGCTGTTTTGATGACAACTGCCCTGTAGTATGCCCTGAAATCTGGGATTGTGATGCCTCCGGCTTTGTTTTTGTTGTACAAGATTGCTTTGGCTATTCGAGGTCTTCTGTGTCTCCATATGAATTTCAGCATCATTTTTTCCAGATCTGAGAAGAATGTCTTCGGTATCATGATTGGTATTGCATTGAATGTATACATTGCTTTTGGGAGAATAGACATTTTGATGATATTGATTCTTCCAATCCATGAGCATGGAAGATTTCTCCATTTTTTGGTATCCTCTTCTATTTCTTTCTTTAAGGTTTTGTAGTTTTCATCGTAGAGATCTTTAACGTCCTTGGTTAAGTTTATTCCAAGGTATTTGATTGTTTTCGTTGCTATTGTGAATGGGATTGATCTTAGAAGTTCTTCCTCAGCCGTGGCATTGCCTGTGTATACAAAGGCTGTTGATTTTTGTGCATTGATTTTATATCCTGCTACTTTGCCAAACTCTTCGATGAGTTCCAATAGTCTCTTAGTAGAGTTCTTTGGGTCCCCTAAATAAAGAATCATATCATCTGCAAAGAGGGATAGTTTGAGTTCTTCCTTCCCAATTTGTATCCCTTTAATTTCTTTTTCTTGCCTAATAGCTCTGGCCAAAACTTCCAGAACTATATTGAATAGCAGTGGTGAGAGTGGGCATCCCTGTCTCATACCAGATCTCAGCAGAATGCTTCCAACTTTTCCCCATTCAATAGGATGTTGGCCGTGGGTTTTTCATATATTGCTTTGATTGTATTGAGGAATGTTCCTTCCATACCCAGTTTGCTTAGAGTTTTCATCATGAAAGGGTGTTGTATTTTATCAAATGCTTTCTCTGCATCTATTGAGAATCATATGGTTTTTCTTCTGCAGTCTGTTAATGTAGTGTATTACATTGATTGTTTTGCGAACGTTGAACCATCCTTGCATACCAGGGATAAATCCCACTTGGTCTGGGTGGATGATCTTTCTGATGTGTTGCTGCATTCTATTGGCCAGAATTTTATTGAGTATTTTTGCGTCTATGTTCATCAGGGATATTGGTCTGTAATTCTCTTTCAATGCTGCATCTTTCTCCGGCTTAGGAATTAAGGTGATGGTGGCTTCATAGAAAGAATTTGGGAGGATTCCCTCTTTTTCGATTGCTCTGAATAGTTTGAGAAGAATTGGAGTTAGTTCTTCTCTAAATGTCTGGTAGAACTCAGCAGTGAATCCATCTGGTCCTGGGCTTTTCTTTGTTGGGAGGGCCTTTATTACTGTTTCAATTTCTGTGTCAGTTATGGGTCTGTTTAGGTTTTCTATGTCTTCCTGGCTCAATTTAGGTAGGTTGTATGTGTCTAAGAATCTGTCCATTTCTGATAGATTTCCCTGTTTGCTGGCATACAAGTCCTTGTAGTAATTTCTGATGATTCTTTTTATTTCTGTGGTGTCTGTTGTTACGTTTCCTTTTTCATCTCTGATCCTATTGATTTGGGTCTTTTCTCTTCTTTTTTTAGTTAGTTGGGCCAATGGGGTGTCAATTTTGTTTATTTTTTCAAAAAACCAGCTCCTCGTTTGGCTGATTTTTTTGTAATGTTTTTTTGGATTCAATCCTGTTGATTTCTTCTTTGATTTTAATTATTTCCCTTCTCCTACTGGGTTTGGGTTTGGTTTGCTGCAGATTTTCTAGATCCTTGAGATGACTTGAAAGCTCATCTATTTGGTGCCTCTCCAATTTCTTGATGTAGGCACCTATTGATATAAACTTTCCTCTTAACACTGCTTTTGTTGTATCCCATAGGTTTTGGTATGTTGTGCTGTTATCCTCATTTACTTCCAGAAAATTTTTGATTTCTCTTTTAATTTCTTCTATGACCCATTGTTCATTCAGGAGCATGTTGTTCAATCTCCATGTGTTTGCACGTGCTCTGGGGATTCCCGAGTTGCTAATTTCCAATTTCGTTCCTTTGTGGTCTGAGAAGTTGCATGGTATGATTCTAATTCTCTTGAATTTGCTGAGACTTGCGTGTTTTGTTTCTTGATGTTTCTCTAGATCCTTGAGGTGTATTGATAGCTCATTTATTTGGTGCCTTTCCAGTTTCTTGATTTAGGTACCAATTGCTATAAACTTTTAACACTTCTTTTGCCATATCCCATAAGTTTTGATATGTTGTATTGTCATCTTCATTTGTTTCTAGAAGTTTTTTTATTTCTTGATTTCTTCTATGACCTACTGTGCATTCAGGGATTTTTTTCTGTCTCTATGTGTTTACATGTGTTCTGGAGATTCCTGAGTAGCTGATTTCCAGCTTTATTGCATTGAATTCCAAGACAATGCATGATATGATTTTGGTTATTTTGAATTTGTTGATACTTGCTTTATGGCCTAGCATGTGGTCAGTCCTAGAGAAAATTCCATGCACTATTAAGAAAAATGTGTATTCTGAGGCTGTAGGATAGAATTCTCTGCAGAGTGTATTTGGTCTGTGTGTTGATTAATTGTGTTGTTCGCTTGTTGATTTTCAGTCTGGTTGATCTGTTCATTGCTGAAAGTGAGGTATTAATATCCGCCATTACTACTGTATTTGAGTCTACATCTCCCTTTAAATCCTTTAACATTTCTTTTAAATAGCCAGGTGCCCCATAATCAGGTACATATACATTTATAATGGTCACATATTCCTGTTGAATTGATCCTGTAATCATTATATAGTGTCCTTCTTTGTCTCTTTTAATAGTTTTTGTATTAAAGTCTATTTTGTTTGATATTAGGATGGTCACACCAGCTCTTTTTTTCTGTTAGCATGGATTATCTTTTTCCATCCTTTCACTTTCAGTTTGTGTAAGATGTATTTCTGATTGGTAGCAAATAGTTGGATTTTCTTTTTTATTCCATTCAACCAATCTTTGTCTTTTAACTGGGGAGTTGAGACCATTTTCATTCTGGGTGACTATTGTTAAGTATCAACTTTGCCCTGCCATGTTTCCATAAATAGTCCTAATTTTGTATTTTGGATTTCCTTTGTAGTTTTGTAGGATCATTTTCTGTGTTCATCATCGTTTGTAGTGATGTTCCTGTTTCTGTGTGTAGCAAATCCTTGGGCATCTTTTGTAGGGCTGGGCAAGTAGTTACAAATTCAATTTCTGTTTATTGTGGAATATCTTTATTTCTCCTTCATTCATAAATGAGCACATTTCAGGGTATATTATTCTGGGTTGACAGTTTTTTCTCTTAGGACTTGGAATATATCTCACCATTGTCTTCTTGCCTATAGAGTTTCTGATGAGAAATCTGCAGTGAATCTAATTGGATTTTCTCTGAGTGTGATTTGGCATTTCTCTCATGCACATTTTTAAATCTTTCCTAAGTTTAACTGTGTGCCATGAAGATCTTTTCTGGTCATGTCCATTGTGAGTTCTATGTACTACTTCTGTTTGGATGTCTCTTGCTTTATCAAGATTAGGGAAGTTTTCTGTTATTATTTCATTAAGAAGGCCTTCTAATCCATCCTGTCTTTTCATGCCTCCTGAATTTCTAGGATCCTTATGTTGGGTTGTTTGATAGAATCTTTCAGATCTGCAACTGTTTTTTAGTTTTCTAATTTCTTCTTCTTTTACTTGGTTTGACTATAATATTCCAGAAATTTGGCTTCTAATTCTGATACTCTTTCTTCTGTCTCACTTATTCTATTGTTAAGGCTTTCCACTGTATTTTTTTATTTGATCTATTGAATTCTTCATTTTTAGTATTTCATTTTGACTCCTCTTTCATATCTCAATTTCTTGGGAGTGCTTTTCATTAGATTGTGAATTTTCTTCTGATTGCTTCTAAGTAATCTGACGATTAATTTTCTGAATTCCATTTCTGGCATATCCTCCATCTCTTCATCTTCACCTTCTATTATTGAAGAGTTGCAGTGCTCCTTTGGGGGGCTCATAGTGTCTTCCTTATTCTTAGTTAGGGTTTCTCCATTGTTTTTTGGCATTTGTGTATTTTTATCTTTTATTTTGTCTGGTTGCTTTTTTCTAATTTGTGTCTTTTCACTTGTGGTGAGGTTTCCCTCTCTTATGAGCTGCTAAGTGTGCATTGCAAGTGGAAGCATGCAGCCCCATCTACTGAAACCCAGATATGAGCTCTGGTGCACAGAACCCTGCCTACTAGGGCCCAGCTTACTTCTCACTGGGGGAATGGAATGAGCTTGAGTTTTTGATATTCAGGACTTCTCCTTGTTGTACAGTTTGCATGGTGGGGATGAAATTCTCTGAAATGTTTTGGTCCTCATTCCTGGGAGGGGGGTGTGGTGGGGTGGCACCCTCATTGATGGCCATGTGCATGGGAGGCAAAGGTGGCAGTCCCCTGCTTATGATCAAATATGTAAACACACAAGATGGCTTCTCGCATCCAGGTACAGGTCTGGGTGGGGGAGGGAGGGAGGTGGGCAGGGCAGTGCCCAATCTCTGTTTGTTTCTCTATATCTTCTCTTTTTTCCTGCATGGAGCTTCAAATGCAGTTCACCAAGCTCCCCTTTCCACTACTATCTGCAGCTCTGTGGACCTGTAGTTTCCCCTCTAACTTGGTTTTCTGGTAGCTGGCACAAACCTCCCCATTCTGTATCTCTGTCATGCCTCTACCACTTCCCTTTCTTATTTGCTCTTTCAGAATGGACCTGCCCAGTCTTTGTTGGTCCCCTGGGCTTCCCATCATGGTCACGAATTTCCTATGGCTCTATGTCGGGCATGTATCCTCTCTCCTTTTTAACTATCTATTTTGCCCTGTGTGACTAGGATTGTCCTGTTGCTATACTACTATCTTGGGACCCCTCTCCCCTGCCCTTCACTTTTATTAGGACCCCAGGCAACCATCAGCAACTATGGGCTGCAGTCTGCACCTGTGCCATGCTCTCCCTGGCTCTATCCCCATGGATTGGTGCAGACCGACCTCCACCCACCGTTTCAGTAATGCCACCAGCTCAGGCTATCCATGGCTGTGGCTCTCTGTGTGTACATTGGCACTCACTACAGTTTCAAGCCATTTCTCCTACTCCCCTGGGTCATCCTGGGCAGTTTCCTCTTCTCTTCTGCACAGAGCTTGTACCTCCTACCATATTCTCTGCATTTTTTTCTTCTCAGCCCTACATAGCATGCTGCTCCCTAATCCGCCATTTCCCCTCGCACATTGGGAATGTTTTAATATACTTTTTAGGGTACAAATGTCTTCTTAGATCTACTTTCCATTATTGAATTGGGTTGTTTGCTTTTATGTGATTGAACTGTTTGAATTCCTTATATATTTTTGTTAGGAACCCCTTGTGTGATGTATCACTGGCAAATATTTCCTCCCATTCTACAAGTTGTCTCTCGATTTTATTGCTTGGCCTTTTTGCTGTGAAGAAACTCTTGAGCTGGATGAAATCCATTTATCAAGTTTTGCTTCCGTTTCTGTGCTTCTAAGGTTTGATCCCCCCCAAATCTTTCTCATTCTAATAGCCTGAAGGAGTTCTCCTGCACTTTCTTCTAGTAGTTTCAAAGAGTCAGGTCCTACACTTTTGTCTTTAATCCATTAGAGTTGATTTTTGTGCATGATGAGATGGGGAAAGGAGCTTTGGGAGATCAGTTTCAATCTTCCCTTCTCTCTTTATAAACATTTACTTATTTATTTGAAAGAGATACAGAGAAGGAGAGGGAGGGAGAGAGGGAGCAGGAGTGAGGGAGAGAGAGATTGATCTTCCATTTGCTGGTTCACTCCCCATATGCACACAAGTACTGAAGCTGGGCTGATGCGAAGCCAGGAGCTTTTTTCGAGTCTCCAAGGTTGGTGGCAGGGGCCCAAGGACCCTGGCCATCTTCTGAAGCTTTCCCAGGCACATTAGCAAGGAGCTGTATCAGAAGTAGAACAGCTGGGACTCAAACCAGTGCCCACATGGACACCAGAGTTACAAGCAGCAGTTTTACACACTATGCCACAACACCAGCCCCTGAGTTTCAACTTAATCTATGTGATTATCTCATTTTCCCATTTATTTAAAAAAAAAAATTTCCAATGCATATTCTTAGCATCTTTTAAAAATTATATATTTTTTATTTAAAAGGTAGAGAGTGAAAGGGGGGAGGGAGGAAAGAAGGAAAGAGAAAAAGAGGAAGGGAGTAAGGAAGAGAGAGAGAGGGATCTTCTACCTGCTTGGTTCACTCCCAAAATGCCTTCCACAGCATGGACTGGATCAGGTCAAAGCCAGGAGCCAGGAATGCTATCCTAGTTTCTCACATTGGTGCAGGGACCTAAATACGTAAGCTATCAGCAGGCCCCTGGATGAGAAGAAGGGAGCTGGGACTTGAAGCAGACACCCCTGTATGGGATATGGGCATCCCAAGCAGTGACTTAACCACTTTACCAAATGTGCGCCTCTATTCTAGACATCTTGATCAAAGTTCAGTTGACTGTAGACATTCAGGTTTACTTCTGGGGTCCTTATTTGGGGTCATTGGTCATGTGCATCCGCTTCAGTCAGTGGCAACTGTGGATTTCTCCCTTGGACAAAATCCACCAGTGATGTATGGGTAGCAGAGCCCTCATGCACCCTTTTCTGGGAAGATGGTACTTCCTCCCTACTGGTTGTGGGGTGCTTTGGTGGGTCTAGGAGAGGGAATCCATGGGGCGAGGTGGGCACCCTGCCCCTGCCGGCTCCTCAGGCCAGACTTGAAATCAGGGGGACTGAGGTTCTCCCTCCGAGGCTGCTGCAGCTTCCTCTCGCCTTGGTGTGAGGAGATGGCCTCCCCACTAGGCATGGGAGTTGATGACAGCATCCTGCTAGCTGCTGCATGATGGTACAGTCTTTGCTGCTCTGCGAAGTCTCCCTTCTTTCTGTAGACTTTGCACTGAAACTTCTCTCCAATTGTCCCTTAGGAACACGGTTCCTACCCTGGTCTTTTGTTATCTTCTCATGGTCAAAATCAGTTCATCTTTTCCCTCTATTCAGCCATCTTGGATCTCCTCCAGATAGGAAAATGTTTAAATTGAGAAGGTAAGACTTGTAAGTATAGAACCAGTAACATTTTGTTGAAAGACATGGCTCAATTTAATTGCAAATCTTTTCACAGAATCACAACTGCAGATGGCAGCAATTTAAAGTATCCCTGGTCACAGTAAGTTAGCCATTTACAGCATTTTAGAAATTATGGCAATGTTTGGCTGTCTTATCCTTTCAGGCCTTGGGACCTGTAACAGGAGAGGCAGTGATGATGAGAGAGGTCTGTGTTTAGCAAGGCATAGATTGTAGGACAAGAGTTCTTAAATAGGTGGACAGAGACACTTGAATGATTTAGTAAGAATATGGGAACCTCTGGGTATAAGGAGCCAGGGCCCATCCTTGCAGTCCAGGAAAGATTTCAGAGAGACTTAGAAAACATGGCCCTGCATGGGGCGTGGTCACTATAAAAACAGCAGAATAATGAAGGTCAGATTCAAATGTGTGATGGCACCAGGAATAGAGACACTGATGAGACCTTCTTCAAAACAAGTATCTCATGTGCCTACAGGACCAAATCATTGGCATTCTCTTCCATTGACAATGACCGGATGGTTAATCTTAACCACATTTCTGTTACAGGACCTCCATGTTGACGTTCTTTGGCAGGCCATCATTTCTAATTTTTTTTTTAAGCATTTATTTGTGTCCTTGAGAGGCAGAGTTACAAACAGAGAGAGGGAGAGGCGGAGGGAGGGGTCTCGCATCCACTGGTTCACTCCCCAAATGGCCACAACAGATGGAGCTGGGCTGATCTGGAGCAAGGAGCCCAGAGCACCTGGGCCATCCTCCACTGCTTTCCCAAGTGATCAGCAGGGAGCTGGATCAGAGGTGGTATGGCCGGGACTCAAACTGGCACCCACATGGGATGCTGGTGCTACAGGTGGGTGCTTAGCCTACTACACCAGAGTGCTGGCCCCCGATTTCTTAAAAGATAAGTTTTAAAGATAAGTTTTACAGTTTTATCAGAATATGTATGTGTGTGTGTATATATATATATATATACATACATACATATACACACATTGGTTCGCTGCCAAACATCCTGTCTACTTGACAGATGCATTTTAAAATGTTTAATGTTTTGGCAAACTGTAGGAATTGAAATGTAAATTTCTAATTCATAGTGTTAGTAAATGTAGTTTCTTGTTTACTTCTGATCACAAATGTAAAATGAATTTATGCTTTTTCAAGGAAAAATTTCTAAAATAGACAGATATAGAAAGTGAAATTCCAAAATTAATTAATTAAAACCCACTGGTATAAAATGAACCATGCTGTGACCAGTTCTTCTAGTGTTTTTTTCAGAATGGTGCTACGGGAGAGGGGTGACATGAGGCCGTGGCCTGCTTCGGTAGGGAGGGCTGGCTGAGAGCACGTGTTGGGCCTTGACTGCCGAGGGGATGCTACATTTGCCCTAATTCTGGGTAATTCAGACAAAAGAGAGGGGGGAGGGAACAGACACTGGGCAGGTCAGGCATGACAGGGAGGGGCTAGGTAGAGAGTTTGGAAGAGAGTGAGTTGGCCTCAGTCTCTTATAAGATACTCCTCCTGCATGGTGTGGCAAAGTCTTTGACGGAAAACAGAGCAGCGAAAGGCCAAGGTGGTTCAGTGAAAAGGAAGTGGGCAAGCCTCTGTCTGCTGGAAAAATTGGCAAAGACTGTGGTTGCTACTAGACGACGGCCAGAGAAAAGACAGAAGAAGGCTAGACGTGGAGTGTTCCTCAGGGCGAGTTTGCTCAGGGCTGAGCACTGCTCTCGTTCACCCCTGGTTGCTTGTGCCAAATATGTTAGCAGAGACGAGACAGCTTCTCAGAGGTCCTCGTCTTTGTGCAAGAAAGAATTCCGATGTGAGACAGTAGCAGCCATCATGCTAGCCAAGCTCAATGAAGAGAGTACACCTGGCAGACTGGGCTGGCATCTCAGGAAAGAACTGAGAGCCCCTCCGACACTGGGAGTGTGGGTATCCCCTTTTGTGTCTTTCTGTATGATATGAATATAGTTATTCTTCTTCCTTGCTTCATTTGCAGTCTGCCTGCTAGGGATATGAATGGGTTAGACACCATGGTTACAATAGTGGAGCCTTCTGAATTTGCCTCTGTAGTCACACTTACCAGTGAGTTGTCTGCCTTGAGATATTTACTTGGTTCTTGTTGGCATCTTGTTCTCTCTGAGAACTCTGAAGAACTCCCTTTAGCATTTCTTGTAAGATAGACTTGGTAGTGAGTCAGTTCTGTTGTGTGGATAAAGTCTGAGCTTTAAAGTCTTGCTTATTTGGGAATGTCTTTCTCCCTCATAGCTGAGAAAGAGGTTTTCTGGGCTCAGTGTTCTTGGTTGGCAGTCCCCTCCCCCACCAAGTACTGTGACAGTCTCATTGCACTCCCTCTCGGCCTGTAAAGTTTCTGCTGAGAGGTCTCTAGTCAGGTGAACTAGGACCTCTGTAGATGTTGTTTTGTTTATTTTCTCTTGCAGCATTGAAAATTCTTCATTTTAATCTTGCATAGATTAGTTGTAGTGTGTTTTGGGGTAGACTTGGTTGAGTTCGATCTGGTGATATCTGACCTTCCTGAACCTGGTTCATTGTATCTTTCTCTAGGTTTGGTGAGTTTTCAGTTGTTATTCCCTTAAATATGCTTGCATAGATTAGTTGTAGTGTGTTTTGGGGTAGACTTGGTTGAGTTCGATCTGGTGATCTCTGACCTTCCTGAACCTGGTTCATTGTATCTTTCTCTAGGTTTGGTGAGTTTTCAGTTGTTATTCCCTTAAATATGCTTGTTAACCCTTTCTCATGCTCAAGTACTTCTTAAACCCTTTATAATCCAGATGTGTGTTTTTGTCATGTTGTCCAACTAGTCCCTTGTTCATTCCTTTTGTTTTAATTTCTATCCTCTGACTGTATTTTATTTTTTTAGTTTTTTTAAAAGATTTATTTTATTTATTTGAAAGACAGAGTTATAGAGAGAGGTAGAGCCAGAGAGAGAGAGGGTCTTCCATCCGATAGTTCACTCCCCAAATGACCACAATGGTCAGAGCTGAGCTGATCTGAAGCCAGGAGCCTCCTCAAGGTCTCCCACATGGGTGCAGGGACCCAAGGACTTGGGCCATCCTCCACTGCTTTCCTAGGCTATAGCAGAGAGCTGGGTTGGAAGTAGAGCAGCTGGGACACAAACCGGCGCCCATATGGGATGCTGGCGCTGCAGGCCAGGGCTTTAACCCACTGTTCTACAGCGCCAGCCCTCCTCTGACTGTATTTTAAAATATCCTGTCCTGAGCTCACTGATTGTTAATTCTATTTGTTCCGTTTTTGATGCCTTTAATTATATTTTTCTTTATGTACTTCCTTTGATTTGATTTTTGTCCTTCCCTCTGTAAGTCAAATCTTCCTGTTAGTGTATTAGAGTGTTTCTATATGTTCTTCTGAAGTTTGTTGAATCTTTTTAAAAAGGTATTTTGAATTCTTCATTTGAGCATTGGAAAAATCTGCATTTCCGGGCAGTGCTTTTTGGAACCTTATTTGATTTATTACATGAAGTCATGGTTCCCTGAACATTCTTGATGCTTGTTGGTGTACATCGTCATCTGCATGTTAATGAGTTATTTTTTTCCAGATTCTGTAATCTGGCTTTGTTTGTGACTATCCTTCTAGAAAATGTCCGTATTTTCTGAGTTTGGGGACTCTTAATATTTTAACACTAGATGGCGCTCTATGTCAAGGTTTACTGCAAGTTTTCTGTTGGTATATTGTTGCTGCTTCAGTCATTGAGGATGCCCCAAACCGTGACCTGTACCAAATCCACAATTGTGGTGTTGCTCAGACTGACCTGTGAAAATGTCTGGAAGGAGGGGCCGGTGCCATGGCTCACTTGGTTGATCCTCCGCTTGCGGCACCGGCTTCCCATATGGGCGCCGGGTTCTAGTCCTGGTTGCTCATCTTCCAGGCCAGCTCTCTGCTGTGGCCCTGGGAGGGCAGTGGAGGATTGACCAAGTGCTTGGGCCCTGCACCCCATGGGAGACCAGGAGGAAGCACCTGGCTCCTCACTTCGGATCAGCGTAGCACGCCAGCCGTAGCGGCCAGTTGGGAAGTGAACCAACGGAGGGAAGACCTTTCTCTCTCTCTCTCTCTAAGTCTGCCTGTCTAATGAAAAAAGAGAGAGAGAGAAAGAGAGAGAGAGAGAGAGAGAGAGAGAGAGAGAGAGAGAGAGAGAGAGAGAAAGAGAGAAAAGATAGAGAAAGAGAGAGAAAAAGAGAGAGAGGGAGAGGGAGGGAAAGGGGGAGGGGGAGAGGGAGAGGGAGGGGGAGAGGGAGAGGGAGAGAGAAAGAGAGAGGCCATTTTTGCAAGTCTCTTCCTGAATCTTGGGCAGGCTCAGAGCTCAAGTCCTGTGACCCACCCATGCCATAGGGTGGAACACACCTAGACATGTGCAGAATGGGCAAAGAAACAAAGCCCATACATCTAAGGCCTACACACTGCTGTAGCAGATGTACGCCCAAGGCCACTGCAACCAGCCACAGGTGGGATAGAATTCCGATGGACTGGGGTCTTGAGACACCACTTGGTAGTGGGGCCCGCCCTTTGGCTTTGTGGGCAGGTGCTGCCCTGAGGAGAGGGATTGCTGGGACCTAAGCAGAGTCTGGTGTCAGCAGCATGGTGCTGACTTCCGAGACTCAGTCCTGAGGTTCCTGCTTGGGTCTCCCAGTTGCAAGTCCCTGCGTGATCTCAGGAATACATGTCGGGTCTACATGCTGTTCAAAGGAAAACATGCTAGAATGAGTGTCTCACTGAGGCACAAGTCTCCAGCTGACGCTTGGGAAAATTTTGGGACTCGGTGAGCTTGCCCTAGGCAGCAGGCTCTGGGCAGCAGGTCCAGCTCTGAGGGGTTCAAGACAGAGTTCTATGTTGCATTTTCACCCGACTTCCGATAGTTGGTGGATCTCTCTGTCATTTGCCAGAGACTAGGGTAGGCATGGTGGAGCCAGTCTCCACTCCTTACTCCTTTTTAAAAATTTATTGGATTTAAATTTATAAAAATTAATAAATGAAAATAGCACCTATTTAGGAGGGGCCGTGTGATATTTCAATACTTGCATATATTTGAAGTGTTCAAATTGGGGTAAGTGTATGTATCTCTTCAAACATTTATCATTTCCTTATATTGAGAACTTTCAAAATCTTTACTCTTGCTTTTTTTTTTTTTTTGAAATACAGAGTACATTATTACTACCTATAGTCACCCTTCTGTGAGACAACACCAGAACTAATTTTTTTTAAAAAAGATGTATTTATTTGAAAGTCAAAGTGAGAGATCAATCGATCATCCCATCTACTGGTTCCCTTCCCAGATGGCCGCAATGGGCAGGGCTGGACCAGGTGGAAGCCAAGTGCCAGAAGCCCTTTTCAGATCTCTCATGTGAGTAGTGGGGGGTCCATCTTCCTGTGCTTTCCCCAGGCCTTTAAAGGGAGCTGTATCAGAAGTGGAGTAGCCAGACTTGAACCAGTGCCCGTATGTGATCCCAGTATTGCAGGTGGCGGCCTTACCCACTACACAATGCTGGCCCCCACAGTTAGTTTTTGTTTTTGTTTTTTTAATGTAACTGTGAGTACTTGTAACCAACATTTCCTCATTTCTTCCTCCCTGCTGCTTCCTCCAGCCTCTGATGACAATTCTACTCTCAAATTCTGTTGTGTATGCTTTGTTTATCTCATATACTCTTCTACCCATTCTATCCTGGCGAATTCTGAGACATCACTTCCATGTCCTGACTCTGAAAACGGCCTGAAAATGATTGACTCACTGTAAGCCTTTGCTTTTCACCAAGGGTTGGCAAACTTTGCTGTGAAGTGCCAGTCAGTAAATATTTTAGGCTTTACCTGCTGTATGGCCTCTATCTCACTGGGGAACCAGATGCCGCTATAACATAAAAGCAGCTGCAGACAGTATTACTGGTTTTGTTCCCATAACAGTTTATTTACAGAAACAGGCTTTGAGCCAGTTTTGGCCCACAGGGCATAGTTTGCCAATGCCTTTTGGAAAAAGCCATGAAAGGGAGGTTCAAAAAATGAAATAACTACCGAAACGAATCTTATTGTGAAGGAAACCAAAACTCTAGGTAATTCACATTAATTACACAGAAATGTGTAGCACATGTGACCTAGCAGAGTTACATGTAAGAGATCAGAGTTACATTCAAGGTGGTACTTTGTTCCTAGTCCATCCTGCTCTCAGTGTTCCAAATCGCAGCCTCTCACTTCTTGCTGTGCTGTTCGTAAGAAACATACATCTCCAGAGTTCACGACTAACAGAACTTCTCCTGGACCCTCTGCTTCTCATGCCTTAAAAATTTTTGAACATCTTCCTACAAATAACCCAGATAAATCACTGCATCAATTTTTGATGTTTGGATTTCCTACCATGACTACATTAAAAAATATCTTCACATGTTAGGTGTAAGTTAGTTATTATCAAAACGTTAGGCATGTGAGGGAATTCACCAAGTGTTCACCGAAGTCTTTACTACTAAAGATTCAGGATGTAAAGATTGACTGTGTTATCTTTTGCCCGAGGGTGAGTTATTCACATAAGGACCATCTTGCAGAGGCGGAGGCCGGATGCATCTGTCTTCTGGATGTGGCCACTTTCTCAGTTGGGATGAACAAAGCTATGTTGCTGAAATAAGCACAGTGGAAAAATTTAGTGGATGAAGCATACACATGCAGTGTTAGACAACATGGCCTTTGCAAGTCGGCTAGGGGCTCTGCTCCTCCTCACTGCTGTTTGCATTCACCTCCTGAGGCTGATGGGGTGGCCACTGTTGAACTGTCCTTCCCAACAGTAGACTGAAAGAGGGGTGCAGTACAGCAAACACTGGGCCTTAAAGCTTCTGTTGAAATGACAGGCTCACCTGGCAATGGCCAAAGCAAATCAAAAGGCCAAACCTGGCCGACGCCGTGGCTCACTTGGCTAATCCTCTGCCTGTGGCGCTGGCATCCCGGGTTCTAATCCCAGTTGGGGCACCAGGTGCTAGTCCCAGTTGCTCCTCTTCCAGTCCAGCTCTCTGCTGTGGCCCAGGAAGGCAGTGGAGGATGGCCCAAGTGCTTGGATCCCTGCACCCGCATGGAGACCGGGAGGAAGTACCCAGCTCCTGACTTCGGATCAGCGCAGCGCCAGCCGTAGCGGCCATTAGGAAGACCTTTCTCTCTCTCTCTCTCTCTCTGTCTCTGTCTGTCTCTCCTGTCTCTCCTGTCTCTTTCTCACTGTCTAACTCTGCCTGGCAAAAAAAAAAAAAAAAAAAAAAAAAGGCCAAACCTGATTCCTACAGGGCAGGAAAATTACATAAAATGAGAAATTGGGTATTTGGGTACTGCATTCAAAATCCAGGGGAGCTAGAAGTTTTTTTTTTAATTTTTTTTTTCCCTAGAGAACTAAGAGCCTTCATGCAAATTAACTCCTAGTATCCTATCTTGATGTGCACCTACTAGAATTGGGTTGCTGTGGCTTGGACATTAATTGATGTGTCTTCCAAAGGCCCATGTGCTAAAGGCATGACCCCAAGGTCTTATGTTAATGGAAATGAGGGAGGAAGCTTAATCCAGTTGTGTTTAGAGGTGGGACTTTTGGGAAGTGATTAGATTAGGCTGCTGGGGAATGGTCCTATGAGCAAATCATGGGGGCTTTATAAGGAAAAACAGACATAGATACTCCCTTTTGTCACGTGATGCTCTGTGCCACCTCAGGACTGCGCTTCCTGGCTTGCTATGTGGTCATTCCTCCACATACACTTTCTAGCTCCACTCCTGATGCCTGGGTGAATGGGGACTGCCAAGTCTTGGATTGTGAGCCTCCAATCTCATGAACCACAACAAACCTCCCTCCTTCCCTCCATATGTAACCTATGTTGGGCATTGTGGTACAGTGACAAAAAGCTGACTAACACCTGGGTATAACTGTATCTTACTGCCTTTGTAAATCAAGAAGCAAATCTTTCCTTTAGCAAATAGTTGATTATTTAGTATATATTTCAATGTATTAATTGAAAGAACACCTGTATATATGGCATATAACTGTCATGTAATATTTTAAGGGTTTTTTTTAATAGGGTTTGGATAACCATGATTCTTCATATACTTTATTTTTTGTTTTATTCTTTTGCTCAACCATTCCTGAAATATTTTCCCATGGATTATGTTTTCCTGATTCTCTTACATGGACATGCGTGCGTGTGTGTGTGTGTATTGGAACAGGTATTTCCAAAAAGTAAAATATAATACTTGTTAAAAATTCAGATATCTGTGTTAGATCTCAAAATAATCAGAAGTGACCCTGGGAATCTGTTTTTGTGTTATTTTTCAGATATATTTTATGGCATTAATGTTTTAGAAACACTGGCCTAGATCATATTACTTGAGCTTGTCCATTAATCTTGATGACATTTGTGACCAGCTTTTTGGGGTTGTTATGCATGCCTTGTTTCCTTCTTTTCTCTATTTTCCTTCCCCTTTTCTCCCCATGAGCTGGAGGCTTAACCCATGTGCTATACTATTGAGTGTATACTTGGATATATCATTTTTACCCAAGCTAAATTATGGAGCAAAACACTTGCACAGAGATAAGCACTGTGGTTTTATCATTTTCTAGGATTTTTATGTTGGAAAGGAGAAGTTATGAAACACAGAGGGAAGCACTAAGATGCTCAGAAAAGAACGTCATTGTAGTAGGCATCCTGTATTATGTGGCAGCACAGCGAAGTCCATAACAGAATCTGAAGGTGGCTCTGCAGGTAAGATGTATGGTCAGCTTGGGTACTTGCACAATGACCCATTCGTCTCAAATTTCTAAGTCACTTCTATTGTCATGGCTGAGTAATTGTGTAGGGATTTACTTCCACTGAAATTAATATGTGCAAGAAAGGGCAGTGGCATGGATACATCACAATTGCTAATGCTTCCTGCTGTCCCTTTAAGGACTATGGATCTGTATACTCCTTTAAAATTGTGTCATTCATGCACACACACAAATAACCTTTAAGGATCAAGAAAGACTACTCTTATACTAAGAGTATGAAAATCGTACAAATCAAAGGACAGATGCTAAAAGCTTATTTGAAGATTCGATTTGCTGAAATTATTGGATTGCTGTAGTGACTTTTTCCAAATTTGTTTAGTTGTGTCAGAGAAAGTTAACTGGACTAAATTTTCAGTTTTCTCTGATATGGGGGATTTTCAACTCACTGTCATTGCAGTTTTCTTATTGACATCACATTGCCAATCCAGTTGTTGAAATTCTTTATGCTGCAGCCAGTTTTGATTTGTGCATCATTTATTGCTTTGAAGATCATAGGGATGTAAGAATACATTTAACCACATTTTGGAGAGCTGAGTGTGTTGTAATCATATTCTCCAAAGCTATTTTCTTTATGAATTTAAAGCTTAAACAGAATCTCACAGAACTGCTTTCTGTATTATACAATCCTCTCATAGGATGTAGGAGGATACAAGAATTGGCCCTTTGATGGTTTGACTCATGCAAGGTTTTATGATGAATGGGTCTGTGTGGGGTGGCTGTGGTCATAGCAGAGCACAGAAATGTGCTACTTTCTGGGTTTGTATGAGTATATAAATGTGCTTTACTATGCACACTGGATGGCTCAATACTATTCCTACTGAAGTCACTGAATTGTGGTGGTAGTTTTATATTAGATCAGAATACATTGTTTGATGAAGAGCAAATGGGTTGCCTTTTCCACATTGTTATATTGACAGTCCTACACACTCACATCTGCCAGTTCACTCCCCAAATGCCCATAGCAGCATAGGCTGTGAACTCAATCCAGATTTTCTATGTGTGACAAGGACAAAACCACTTGAGTCGTTACCTGCTTCCTCTTGGGGTGCACATGCATAGGAAGCTGCAATCAGGAGTAAAGCCAGGACTCAAACCTAAGGACTCCAGCATGGGATGCAGGTGTTCCAACCATCAGCAACCGCTGTGCCGAAGGCTTCCCCAACTACGTGGTATTCAGTTCTAGTGTGAGGTGCCAACTCTTTGGAACGCTGCTCAGAATTAAACATCTACTGAGTTCAAAAGTAATTTTTTTTTATTTCAACTCTATAAAGTATACAACAGGCACTCGGCAATTAACAGCTGCAGGAAAAATACAGAGCAAATCAAAGCAGGTTAAGTTTATGAAAAAGTTTTAATCTACATCAAAAGAGTGCAAGTGGTCAATGACCATTTGATGACAGATTGTTGCATTCTGACTAACAAAGGACTCTTTCATGTAGAACAAATTGTAAGAGGACAAATAACCATAGCTGTAGGATACAAAAAAACTGACCAGTTGTAAAAACATCATACAATGAAATAAATTTGATAGATGATGCTTAAAGAAATGTCCTTTTACTCAGAAAGCTCAAACCTCTGAGTCATTGTCAAGGTCCCAGACCTCTGTCTGTTGATGCAAGGGCCGATAAAGAGGAGGGCTACAATACACTTGCAGGTTTAGATTTTCTAGGTCTGTTGAAAACTTGCCTCATAAGTGGTTTGCATATACAAGAACTCAGAGAAAGCATCCTGTTTTGGTGAGTGGTGCACCAAAGTACTTTTTCATCATTGGTTTCGTAACGAGGTGTGGTTAGCAGTCATTTTCCAATTTTTCTTTTGGGTTGGACCATTGGTAAGGGAATCTATAAAATGAGATGTTAGAACTTGACTGCACTAATTTTTTTAACTGATTCTGCACAGCTTAGCAAAACAGGAATACCTGTATACAGACTGATAGTATGTCATATATTAATTTGACCTGCACATACATTTATACATTTCACAGAAATGACGCTGTATCTCATTAACAGATACACAGCTCTGGTACATTTAACAGAAATAAGAGAACAACTTCATCATTTCTGTAATTCATCAATATTATATAATAAAGGCTTATAAATTGTTAGCAGAAAGAACTGTAAAACGCAGCAAGCTAAGAAAGGACAACATTTTGAGGTGTGTTTGTCTTTGTCATGCAGCATAACACCAAATTTTTGTTTTTTTAATAAGATGCCATGAATTTAAGGCACTTGCAACAATGCCAGATAGCCAGGTCATGTTCTAAACTATGGGACAGATGGATAACAGTACAGTTGACATAAGTTTCAATAATACTGACAATGACATTAATTCAAGTCTACTTGGACCTAAAAACAGTATTCAATACAAATAAAATGAAATAATAATGCTGTGAAACACTAAAAAAAGTTATATGTACCACAAAATATCACACAAAAATATCTATTTACATAAATATTTGTCTGTGGTCCTATTATGAAAGAAAACATTGTTATGGATAATGCACAGATCACCTCTATTTTATGAAATCAGTTCTAATATCCTTGTTTTCCCTATGGTAGCTGACTTCTTTACGTTCACCATCAGTTCAGTTAGTTAGAAGTGAAACAAATTCAATAATTGAGTTTACATATTATTTTGCATGTGTAGTTCACATGCGTATTCCATAATTTTAAGTAAAATTACTTCTAAAGAACATAATCAAAATAAATTTGTTTTAAATGCTAGAATGATCTGATGTATATCTTCAGAACAAAGAAGGTAACAAACATAACAATCATAGAAATTTTCCAGAAATCATGTTCTCTAATGTATTCAGTCAACCTCAAATATTACGATGCTCCTTTCCTTGGCAGTTTTCAGTTTTCCTGTGAGTCAGGACACACAGAAAGCCCTTATTTCTCATACTGCAAAGTGGTAATAAGAAAGTCAGTTAACAACCCTAACAAGTTGGCACTATTCTAACCTATCCAGATGTTCTTTCATGTAAGAAAATAGAGGGGACATGAAAAATTCGGAATTAAAGTGAGATGTACTGTATGAAGCTGATCATGAATTTTAGCCCTAGTATCTTCATTAAGACAAGGTTAAATCCTTAAAATTGTAATGTTGAAAATTAGATGAATGGTTTCTGTTGTAACTCTTGGAAGATGCGGTTCACCTTTATCTTTTGGGTGATGGCTACAGACAGGTTAATGCAATGCCACAGGTGAAATGAATGAAGATGCAGTAACGAATGGGGGAAAAAACCTACAGTTACATTGTGCTGAATGCTACTTCTTCCTTCTCCATAGGATTTATACACATGGGTTGTCTCAGACTTGAACCATAGTGCCACAGTCCACAAGAAGTGCTAATCATGGGGCTTTGGGGGGTATTTGAAAAGTTATAGATTTTTAAAAATTCTAGCAAACTTTTGGCATGTCTAAACCATATTCTTAAATTGCTGAACATTAACTATAAAGTTAGAATTAAGAGGCCAATTAAAAGGGATATAAAACTTTAAAACAGCATTCAGAGCTAGATGTTTGGTTGATATGCTCAACTTTATATTCTAAACTCTGCAGGAGACAGTGACTATCTTGGGCAATAGATTGTTTTTGAGGATTTGTAAGGGAGGGAAAACTCCATTAATATAAGAGTAGCAGTAACATCTGAGGATCAAAGTTTTAATTGAACTCTGATTATATTTAACATATCCTTAGTAGTTTTCAACTGTTCTTATTGTAGTATATTTTAGTAAGATCTTCTAACGTAGTGTTTTGTATGAAAAGCTCAAACAAAATTAATATATGCTTTATTTGGCTAGAGAATAATGATGTAATTGGATTTTTTTTTTTCAGTAATGCCTCTATTGGATTTTTAAAAAATCTCTATTCAATATACCAAATTCACAGGCAATTTCAAACCAGGATGACAGCTTGGAAGGCTATACGTTTGTCTGCATACATCTAATGCTATTTGTCCAGGAAAAGCTTCCAAATGGCTCTGCCGCTAATGAAAGCTGCCAGTGGTCAACTGGGCTCCTGACAGAGAACTCAGCTTTACTTGCAGACTCTACGCCAGATGAAAACAGCAAGGAAGTTTGCTAATTTCAAATCTAGTCTTGTCTAGTGAGTATGAGATTTCGGGATTGTAATATTTCTGTTCACTTTTCAGCTAAAACCTATTTTTGAGAAATGAGTTCCCGTGTACTTTCCTATTCCCATCCCACTGTGACAGGTGCATGAGCTCAGCCAGGTTCTTGTCTTGTACCATGACCTTAATAAATAAGAATCCTGGTCTGGTACATCTTAATAACTCTGACTTCGTGCTTTCTATTTTATTTTTTGGTTCAGGCCTAAGACAAGAAGCTAGTTCAGTTTTGTAATCACCTATCGCTCTGTCTCAACCCTAGATATGTTGTGTAAGTGAAATCTGACAGAAGTTGGTTTAACAAATTTAATGAAAGTACTTGAGTCTCTGGCTACGCATGTAATGATTAGAATTTGTGTTGTCTGTTTAGACACTGACATTACAGATGAAAGATATACATAGCACCTATATCGTTTTTTTTTATTTTTTTGGATGGGTCTTAATCCCTCCCCACCCTACCCTATCCCCATCCCACGGGTATATTTTTATAAAAGGGAATATTTTAAGCCTCAGTTTGAGGGTTTGTTAGGTAATAAATAAAACCAATTGGCTGCTAGTCATTTATTTCCAGGACCCTCTTTAAGCACGATACTTTAAAAAATATGAAATGGTTTCATGAGTTGCTTTTTTTAACCACTCTGTCATGCCAATTTAAAAAGAAACAAATATCATGCATCTTTTCCCATCCTCTGTGAAAACGCATATATACCCACTAGGAGAGGTCTC
This sequence comes from Lepus europaeus, assembly GCF_033115175.1. Lineage (NCBI taxonomy): Eukaryota > Metazoa > Chordata > Mammalia > Lagomorpha > Leporidae > Lepus > Lepus europaeus. Next base: position 43,498,553 of record NC_084843.1, on the reverse strand, counting down.
AGCGTAACCCATAGCAGTTGTGCTTTTTTTCATCAATTTTTTAACTCCATCAGAAAGAAAAGGTAACATTCAGTCTTGTCATCAGCACTGCTGGGAAATAAAATCATGAAACTTCTAGCACTGGTTTGACATGAACTCTGCGACCAACAGATGTGTGGTCCTCTCTGGTACGGTATATACACCAGCTTGCAGGAACAGACCCCACAACCATCAGTTGAAGAAGGAGAAGATCCCCGTTTCTGTACCATGGGAATCTGTCGTACCCAATCTATTACTCTTCCTCCTCTTGATAGTTCTAGCAAGGTACAGACTCTGACTAGATTGAAGTGTTTCCTACAGTCTTTCAAAATATAATCAGAGCAAAGCAAGATCATTGCAACAATAGAAAATTCTCTCATTCCTGGTGAAAGGCTTTGCTTCAGGACCACCATGTCAACTGCTATTTTAGATTCAAACAGAAAACATGTAAAGGGTACTACTGTCATCTAAGCAAGAAGTCCTAATGCCACTGGAGTTACTGGAGCAGCATCGATCAAAGGCATCATGGTGACCCCGAGCACAAATCTTCTCTCTGTCCCTCAGGTTTGCTGGCAGCTGTGTCTCAGCAAAAGCTGTCTTCAGCAAGGCAGAAGCAGGTAAGAGAAACGCATTAGAAGTCTATGTCCCAGCCTGAGTTGTCGTCAGGTGGTGGTTCATCATTGTCCTCAGGGAAGCTGTCAAAGTTGCTAGTGTCTGTGGGTGATGCAACCTGCGAACGAGAGAGAGGGAACACTCAAAAGTGTTCTGCTTTTTAAAGCTGGATTCCAAGCTGGATTGTAGAAAGCTTTTTTATTCAATCCTTTTCCAGGGGTGATTTTTTTGAGTGTCTACCACATCATAGCAGACATTGTACTTTGCATTAGGGGTGATGGTGGTAAGTAAAAATAGATATGGTCCTTAGCCTCTTGAGGTTTATATTCCAGTATTAATAAATGTTATGGCTAAAAATAATCATAGAAATTGACATGATGATAAACTTGAGCTAGTGCTGTGAAAAGAAAAAAAAAAAAAACCAATGCCATGAGAGTGTAAATGTGATCATGTTTAGTCTCTGTGTGGAAGCATTCTTTTAAACCTAAGAATCAATGTCTTGGATAAAGAAGGAATAGTACATTCGAAGGTCCTTAGATGGGAGAGAGGTCCATGCTCTAGCAGCCCACTGGACTGCTGCAAAAGAGGGGGAATGAGCAAAGCAGAATGTGGTGAGGCTGAAGAAGCAGGTGGGAGCCCTGTTACCTAGAGTCTGCAGGCCATCTTATGGATCTTCTGTGCTTATCCTAAGTATACCAAAAATCCTGTTCTAAACCTCAGCAAAACTCCCATGAATGGACTGGGGAAAGTCTATTCTGGAGAGCATCAGTAGAGCCCATTTAATACTACTGTTGTGTAAAAGGAGACTCCTGCTCTATTAATGGTAGGATAAAATAGGCTGAATATTTACCCTTCTAGCTTCTTGCTTTACTGTTGTTCTAAAAGCAGAATTTCAAGCATGCAATTAACATCTGTAATGTGAGACATGGTAACAGCAGTTTTGCTTTGTTTGAAGAAACAATATTGGCGCAAAAATACATCTTGGAAATGGCAGAATTTTTCAGTACCATGAAGAGTCTTGAGTTAGTCCCGAGAGAGGCCTTTTAAATAAGCACAAGTCTCAGGACCACAAAACGGCCCTCTACACGACAGAATGCCTCAGATTTTATTAAACAGATGTGGTACTGCTTACAAATTATAAATGCAGTCAATCCAAAACTATGTGTTTTTTTTGTTTTGTTTTTTGACAGGCAGAGTGGACAGTGAGAGAGAGACAGAAAGAAAGGTCTTCCTTTTGCCATTGGGTCACCCTCCAATGGCCGCCGCGGTAGGCGCGCTGCGGCTGGCGCACCATGCTGATCCGATGGCAGGAGCCAGGTGCTTCTCCTGGTCTCCCATGGGGTGCAGGGCCCAAGCACTTGGGCCATCCTCCACTGCCCTCCCTGGCCACAGCAGAGAGCTGGCCTGGAAGAGGGGCAACCGGGACAGAATCCAGTGCCCCGACTGGGACTAGAACCCGGTGTGCCGGCGCCGCAAGGCGGAGGATTAGCCTAGTGAGCCGCGGTGCCGGCCCCAAAACTATGTTTAACAAAAAATCCCAAGGTAGTAGGAAAAGAGCATCTCTCAGAACCCGCTGGAAGGATGAGAGGACACAGTTGTGTCTGGACTGCTTCTAGTTCAAGGGAGAAGGACGGGAGAAACCACGTGGCAACGTGAATGAAACAGCACTGGACAGCAAGAGTGGCTGCTGAAACTAGTTGCTGCAGAATAATCATGCTCATTGGTCTACATCCTTATGTGTCTAACATTTCCCATACTAAAAGTTAACTTTCACTGAGATGAGAAATTTGAAGTAAAAGAAATAGCTAAAAAAAATAAGAATGAAATACCTATACAATAACTATCCCCAGTTGCCTGGTTTTTAGGATATATCATGATTTTAATGTGGCTCTTCTCCAGTAGTTCATTTAACCTGATCATAGGATAAAACTTAAAAAAGCCATGAAGAGGATCTTTATTGACCAGTAAAGCATGCCAACAAATATCTCCCACAATTATAAGCTGGGCCATCTACTTACACTTGGTATTATAGGAGGTGTCAAGGTGCCTTTTCTTAAACCTTCCCAGTTAAAGCCCTCAAACCATCTAGAAAAAGAGAAAGGTAAAATCATTTCACTCCATCTAAACCCTTGTCATTACAACACACACCATATTCGTATTGATAAAAAGCAGTTATACAAATGTTTTCGTGTGATAAAGTATTTTCTAGTTAATTGCAGAATTAGCTCATTGTATGAAATATTTTTAAAGTTTAATTGTCAAATTTAAAGTCCTAGTTAACATGGAACTCTATTTTTCTCCTTGTAATTTCAGTCATGATATCTACGTGGCCTTGTTCCTACATTATCATTATCATTTAATGGAAGTTACAATATGCTTGGCCGGGTGCCCTTCAGAATATTTTAAGGAGGTAGAAGCAAAGGCATGAAAGTCAGGATAAAAAAAGTAAGTTGCCATCTCTGCCCTTGATTCACTATATTGGTCTTTACCAAGTACTTCCATGCTATGAAATGGAATATGTAAACCACTTGCCAAAACCATGCAACTTTTCTGTGAAAACGAGGACCAAATAGTACAGCACAAGGTTTTCTTGTTTTTGTTATGTCTTAGGTTTCATCATTATCAGATGCTTCCTCTAAATTCTTAAATACCTTAGAAGTATTCATAGGCATTTGTAAACAAGTTATTTGGATAGCGGCATGATTTTTTTGTATTACACAAATATATTAATAGAGAAAATGGCTGATGTTTAAGACAAGGTGATTGTTTAAAAGGACTGTACTTTTTTTTCTGTCACATTATCCAACTGGACAACAACTGGGAAATACTTATTTCACCTTTAGTCCAGGAAATGAGGTATAATATGGTAGGCAATTTTTGTTTTTAATATTGCAGTAGTAAACAGAAGCTCAAAACTTAAAGTATATATTTTATCTTTGTGTCAGGAGAGAAGAAAATGCTAGTGTGAGTTGAGAGAAACTGAATTCAGGAAATTTGTTATCTGAGGAGTCACAGGGTCATTAGACATGTCTCAGTAAACCTCTAGACACACAATCAGAAAGGCCTTTAAAAGGCTAACTAGTCTAGTCTCTCAAATTTAGAGTTATGGATTTAGGGAGAGAGACAAATCTTCATCTGTGGGTATGTTCCCCCAGATGGCTGCAATCACCTGGGTTGGGCTGGGCTGAATCCAGGAGCTTCTTTCAGGTGGGCAGCAGGGGACCAAGCAATTGGGCCATCTTCCACTGCTTTCCCAAGAGCATTCGCAGGGAGCTAGATTGGAAATGGAGCCGCTGGGACTCCACCAGTGCCCCTATGGGACTCCAATGTTGCAGGCAGCATCTCTATCAGCTAAGCCGCAATGCCAGTCCCCTACACTCTCAATTTCTTATAGGCAACTATGTCAGTTACACACCAATGACTTAAAGACAAAGTTAGGTTTTCCTAACATTGAAATTTAAAGCTTTCTTTTCTTTATTTTTTTAAAAGGAGCACTTACTTGTGCTTTTGAATGTCTTTCACTCCGTTTTTCAAATTTCCTAGTCTTTCTGAAGGGTTGTCCCTAAAAATAAAATAATTTGGTAAGTAACCTAAGTTTTTCACACTATGATCCTTTAAAAAGTACAGTGCTTGAAGCACTTACCTGCATAGTTTTTTAATTAAATTAGCAGCATTTTTGGCAATCTTCTTTGGAAATTCTATCATGTCGATTCCTCTCAATATGATGTTATAGGTTTTCATAGGATCTGGGCCTGAGAAAGGTGGGCTGAAAGAATCAGAGATATTACTTTAATTTTCAAAATAAGAATGTTTATAACACTTGCTTGACAGCAAAGCCCTGTGGAAGCTCTGCCAATTAAATCACTTACCAAAACCATAAATGGGCCAACTTGATCTGCTGTTTGCCTCACTTCTTCTAAGTGCGGTGCCTAATTTCTCTTGCTGCCCTTGGTCATTCAACATGTCTTTTCCACTCTCTGGCCTTTTTTGCACTGACTGACTCACTGAATGCACATGGGATGAAGTCCAAGATCATTAGGATGGGCCATCCTAGTGAGCATCAACAGTACAACCCCCTTCCATGCCACCATGCTGGAATCCAGGCATAACAGCCTTCCTCTGAAATGCCAAGCACGTTCCCATCTCAAGTCAGTGCTCATTCTGCCTGGAACTTCTTATCCAGCAAATCAGGAAGTGTTATTTCTGCTTCCCACAAAAGGCCTACTCTCATCAACCTACTATAACTGGTAACAAAACCTATCTCCATCACTCTGATGTAACCTAAACTGCAAATTATGGTACTGTGTAATTACCTCTTCATTCCCACAAGGACTTGTTTCATGTTTCTCTTTCCTTCCAGACTGTCAATACTTGAACTAATGCTTCTACAGAATCATGCTCATCCGTTATCAGTAGATAACAGAACGTATCCTCTTTGCTCGTAAAGATGTAATAACTGTTTACGAGAAAGATGTGTTGATTTTGTTTGTTCATTTTTTACCTATACATCCTTGGAGTGTAGCTTTCTGCCAGGATCAGGCAACACAGAGAAAACTAAAGACAGATCCTTCCTTCAAATTACTCCTAACTCAGAGGGGACAGTAAGGTGTATTATAACAAACAGTCTCTTTTTGGAATTTATTATTCTCAATTCAGGATTTGTATAACTTTGGGGAAAAAAATGTATAGATTTTTTGATCACTCATATTGATTAATAACAGATAAAACTATTTCCTTTTATTGTACAGGCTAAAAATAATGTTACTTAAAATACAAAATAGCAGATTTGCTTTGCTGCAGGCTGTGACTGTACTTGCCATGATTTTCTGTGACAAGTACTTTCAATTTTCTTGTATTATGCCATCAGTTAGTAATCATACCTGTCAACTTCAAATCACTTTTAAACATGCATAAACATAAAATTCTATTTAATATTCTCAGAGTTAATTTTGTACTGTTTATGTGGTGTTATGGTTGAATATTCTTTTTTGCTTTTAACTTGCCAGTTTTGAGCTTTACTTTAGAAAATGTGGGAGAATTGTATTTTTAATTTTTGTTATCTATTCAATGTTTTATAATTAATGCTTTTTCTTTTGGGATGACTTTTGTGGATTTTATAATTTATACACTTTTAGATAAAAATATAAAACATAAAATTACTTAGAAGTAAAAATCATCCAACTACCCAAAACATCACTAATAATCAATAACTGATGAACATAATTCATACGTTTCTCTAAGTAGATGGAGGCACCTAGGAATAGATATATACACACACACACACATTTAAAAGAAAAGATTTAATTTTAAGCTGACAAGGGAAATTCAAAAAAATACTAAATTTGAAATGTGACTCATCACCAACAAACTTAATCCCTAAATTATTCCTCTAAAATTAAATGTTTTTCAAGCACTTGACTAGGGAGCTTTATTTTGTTTAATTTTTTGACAGGCAGAGTGGACAGTAGAGGGAGACAGAGAGAAAGGTCTTCCTTTGCCCTTGGGTCACCCTCCAATGGCTGCTGCGGTAGGCGCACTGCGGCCGGCGCAGCGCGCTGATCCGAAGGCAGGAGCCAGGTGCTTCTCCTGGTCTCCTATGCGGGTGCAGGGCCTGAGGACTTGGGCCATCCTCCACTGCACTCCCTGGCCACAGCAGAGAGCTGGCCTGGAAGAGGGGCAACCGGGACAGGATCGGTGCCCCGACCGGGACTAGAACCCGGTGTGCCAGCGCCGCAAGGCGGAGGATTAGCCTAGTGAGCCGCGGCGCTGGCCGGGAGCTTTATTTTGTATGCTGATGTTTGACCTGTAAAACTACTTGATATTATGACTAATCACGAGCAGTCAGTACACTTCTAGTTATTCGTACCTTCCCCTTCCCCCCTTAGTCTGTGGTGCTTTTAGTGTTATTTTAGGATTAGATTATATTTGCATTCTGTTAAGTAGCCCATATTTAGATTCAAAGCTCTCCATGAATTTGTTTACCAGTTTCTTCATTCCCGAGTGCTTTATTTTTACTTAGCTTTTTGTTGACTTGATCATATCGCAGTATTTCTAAGAAGGGCCTGGGGTGAAAACTTTATGTAATGCGTTTGCATTTTAAGAAAAACATAACTTGGTATAAGTAACTTGGGCTATCCACTCTCTTTTTGATGTCCTCCCTCCCTCAGGAATCCACAGTCACTGAAGTACTAACTTCTGGCATTTCGGGTACAGTAGGGAAGGTAGAGACCAACTGGAACTCCAATCTTCCTCACACCCGAGAACTGACAGGATATATTTTTATGACTTTGCTACCAGCATGATCATTCCTTATCATTGAATTTAGGAAATGACACTTGGACACAACGTGCTATTCCTCTGAATCAGCTTCCTCAAGTTCACTGCAGATCAAGAGTGCCCAGGTCATCCCTCTCTACCTTGAGGTTTCCATGAGGTAAGTAAGTACCTGTGTGTGTTCCTGGTCCACTTGCAATATTCTCTTTATATATGTGATTTTTTTCTGGTTTCTTTTGTTTCCATATCTTTTTTTTCTTTTCCATTATTTTCCTCAGGCATGTTTGCTATTACCTTCTTACATTTTAAATTGTTATTCTATTATCTGTTGCTTGTACAACTTTCAGTTCTGTAGTGTTCCTGAGCTCTGCCACTTTATTTCTGTGCTCATCTAAGAACCTTTGGAAATATCTTGGAGATAACTATTGAGAGAGACCATGATTTGAATATCCTCAAAAAAATTATAGATAACAATGTTTCTTTGATTACTTTCTCCCAAGAGTTCCTTAGCTTCCATGTACTTATGTACTTTCCAGTTGAAATTAACAGAAAGCACCAACTCAAAGTGATTGAAATAATACGGGTTCATGTTCATTCAGTAATTATTTAGTGAACACATACTTCAGGCACTGAGATTTGTCCTCCAAGGCTGTAGATTACCTGTTTAATTCAATCAATGCCAATCACCAGAGGAATGCTGTTTGGGGTAAGTGAATTGAGTCTAAACCTGAGACAGGTGATGATGAGCTCATCATTCCCTGAGTCAGAGGGGAGCCCCATGGATCTTGAACATCATCAGCAAGAAAGGAGCGGAAGTGTGTGTGAAAGGGGGCTGGGATTGTGACAGTTTTAGGGGTTGAGCTATTTGGGGCCCCTTCTGATTATGACTCATCCTTAAATTGGGCCAGCTGCACTGAAGAATAGAACAGGTAGGTTGAAGGAAAAAGAGTAATAGGAAATTCGCCAGCCTTCCCAAGGATCTGTTGCCTTATAAAGATCTCTCACCAGATGATTTACTTACTTTGCTCTGAATTATTTTTGGGAGGTAGATGGGACATTCATGAGGTCTTGGGGCTGTAGCTAGACCACACTGTCTTACATCTTAAAGTCACTGTGTCTCTTTTTATCCTGATCTCTTTCACTTTATAGGCCTACGTTACGGGCCTTTCAAGGTAGGACCATGTATCTGTATGAGACCCTTTCACCTTAGTCCTTCTGCTATTCTGCAATGCTTAACTGGATCTCTAGCAAACACTTCTTGCTCTATGTCCATTCAGTCCTCTAATTGCTACCACTTCAATTGCAAATCAATAGTAATGACATTCTTCTGGCCCAAGGAGCTCTGTCAGCATCAATCCTAGCCCCGTGCCACACTTCATAGTTTTGGCAGATCTGATTGGTAGACTGTACATTGTAACCATCATCCTGCATGTTTTATTCTCATCTTCTCCCAACTCTACCCTAGCTGCCACCATCACCTCATTGGGTAGAAGGAGGAAAACAGAATAGATGTTTTTACTCTGCAATGTTAGAGTAGAAGTCTTTATTTTTATTCTTGAAGTGGGTGCTAATTAAGCTCATTTATTTTTAATCACAGTGAGTATTTTGAATAATACATAAGTGTACTTTGACAAGGTTATGGAAAAAATGGATTAAAAGTTGTTTGCATACAGACAACAAGTTAATAAAAAATTTTTTTGAATAATTTTTCTACAATATACAATTTTCATGAAGTTTTTGAAGACTTCGCATATGCATACCTTTTCAAATTTTTTTGGCCAAATTAAGCTTAAATTTTAATTCCATTTTCCATGAACTTCTTGAATACTCACGTATTTAGCTTAATAAATTTAGTTTGCAGCTTTTGGCAAATGACAAATTTTGTTTTTATTACTCCTCTGATGTTTCATAAATTCCATGACTCTGTGGCTTAGACTTCCTCACTTAAAATTTGCTATTTCTAGTTTTTATTACATTCCATTCAGATACTGTAGCCTGCAAAATTTCTGCTTTAAGGGACAAAGGAGTCTTCTCTAAGAATTTATGACAGTTTAGTATATGCTAGTTTTAAAAATGAACTTTTCATCTTTTTTATTATTACTTTAAAAATTTCTAAACATATAAGGAAGAACAAAAAATTTCAGCCTGGTTATTAATAGTTAAAATTTAACTTCCTTAGTTAAGTCTTTTCAGTGTGCCATAAAAACCAATTATAAATATTACTGTCTTTCCATTCATCAAAATATGCATGTATGCTAAATATTGCTTTTTCTATTCTGTAAATCTTCCAAATATTTGTATGCCCACTTAATCTGTAATACATTTAAAGCAATTTCCTCTGTATAGGAGAATATTCAACAAAATTGGGCTGGGTCATAGATAATTTATCTGAAGGTCAATCAACATTTCAGATGTACTATTGAATTTCCATTTATGGGCATTTTACAAGCAAAAATGTTTTTAGCAGGGGTAGTGGTACTAGTATATGGCCTGGTGACCATGCACAACACAGCTTTCTAAGTGTTTCATACATTACTCCTCTCAGTTTTACCATCGCAACCAAGTCTTCTTCATTTAAACATACCCCTTTTTTTTCCACTACCCTTTACCGTGTTGTATGCTCTCAGCCTCCTAGACCTAAATTGTTGGATGATCCTCAAATCAGCCTTCCCATCCCTCTTCCAATTTTCTCTATATATAACTTCCAGCTTTTTTAAATATTGTAATACACATCACTCATTCCATTGTCTGAAAATTTCACTAGTTCCCTCTCTAGTTGGAATTCAGACCCTCAGGCACAAGCAGTCATGATCTATGAAATGGGGCTCTCAGTAATCTCCCATTATTTTCTACACACACCTTCTCCATGCCTGTGCTCACTACCATCTATCACTTGAAGCCGTGCCTCTCAGTCAGGAATGCCCTTTCCTTTTCTTCCTATACCTTGTTTTTAGGACTAGCTGCAGTCTTATCTTCCTCAAAACCCTCCCTGGACAAACCTAGCCCTCTCCTAAACTCTGTAGATCATACTAACCATATTATTACTGTCCTCAGCATATGTTACGGTGATATATTAATTTTCCTCTAAATATTGGTCCTTCACAAGCCTGCAGTGGTATTATGCTTTGTGGTTTCTCTACTGTCTTTTGTAGTTGTTGCTGATTGTAATATTAGACAAAAAATGTGCAAAGCATTCACATTTCATTTAGACCTAACAATTGCTGACAGGTCCTCTTCTATATAAAGTTGATCCTGGATATCTTATTTAGCTACCACTTACATTGCTGGCTAAATGACTAGACCCAAATACCTCAAAGGTAGACATTGGGTCTTTCACAATCACGTATGTATAATGAATAGCAATAAGACCAAAAATTGATGTTTCATTGATTGTCCTTACTTGGCCCATTTTAAAGCTTGTTTAATGGAAGTATGTTACTGAAACCTGGTGAAATAAAGTTCAAGATGAGTTTGATATATCAGAGTAACAGCAGTGTGTGTTGTAGTTGTTTGTGGTCTGCTTGTCTTGCAAGTTCGCTGTGAGTGTTCATACCTGCCAGTCAGAAGTTCGTACATTAGGATTCCCAGTGACCAGTAGTCGGCTGAAATGTCATGGCCTTTATTCAGGATGATCTCTGGAGCCACATACTCTGGAGTCCCACAGAAAGTCCATGTTTTCTTTCCAAATCCTATTTTCTTTGCAAAGCCAAAATCAACCTTACAAAGGAAGAAAAACAAGCTACTTAAGCCATTTATGATTAAGATGTAAAACAATAAGTTAGTTTACTGAAGGACACTGACAATAATAAAAAAAAATCAAAACAAGTGCAAGTCATTATAATCTTCAAACAGAATCATCTACAGCCCAAACAAAGCGTCCTCAGTGGGAAAAGCTTAAACTTAAGAACTGGGTATAATTCACATCATTAAAATAAAGGCAACCTTTTCTTTCTGGAAATACTTATTTTTCTCTTCTGTGTGACAACAGAGATTGCGGGATAATCAAAGCATTTTGCCTTTACTAAAATTTATAATTTAGGCCTTTTTAGCATCTTCCCTAGAATACACATGATTTCTTCTGGATTTGATGAAGTTGACAATTCATTTTGTATTAATTATTTGAGAGGCAACTGGATTGTTGAAGGAAGTGAGTGACATGGCTACTATACCAAAGCTACTGCCCTTGGTAAACATACACAGAGATAAAATGAAAATACATCCTTCATTTTTCTGGAAACCTGTTGACAGAGGGGCCTCAAATGCAGATAATCTATTTTTTTCCTTAAAAAATTGGAGGGAGTCTGCAGTTTATCGCCACTGATTTGATTTCTTTAAAAACCCAACTCTGGGTTGGCGCCATGGCTCACTAGGCTAATCCTCCACCTGGGGTGCCAAATTCTGTCCCGGTTGCTCCTCTTCCAGTCCAGCTCTCTGCTGTGACCCGGGAAGGCAGTGGAGGATGGCCCAGATCCTTGGGCCCTGCACCTGGCTCCTGGCTTCGGATCAGCACAGCGTGCCGGCCATAGCAGCCACTTGGGGGTTGAACCGATGGAAAAAGGAGGACCTTTTTCCTCTCTCTCTCTCTATAACTCTGCCTGTCAAAATATTATAATAATAAAATAAATAAAAACCCAACTCTGGATAAAAATTCCCAAAGTTTAAAACTAGAAGGCGGCATTTCAGATCCAAAGTCCATGCAAGTTGTCCATTTTTAAGGAAGAGAACTTCCTTTCTATAGTAAATCTTTAGAGATTTTCATCAGTTACCATCATCATCATAGCCTGGATAATATATTATAAAGCTATTTTTAGCTATTTTTAAATGAGCTATAAAGCTCATTTTTTTCTCCATTAGTGCTATTCTTAAATATTAAAATGCTTCAGTTTCCCATAACAGAAATATCTATTGTCCTTGGATGGTAGAAGTCTGATTAGAAAGAAGGACTCTGGGAAGCTCTTGCAGGTCTGTGAACACCTGCTGCAAATGTGTTTCGCAGTGCGTACCTGACAGTATGTTTTGCTCAGGGCGTTGATTTTTTTCACTTTTGCATAATTTGAAAGAATATTTAGTTGAAAACTAAAATTCCAAGACCTACTTTTTAAAAAGTTACAAGATGGAAAAGGAAAACAAATGTTAATGACAGCAAATAAACAGAGCTGTATGAACGAGTATGTGTGAAACCATGTGTGAAATGCACCGACCAATTTAGCATAACCTCGGTGATCTAGGATGAGATTTTCTGGCTTGAGGTCCCGATAAATGATTCCTTTGGAATGCAGATAGGCAAAAGCTTCTACCACACATGCTGTGTAAAATCTGGTTGTAGAATCTTCAAATGAACCTCTGAAAGATAGAAAACAGAATGAAAAGTCCATGAGAAATTGCTTTCCCTAATAAGGTATTTTTTTCTCATTCAAATACATTCCTGAGCCAAAATTTAACCCAGTGACCAATGCCCTACTGACTGAATGCCACACGATTACCATCAAATTTGGATTATAAAGCAATCCAAGGATCAAATCAATGAATTCTCTACGCTCTGAGTGGTGTAGTAAATCTAACTTCTCAAAGGGCTGCAGATGAATGCAACTCATGTACTTAGGGGCTTCCTCTCAGCAGCCACTACAATCTAGAAAGGCAGAGTTACATCAAGGGCAGGAGAGACAATCTTTTTTCAGAGTTGGAGAAAATTATGATTTGATTCACACTGATTGGCGGAAGGCTTGTTTTTGAATCTAACGGATGCAAATATTACTCATAAGAGTGTGAGGGGAAACCTCATGTTTGCCAAGAGTCCCTTTGGAAATCAGCTGTCCTGCTACCCATGCAGTTGTGTTGCAAGCTACATTGCAATCATGTTTTCAAACTTCTGTTATCCAGATCAACCAGATCTAGTTCCTGCACTACTGCCTTCTTATTAGTAGGAAAGGCTGAAACTGGAAAACAATTAGAGAGAAAAGGTAATTGGAAGAGACATTTTGCTAAACAACTATCAATTTTATTAATAAAGTGCTGTCTCATCTCTATAATTATGTACTCATATATACTGCATACTTCAAAAAGTTCATGGTAAATGAGTATTATGAAAAAAGTATGACTTCAAAATATTTTGGCTCTAAAATAAAAAGTTGATGAAAAAAATTGAGAAGTTTAATATATTTGGTCTATGTGTATACAAGTGTATGTATTATTGACTGACTGGAATACTGAAATAAATCTTAGAACAAAGGAGATAACATTCAATGCTAAGGAAGGACCTTTATCCTTTAAATGCTTTTGTTTTTCATAGAACTCCTTAAGATATACTGTGTTTGAGGCCAACATTCTAGGGTAGCAGGTTAAGCTACCCCCTCAGGTGCCAGCATCCTATTTGAGCACCAGTTCGTATTCCAACTGATCCATTTTTGATCCAAATCTCTGCTAGTGCAGCTGGATATGGCCTAAGTTCTTAGGCCTCTGCAACCCACATTGGAAGAACCAGACGGTGTTCCAGGCCCTGGTTTCAGCCTGGCCCAGCCCTGGCCAGTACAGCTAACTGGGGAGTGAACTAGCAAACAAATTCATATTTTCTCTAACTCTGCCCTTCAGATACATAAATAAACCTTAAAGATACACTGGTTCTTTTCTTCTCTCTCAGTTGCTAAGCCTGAGTTAATAATTCAAGAACATTAGTATGAACATCAGCTATTGGGGTAGCTGAGATAAAACATAGGTGACAATCATGGAGATGGTTTTTGGTGAGATGCAACAAATATTAGCCCCAGAGCTTGCTTCTATCATAGTCCCTCATGGCAGTTTGCCTTTTTTAAATATATATAAAGATTTATTGTTTGGCGCTGTGGCACACTAGGGGCAGGAGAGACACCCTGGGTTCTAGTCCCAGTTGGGGCGCCGGTTCTGTTCCGGTTGCTCTTCTTCCAGTCCAGCTCTCTACTGTAGCCTGGAAAGGCAGTGGAGGATGGCCCAAGTGCCTGGGCCCTGCACCCGCATGGGAGACCAGGAGGAAGCACCTGGCTCCCGGCTTTGGATTGGCGCAGCGCGCTGGCCATAGCGGCCATTTGGGAGTTGAACCAACGGAAGGAAGACCTTTCTCTCTCTCTCTCACTGTCTAACTCTGCCACCCCCCCAAAAAAAAGATTTGAAAGGCAGAGAGATATTCCATCTACTGGTGCATGACCCAAATGTGCATAATAGCTAAGGCTGGACAAAACTGAAGCTAGGAGCTTGGGTGGCAGGGGCCCAAGGACTTGGGAGATCTTCCACTGCTCTCCTAGGCATATTGGCAGGGAGCTAGATTGGAAATGAAACTTCTGAGACTTGAACCAGTACTCAAATGGGGTGCTGCATTGCAGGTGGTGGCTTAACATACCATGCCACAATGCTGGTGCCACCTTTTTCAAAATTGAAGAGGAAAGTCTAACAAACTGACAGTGCAGTAAAGCTACATTTTTTACAAATTTCACCAGTGAACCCAAGGCAGAAGAAACTACCTCTCAGGCTGTTTTCAGTGAGTGTGTTTCAGAGAGATAAAGTCTTCATTTCAATTATTAATTTCCCCTGAGTTGCCACTGAAATAATTAGCTCTTCCCAACAGCAATATCCTTCTTTTGAAATACAATTCCATGCATGATGATAACCACTCCTCTAGAAACTAGCATCTTAACTATAATTACCAAGATTCAAAAATCTCTTTCCAATAACATCTGAATGGAATCATTGTGAATTTATGAGGGCAAGAGAAAGTTTCTTTGAGAAGAACTACATCTATACCAAGAACTGAATGATGTGCTTGCTGGTGCTTTGGAGCTATCCTCAGCAGAGCCAGAACTCTGTAGTCCCGTGTATTGGGAAAAGGCTTACAGTGGTGTGCTCAAGACCTGTACTTGTTTGTCTTTAATTATGTTTGTCCATCAAGAGCACATCTCCTTCAACTGGAGAGATTACTTACTTCAAATAGTAAGGACCCATGTATCCATAATATATAAATATTTAATATATAATTTTAACAGCACCGAGCACTCTATGTGACTTCAATCCCTCCTCAGTGGAAAGCAAGGCCAAGCAAAGCACACAAGGCAATACAAAGTAAAACAGTGCAAGGAATACAGTCATATTTTACTCACATTACGTGGGTTGCTTTAAACATCACATTGATAACTTCTTTACATCAGAGCTGTCTAAACGTGATCTGAGTGGGCCTTCATGGATGTTTACAAATTCTTTATTACTGCTATAAAAAGACATTACTTCTGCAGTTGTCACTGCATGAAATATCTCTGCTTTCTTTCATATTCCATTGTTAATGGAAGCAAATGCACACATGCATTATTAATGGAACAAGAGTGCATACTTAGGTGAGAGATCCATTTTTGGGCAATTCCTCCTGAATGGTATTTATGATGGATAATCTGGTCATAAGCAGGAAGATGGAAACATTCTAACACAAACTCAAGTTTATGGGAGGAGGCTTAGGAATTTGAACTCTAAAGGCAAGAATCCTGGGTTGAAATCCAGGCTGCATATACTGTTCAGTTTTGAGCAACTAACTATCCTTCTCTGGGTTTCAGTGTTACCAAGTACAAAACAGGACAAATAATAACTCTCTTGAGATCTTAGAAGAAATGCCTGGCTCCCAACTGATATTCAACAAACAATGGCCATTGTAATTGAACACCAAAAACTCTTGTTGAGTCCACTGTGTGTTTATCTAGAAAGATAAACTAATAAAATATAGGACAGGTTTCACATCTTAGGGCTGGAGGTGGAGAGTTTGCAACACAAATTATCACTGTTAACTGAAGCATCTATGAATCAACTCTGAAGAGCCCTCTGCTAATCTCTCTTCTTTTCACTTTCCCCATACTTCTTGCAAGTCTAAGAGGCAAAAATGATCTTTTATCGCCTGCCAGTCAAAACCCTCCCCTTTTCACCATGAGGTGAACTAGCCACAAATCATAATCTTTGAGTCTTTTGGCTCCTAATCTGTTTGGTTTGGTTTTGGTTTCAAGGTTTGGTCCTGAGTCATTTTGGAATTGGTAGAATTTTAGAATGCTGGTTTCCATTCCAACAGATCTGTATCTCATAAATACTAATTTTAAAAATTAAATGAAAACCCTTGTTTCAAACCTCAACAAATCAACACAGTCTATACACACAAGCTGTTTACCAGCAGTGCACTGTTTGCTACCAAACATTCGATGTAGGTAATCTGTGGATTTTAAGACACACATCTTGAAGTGGTCAGAAAGCATAACGTAGGGTGAGTAAAAATGAAAAATTATTAATGGAATTGGAAACGACAAGGCAAATTTGATCTAAGACAGAAAAGAAATTATGTTTTAGCAACAGTGGAGAGTTGCTTAAAGAAATAAATCACTTGTTCTGTATAGATATTTAAAATAATAAATTGTGCCTTGACAGTTGTGTCATTTCAATTCAATAAGTATAGGCCCTTTTACCCTCTTGGAGAATAGATTTTCTAGTTATCTGGCAGTATATAACAATTTAAGAGGATTAGATTATAGAAGGGCACTTCAAAAAATTCATGGAAAACAGAATTCAGGTTATTTTGCTGCAAAGAATCTTGAAATCTATGCACAATTTTCTATTATACATGTCATGAACTTTTTGAAAACTTATTGTATGCAAAGTCTCCATAATTTTTGGTACCAAAATAAACTGATTATTTAACTCCATTTTCATGGGTCTTTTGATAGACTTGAAATTTTAGCACAATGCTTAATCAATTTGTAGTAAACTTAGTCTCCCATGTCAAAACAAAGGCAAAATATTTCTTAACAAATGATACGTTCAGAGTTTTCTGTGCCTAGTAACAATGATTATTAGTAGGTGCAAAAACTTGACATATGTTACACTCTGTGCAAGTTTATTGCCAACTGTAAAATTAAGGAGGCTGGGTTTTGAAAATTCAAAGTATTTCCAAGGACACAGTCTATCTGTGCCATCTATTCAGTCATCATAGATGGAATATAAATAATCAGCATCCCCCAAATAGGCAGATGTTTGACATTTGAAAATTGTGGTCTCTGAAATAATTAAGATATGCAGTAGGAAAAATTTACATATTAAAAAAACCTAGGGCTGATGTTGTGGCATAGCAGTTTCAGCCACTGGCTACAATGCTAGCAACTCATTTCAGAGCACCGGTTTGAGTGCCAGATGCTCTGCTTCTCATCCAGCTCTCTGCTAATGTGCCTGGGAGAAACAGCTGAAGTTGACCCAAGTGCCTGGGCCTCTATCCACCTGGGAAACTTGGGTGGCATTCCAGGCACCTGCCTTTGGTCTGGCCCAGCCCTGGTTGTTGTAGCCATTTGGAGGAGTGAACCAGCAGATGCAAGAACTCTGTCACTTTGCCTTTCAAAGACATAAAATGTTTTCTTTAAAAAAATTTTAAATTCTTATCAATGATTGATATGTTAAATTTCACTAGATTAGTCTCACTAGATTAAAATATTCATTGAATACTAGTATGTGTGCAAGTGACGTTATATATTCTGCATTAATATAAATGCTAATGTATATTTATTAAACACATGGTTTTAAGAAAGTTTAAGGGGTTGGCAATTTTTCACAAGTTAGGGAGGAAAAATGAATTACAATAGATATATATACACACATCCATATATACTCTTACAATTTTACCGACTTATCCCAAATAAAGGAGCAAGGCTTTTGGAAGAGAGAAGTCAAAAGCTGGAATATAAAACATGACAGCTAATAAGGAATAAACCAGAAAAATAAGGACAACTATGTTGATGCTTTAGGTCATGACTTAAAGACAGGAAAACGTTTTATCATTTTCAAATGATGTTTTTATAAAGCTGGTCTCTTTTTAATTCGTACTTACTGACAACAAATCAAGGGCTGCTGTGGGTTCCCTTCCCATGCTGATGAGAAGAGAGAGAGGCAGGAAGTGATCATCCCAGCTCTAATGCGACAGGAGGAGCATGCCTGAGCCGCTCTCAGAGACTTCCTGTGCTAAGTCTCTAAGGCTCAGAGGTATTTCCATGTCAGTCAAGAAGAAAGTCACACAAGCCTTTCTCCAAATAAATCCCAACACATTTCTTGTATGCTTTCAGAACAGCTTCTCCTTTACTGCCTTGCTACTCAGGCACAAAAGGAAAACTGAATAATTTTTTACTGTACACATTTTCATTTACACTATAATTAAGCATAATAGCATAATCCTTCCCTTGGCATTTTTTCAGTTTGCTTCTAACAATTTTGAAGATTTTTTTAGCTCTAATTGAAACAAACAGAAAACTAGTCAGTGGCAATAGTAATTGGAGCCTGGATATCCAAAATGATGCTTTTCCACCAACAATTTCTTGAGGAGGAAAAAAGAAAAATCACAGAGAATAAAAGCAGTAAACCTGCATGTATACATAAATAATAAGTTGGCAAGGGACAAGGATCTAATAGTTTCATTGCTTTCTTTCTAAGTTTATTTTATTTGAAAGGCAGACAGATACTTTCTAACCACTTGTTCCCAAAATGGCTGCAACCACTGGGGTTACACCAGGCCAAAGAGAGGAGCCAGGAACCTCATTTGGGTCTCCCACAAGTACTTAACCCATCACCTCCTGCCTCTCTTTGTAGGCATTAAAATAAAGTTGGAATCAGGAGTGAATCCGGGCTTGAACCCCAGGAACTCTGAGGTGGGATGGAGGCATTGTAACTGCTGCACACCACACCCACCCTGGTTTCACTGCTTTTAATGTTAGGGCTTCAGCACCTCAATTTTTAGGAAGAAACAAGTAGCTACTATTTCTCCAGACCACACTTCTTTATGGGGTTAGGTATCTTGGAGGAAACTCAGAGATGGTGTATCCCAAACTCAAGGATGCTAAGAGGGAGAAAAATGCTAAGGGAAGGGTCAAGGTAGAGAAATAAATGTCCATTGATATGTTCCCTTCAACTGCTGCTCCCAAAGCAAGTTGCTTCCAAATAGCCACCTGTTACCACCCTGCCAAATCAAAATTCAAGGTGCTCAGAAGCCTTGCCTGGCACTAAAGAACACAGAACATAAAATCCAGTTAAATGGGGAAAAAGGAGATAATATTTACTTCCAAAAATTACTTGAATACTAATGTGTGAACATATGTTATGCCTTATGAGTGGACTTTAGAATGAGTTTTATCATTACTGTCTTCTGGTTAAGAAAGGTAATAGTAGTTGATTAGCGTTTTCATCTTTAATTTTGCTGTGTATCTCTTCCTACTCTAATCAGAAAAAAAGGATCAAGGAGATTTCAAATCAATCACCGGAACAAAATGCCAGGTCAAAAATAAAATAGTACAGGGTGGGCAGTTGGCAAAGTAGACAAGATGCCACTTGGAATGCCTGCATCTCATAGTGGAATGCATGGGGTCAAGTCCTGGCTTGGTTCCCATTTCCAGCTTCCTGCAAATGCACTAACTGGGAGCAGGTGATGGCTCAACTAGCTGGGTCATTGCCACCCATGGAGAGACCTGGACTGAGCTCCTGCCTTCTGGTTTCCGCCTGGCTCAGCCCTGGCTATTGTGGGTATTTGGGGAATGAACCAGCTCACTCTCTTCACCTTTCAAATAAATAAAAACGTAGTAATTTAAAAAAAGTTGGACCACATTAGGATATGTCACTTATCACTTTACAAATCAGTAAATTAACTGTGTAGTAGGTTATAAATTCAAAGGAGGGGACTACATCTGTTTTACTTATCCCAGAATCTCCAGGTTCCATCAGAATGGTTGGTATATAATCTATACTCAAATATCCACTAACAATAATACAATGATGTGCTATGAAATAATAATTTAGTACAGATGGTATTGCTTTTCTCTAACATGAACATGATGCATTCTTTTGTATGTTTTTATCTTAAATGTGACAAAATATTAATGTAATAAGAAAATATCATAAAGAGAAATCCATTTGACCTATATGTAGAGATTTCAGAATGTTCATGAACAAGCATAGTATGAAAAAACTGCATGGATTTCCCCAAAAAATTGCATTAAAATAAACTTATCTGTTAAGTCTATTTTCCCTCTTTTAAGTTAAAAACAGGGGAATAAAAGATCAGAAAGGGCATGTTGTACAAAATATCAGGGTACCTTAATAACATTAGTAACATCATTTCATTTAGATTAATCCTTTACAAAGAGCCACTTGTTCTATTCTGGGATATCAACAAAGTAACAAGTGTCAAGCATTACATGGCTTCTGGGAACATCAAGGCTATGTACAGCTGGGTTTCAGGAAGATGTTACACAACAAAGGAGAATCTAAGGGGCAGGGCTGGAACAAACAAGAAATCTGTAGATGTCTAAAGGTGAATATTCAAAACACGACTTTGGAATCATCAGTGGTTCATTCAAAGGAAATAATCACAAGATTTCCCATAGGAATATAAAATTATGTCCTTTTTCTTCAAAAAGTAAACACTTAAGATAGATAATAATCTCCTAAAATATCCTATAGGAAAACCTTTAAAAAGATGATTTTCTAGTTATATAAACATAGGATGAAAAATTGAGACACAATGAATTTTCATAATTAAAAATTAAGCCACCATTATCTAGACAAGCTTTACTTTCTCTGGAAAGGCAGAAAAATAAATCTAAATGAGACTGTTTACATGAAATACCGCTTATAAGTGGGCTCATGTTTTCCTAAGACCAGTTAAGGGCTAAAATAAATGGCTGAAAACAGGTTAATTTTGAAACCAAAGATTAAGGTAGAGGTTCAAGAAAAAGTTACAAAGTGAGTTTTATAGTAAATCATACATGGATAGTGACCCTGTTCACATTAAGAAATATAAGCATTCATAAAGTATAAATATGATTTCATGCTTTATAATAATTGGCTCTCCTTACAGGCCATCATGGGGAATTAACTTTTAGAGACACTCTGCGAAATTTCTTAAATATCTTACCTATCCCTGAGAATGGTCCAGAGCTCTCCACCTAGGCAAGCTTCCATCAACATATACAAATATTTGCTGTCCTTAAATGTTCTGTACAGTCTGTAAATTGCAAACAAGAAAACCAGTGTTAGAAGAAGTATTAGTGTCTTATAAAAGGATAAAGATTTTTGAGTGTCCAGATGATATTCTTTGATTTGTCAAACTGAAAACTTTATCAGAATGAGAGAGACCTAGTCCAAAGGCTAGTGCATAACATTTATATACCACTGGGGCTGATCTTTCCCTTGAAGCGGGTTCATCCACATGATTACGGACAAGAGGGCTTCCTATGACCTTCTCAATTCCGATTTGGCTGGTATGTTGAGCAGGGACTCTTGAGCAACATTTTTATGGTCATAAATGTGCAGTGCAAATGACAAAGTAGATTAAAGTTTACAATTATAGACACGTAGGGAATTCAAGAGGTGGTCACTTAAATTCACGTTAGACCCTGTTGTCAGCAAGTGCCACCGGGGCATGAACCAGGGGATGGAAGATCTCACTTCCTGTCTCTTCCTCTAACTCTGCCTGCCTTTTAAATAAATACAATACATCTTAAAAAAAGAATCAATCATTTTTTTTTAAAGTAAACTTCTTTCAGATTAGATGGAAAAGTGAGTTTCTTTTGTGAGCACAATGTGTTAAGAGTGAGCCGAAGAGGCAGAGGCCAGTGGCGTCATTTGCCTCCTGGGGCAGGCAGGGCCTTTACCTCACGATGAAATCGGAATGCGCGCCCTGCATGATCTGCTTCTCGGAGCGAATGTGTTCCTGCTGTCTCGTGTCCACTATGTGGCGTTTCTTGAGAATCTTCATTGCAAATGTTTTGGATTCTTCACTCTTCAACTGGACCTTCAGGAAAGACAGACAGGACAACTGAGAAAACCCCACAGCTTGAATGGCACAGTGTGCACTGTGATTACCTCCAAATTCACAGGTGCAGGGAAAACCCCAATGAACTCCAGCAATCGCCTAAGTGCCCCCCACAGTGAACCCTTGCTAGACCTGAGTTCAAAATCCCGAGCCCACAGCTATCATTCAATCTCACTCCACTGAAGGGGATGCATTTTACCTACCTGAATTCCAAATTAATGGGTCTACATGGAGTAGAAGAAGGAAAATATTCTTGATTCTCAATGTACTGCATCATTTCAAATAATGTGTTTGAGTATATTTTCCATTACTGTCCTTTAATCGAAACAGTAGAAATGAACACTAATGTCTTCTCCACTTCAAATGTGTGGGGCAAAAGTGGGATCCTAGTCCATACACGTTTCTAGAGCTAACTCCAGTGACTGATCCTGTCCCAGTCCAAGGAGACTGCTGACCTGTTTCCTGCTAATTCTTCTCTTTTCCCCTCACACTCTTTCCCCTCTTTCCAGTTAAAAAGAGACCATTGTCACCAGATTTTGTTTTCAAGAGATTTTGAAACTCGTTTTCTCTCCTCAAACTTGTATGATGGTTTTAATCCCCTTTGATCTCAAACCTTACATTAACTGGGAAGCCCTAGAAGCACCCATGCTGCTTTGGCAGCCCAGGTGGCCCCCAGCGGCTCTAGAGGAGGCTTCAGTCTTCCCAGTGCCATTCTTCAAACAGGCTGCTGCTCTGTGTTCAATGGACAAGAAATTCCAACAGGGTGCCTTGTAAGGAAACACTAAACACTTAGCTTGCATATAAGGGAGTTAGCATCTAGTGCTCTCCAATAGCAGTACCCTCAAGACACTATCCAATAGCTCACGTTATTGGGAACTAACGGGAAACTTTGGGGAAGTAACATGGCGAGCTGTTCTTGTTTTTCAGCTGAAGTGTAACGGTCCCCTCTTCAGGTGTGAGTGACGTCCTGCCTCATTTGCAGGCATAGCAGAGTTCTTAAGTGTTTTGTTCATGCACACACGTACAGATTCAAGTTGATCTGAGAGGGCACTAATGGGCCAAGTTCGTCAGGAGGGAGAATGAGGACCCTTCAAATAAATGAGTCCTGGTCCGCTGCCAGTGTTTGTGAAGCCGCCTGACAGCTGCGAAGGGAAATAGATAATTTGAAAATGCCTTTAACCGCCGAAGGCCCTCTACTCTGTGAAATGCTTTCTTTTAAGATGACAGACAGATGAGTGTGATACAAACGAATTCAATGTAGTTCAGGATAAAAACAAAATATATGGCCGGCGCCGTGGCTTAACAGGCTAATCCTCCGCCTTGTGGCGCCGGCACACCGGGTTCTAGTCCTGGTTGGGGCGCCGGATTCTATCCTGCTTGCCCCTCTTCCAGGCCAGCTCTCTGCTATGGCCCGGGAAGGCAGTGGAGGATGGCCCAAGTGCTTGGGCCCTGCACCCGCATGGGAGACCAGGAGAAGCACCTGGCTCCTGGCTTTGGATCAGCGAGATGCACTGGCTGCAGTGGCCATTGGAGGGTGAACCAACAGCAAAAAGGAAGACCTTTCTCTCTGTCTCTCTCTCTCTCTCACTATCCACTCTGCCTGTCAATATATATATATTCTGTTCATTGCCTTACCTCGGAAGTTCAGAGGCCTAAGGTAAGAATCAATCTCTTTAGGGATGAAAACAGATCTTTCACTTGTGTGCAGGTTAGGAGAAGAGAACTCAGCCTTTACATTCACTGAGTGGGACTTGAATTCTAACTCTGCTGAAGCAGCTTGCCTAAGAAGCTGAGAGAGACCGAGTGCTCTGAGCCCTAGTTCTTGCTGAGGGTAACATCAGCGACTGCACAGAGTGATTGCTATCTTAAATTAGAGTGTTATAATTTATAATATTTATAATATTTATAATATATTTATAATATTTATAATATTTATAATATAATTTAGTTATAATTTCCCACCTTGTACTGTTGCCCTGCCCAGAAACCTTTACCCAGTAGGATGAAGCATAAAATTCTCTTTCAGAGGAGCCAATGTACTTCCCTAAAAACATTTGAACAAATGTTTTGGCCCAAGCCACTCACAGCAGATTATGTTGTGTCCCTTCAGTTGAATTTGGCTGCAATGGCCAGAGCTGTGCCAATCTAAATCCAGGAGCCAGGAGCTTCTTCTGAGTCTCCCAGAGGGTGCAGGGGCCCAAGGACTTGGGCATTTTCCACTGCTTCCCCAGGCCACAGCAGAGAGCTGGATCAGAAGTGGAGCAGCCAGGTCTCGAACCAGTGGCCATATGAGAGGCTGGTGCTTCACACCAGGGTGTTAACCTGCTGCATCACAGTGGCGACCCTCTTTAGTTGAATTTCAAACAAAAGCACAGGCACCAGTGTTTGACACAGAGGTTACGGTGCCAGTTGGGACTCCTATGTCCCATAATGGGGTGCTGGATTTGAGCCTGGCTCCACTGCTGATTCCAGCTTCCTGCTGATCCAGGCTCTGGGAGGCAGCAAGGTCTCTAATAGTTGGGTTCTTGGCACCTGCACAGGAGACCTGGATTGAGTTCCCTGCTGCTGGGCATTTAGGAAGTAAACTGTCTTCTGTCTGTCTCTCCCTGCCACTCAAATAAATTAGTGTTGAGTATAAAAGGAAGCTGATGAAAGAGAAGAGAAATGCACATTTTCTTCTGCCCAGGAATCCTTACTAGCCCAGCCGGTTTGGAGCAAGCTTCAGGCCAAAGATTTGTCTTCCTTTGCAGACTATCCCAGCATTCTAGGTGCACGAATGCACAGGATGAGAGTGTGACTGATCTGCAATTTGAATGCCTTTGTTTATATTTGAGCCATTTTCAGGCTTGTGATCTTGGTCAAGTTCTTCAAACTTTCTTTGCTATGTATCCTTATCTGTAATATGGGCATGACCCTTATACATTAAAAAGATGAAATAAAAGTGGTTATTGTCTGCAATAACCACTCAGTCAGTATTAGCTGCTTTTATCCATATGTGCTTAGTTTAATGGTCTCTTCAGGCCAGAGCACAATTTTCAAAATATGACTCACCAGAAACTGAATGTCGCTTTCTACCATTCCTGTCTCTACCCGACACTATCTCAGTGCTACTAGGTAAAGAAGTAAAGGTTTGAGGAGCTACTTCTAAAAGATTGTTGACACTTGCACCACAATGGTTTTCCTCTCCACATTCCTAGAAAGGAAAAACAAATGAAAAAATGCTAATTCTCAAGATCTTTTTGCCATGGGGCCAGCACTGTGGCATACTGGGTAAAACCATTGCCTACAGTGCCAGCATCCCATATGGGAGCCAGTTCGAGTCCCAGCTGCTCCACCTCCAATCCAGCTTTCTGCTATGGCCTGGGAAAGCAGTACAAGATGGCCCAAGTCCTTGGGCCCCTGTACCCACGTGGGAGACCCGGAATAAACTCCTGGCTCCTAGCTTCAGATAGGCGCAGCTCCAGCCATTGCGGCCAATTGGGGAGTGAAGCAGCGGATGGAAGACCCCTCCCCCTACTCTGCCTGTCCTCTCTCTGTGTAACTCTTTCAAATAAATATAAAAAATAAGATATTCTTTTCACAAAGAATACTGTGTGTGGTTCGAAATTAGAATTAGTAAAAGTTTCATTTACACTAATATATTATTTCCAAGGTGTTATATGGACATTTGGGTGACTGTATACATGGACAAAGTTAATTGTTAGAGGGAATTTCTTTTTTTTACAGATTTATTTATTTATTTATTTATGAGGTACAGCTACATACAGAGAGAGGGAGAGACAGATTTTCCGTCCACTGAATCAGTCCCTGAATGGCCATAATGGCTGCAACTGGGCCAATCTGAAGCCAGGAGGTTCTTTCAGGTCTCCCAAGCAGGTACAGGGGCTCAAGTATTTAGATCATCTTCTACTGCTTTCCCAGGCCACAGCAGAGGGCCGGATCAGGAGTGGAGCAGCTGGGACTCGAACCGGCGCCTGTATGGGATGCCAGCGCTGCAGGCAAAGGCTTTACCCACTACACCACAGCGCCAGCCCTGAAGTGGGAATTTCTGACATGGATGTTAAGTCAGGCTCCATGTAATGCTCAGATAACACTCCCCTGAAGATGACAGGCAATGTCATCAGCATTCAAAAGCACTCTGAAGACACATTTGCTGGCCATATTTAAATACATGTCTTTTCTCGAAACCTCCTTGAAAGGAAGGTAATGATCAGGGTAAAGTTAAAACTGGCTCATTACCACTGGCTGTGAGTTGGTCTTTAGGCTGTATATTTGTATACTTAACCTTGTCATTCAGAATTTTTAGTGGACCAGCACTCTGGTGCAGTGGGTTAAGCTGCCTCCAGAAGTGCCAGCATCCTACATGGGCGCTGGTTTGAGTCCCGGTGGCTCCACATCCATTCCAGATCTCTATTAATGCATCTGGAAAAGCAGCAGAAGATGACCTAAGTGTTTGGGCCCTTGCCACCCGTGTGGAAGACCCAGAGGAAGCTTCTGGCTTTGGTCTGGCCTCGCCCTGGTCATTACAGCCATTTGGGGAATGAACCGTAGATGAAAGATATCTGTCTCTCCTCCTCTTTCTGTAAGTTCCCACTAATGGGCCTAGGGATCACAGTGGAAGATAGCCAGGAGTACATGGGCCCCTTACTACCTATGAGAAGGCAGATGTAGGTTTGGGCTCCTGGCTTCAACCAGCCCTGGTCGTTGTAGCCATTTGAGGAGTGAACCAGCAGATGAAAGACTCTCTTTCTCTCTCTCTTTCTCTCTCTCTTTCTTTCTCTCTCTCCTCCCACCCCATCTCACCATAGCTCTTCCTTTCAAATAAATAAATCTTTTTTTTCAAAAAAGAGTTCATGGTTTATTGGAAGAAAATGACTTCCAGAACTACATGATAATTAAAATGATTTCTAAAATTCAAGGCTTAAACTGTCAATATCACATGGTTAATTATGATGCAGGAATCCTTTATAACATAGTTTGAATTACATTTCCTTGCACTACAGGAAAGGCCAACTATCATCACACCTCTCTTATACATAAGTAATGCTCCAGAACAAAGGTATGAAGTAATTTGAGAAAAGCTTACCCTGGGAACCTGTCTCTTAGTCATGGGTCTTTCACTAGGAAGTTATATAGTTGACTAGTTATATAACTATATAACTAGTTATATAGTTAACTAGTTATAGAACTATATTTCTAGTTATATAGTTGACTAGTTATATAACATCACTGGGCTTTAGGCCACCTCTCAGAAAGTGAGAAGTCCAGCTATATTATCTCTAAGGGCTCACTGCAGTTGGAGAATTCTATGTACCTGTGATTTGATTTGACACCCAGGCATTTTATATGCAGATTATTCTAACCTTGTGGAAATGGCACAACAAACATGTAATAATACCTTGGGACAAAAAGCAAAGAGGAAATACCCCTAAATGACTAAAGGTAGCTAGGGAATCATGATGGCTCATGCTGAAAGCATGACATTGAGTTTCCAGTGTGTGCACGGTTTACCAGGAGATAAAGATTTTATTCTCTCTCTTCTCTCAGCCCCAGCATACAAAGAGGATCAGTTTCTGTTGTGTTCTCTGTGTTATTATCTTTCAAAGAACATGCTTTGGATAAAAATAGCATTAACTTTCCCCAAAAGAACATTAAAATAGGCTCCAAGGCACAAGGGAATCTAGGCAGAGTCCTCATCATTCTAATAGCTGCAATACAGGAATGGCAAATATGTTCTCTAAATGGAATAGCACAAAATTTTAATCAGGCAATCTGCATAATGTGGCAAAGCATGAAGTCATTTCTTTTGGCTCCCTCTGACCTGGGAGGAAAGGGCTTTGTAACCTACCTAGAACCAATTTGGTAATGGTTTATAATCGGAGGTTTAACCCATGCTTCCTACAGTCTGAGGTAACCTACG
Organism: Lepus europaeus; assembly: GCF_033115175.1. Classification (NCBI taxonomy): domain Eukaryota; kingdom Metazoa; phylum Chordata; class Mammalia; order Lagomorpha; family Leporidae; genus Lepus; species Lepus europaeus. The sequence continues at coordinate 43,470,894 of NC_084843.1, read as the reverse complement.
GAACTCATGACAGCTCTGCAATACAAAGAAGTTCTATTAAGAAGAGAGAATGTAAGAGTGAGCATGAGCATGCCTGCCAGCCCTGGACTGAGAATGCTAGTGTCCTCTCCCGTCAGGTTAACAGTGCCAGACTGCTGGAGTAAGCTTCACCTGGTTACCATCAGTTCTTAACCAGAATCATCAAAGTAGATCAAAGGTCCATAATAAGATATTAGCAACATCAGTAAACAAATCAGTAGACTCCATAAATGCATAAACACTGGGTTCCCTCTCCATCATTTCTCCATACTCTCTTATTTGCCAGATACCTTCCCAGCCCTATTGGATGCTGGCTTGGGTTCTGGGTTTAGGAAACACTCTGTTCTCTAGCAGTTGAATATAGTAACAAAGGTGGGGCAAGGCATAACGTTGCCATTAAACCAGCTGAAAATTCAAGAAGAAAAAGGGGGTGATATTATTGAACATTAAACAATGGGGTGTTTAGATCATTGAACTAACTCTACAATAATACAAATAGAAAATAAAAGCAGTGTAACACCACATTTAATGTAAGAAAATATGCACCACAAAAGGCAAATATTTAGAACATAGGTTAATAGCAGCCTTTCTGGCAGTAGGAATGGAGAGTATTTGTAAATGACATATGTGCTCTTACTGGGGTAAGAGAAATGTTCCAAAAATTGTTATGTCGATTGTATAATTCTAAAATTCACTGAACTGTACACAAAAGAAAAATCTGAGAAGTAAATTGTACTTCAACAAAACAGAGAATTTTAAAAAGTAAAACCTTAGAAAATGTGTATGTATAATTTCTAGTTCTTTATTCATTATAATATTTATTTTATATGCAAGTAAATTTTAGAAATGGTTCTTTCCAAATATATCTTTCACCTGCATTAAAATTTTTCCAATTACCTAGAAATTATGTTTTCATTCTAATATCTGTGAAATACTGGCACATTTCTAAATGTTATTCATTTAAATGATTTCTCTATTTGCTATTTATTAAAACTCCTTAATGTAAAAAGTCTCACTTTCCAAAAGCTAACAGAATCATGGCATAACTTAAATATACTTTTCACAAAATTCTCTAAAAATTCTCTAGAACAGTGATTTTTAATACTTTAATGATAAACAAATTTCAATCATAAGAAAGGCCCTATAACTTTCTAGAGCTCATATACACTTTCAGAGCAGGGAAAACATATCAACCTTACTAGACATTCTAAGATAGTATTAGATAGTATATACGAAAATATTTTGAAAATTAAAAGATGCTCTATAAGAATTAGCATTACTACAGTGGAATTCAAAATATGTGGAAATCTTAAGATGAATATGAGCCAATGATATTTACTATGATAATTTATCATCAAACCCGGTTTTAAATTAGTTGTCCCAACTGAGTGAAAAAGAAGAACTGGGAAAATGTCTGTGTCTGAATATCCAATATTTTATTGTATTCATGACAGAAAGTCAAATGTTATATCTAGATGTACAGAAAGCTTCTACTCTACAAATTAGTCTTGGGTTGTAGCCTCCAAGATTTCTTAACAACAACAAAACATCTTACTTTACCACTTGGCATAGGTCACAATTACTTCTCTAATTTCATCTAAAAAATAGAAATGTTTCAAGTACTTAAGAAGCTATACCCAATTGAAATGCTACAATTCTTATATCAGAATTATTTCTTTTCAGTATATTAGTACTGCACTATGAATTTTAGGCAAACATTAAACAAAATCTTAGCAGGCACATGCCTACTTCAATCTGATTTTTTTATGGACCTGTGCTGCAGTGCACCCTTTTAAGCCACTGCTAGCATCCCATATGGGTGCTGGTTTGATTCCCAGCTGCTCCACTTCCTATCTCGCTCCCTGCTAATGCACCTGGGAAAGCAGCAGAAGTGGTCCTTGCACCACAGGGGAGACCTAGATGGATTTCCAGCCTCTTGGCTTTAGCCTAGCCCAACCACAGCCACTGCAGACATCTGGGGAGTAAACTAGTAAATACAAGAGATTCTCTCTCTCTGTCTCTCTCTCTCTCCCTCCCACACCCTCCATGTGTATTTTCCCTATCTCTGTTACTCTGCTTCACTACTTATCTATAATTTTATCTCTGACATTTCTCTGCTCTATACAATAACATCATTTATTTTTCCTGAGTCAATGTGTGAAACTTAAGAACGAACTACAGCATCTGGATTGCTCTATAAGATACTTAGAAAGAGCAAAGTGACTTGTCACACCCTGAGTGATTCATATCAAACTGCACAGCGAATGCAAAGGATAGGTTAGGAGTTTCACAGCGCTGTCAGTGTTACAAATCGCTTCAGTCATGGTATCTAGAGGCCCAGTACTGTTGTCCAGGTAAAGGCTTTATGTGCAAAACTTCCTAAACCTCCTACTCATAGATGGATATATATGGGGGAGTGCCACTTTCACAACAGAGGAACAGATGAGAGTAGTTTATCTATGCCTTTTCATTTCATTCCATCTGCCATTTATACAAGTGACAGAGAACCAGCGAAGGGTCTCTTCCCATTCCATCCTTGCTTTCCTCCCCACAGTCAACTCAATCTCTTATCAAGAGAATGCCAATTATCAATTATCTCATTTGGTCTGTTACATTAAAATCATTCCTTAGCTGGTGAAAACAAATATCAAAGAGCATATTTTTAAATAAAAACCAAACAAAAGTTAATTTTCTAGAGGAAAAACTTCCAAGTTGTTCTTTTCAAGGAACATTCACTTGGGACCCAGCATTGTGGCATAGCAGGTAAAGCCTCTCCCTAGGATGCCTGCACCTCTTATGGGTGCAGGTTCAAGTCCCAGCTGCTCTACTTCCAATCCAGCTCCCTGCTAATAACTGGGAGAAGCAGCAGAGGATGGCCCAAGTGCTTGGGTCCCTGCCATCCATGTGGGAGACCTGGAAGAAGCTCCTGCCTCTTGGCTTTGGTCTGGCCCAGCTCCAGCTGCTGCGGCCATCTAGGGGTGTGAATCAGCAGATGGAAGATAGATGTCTTTGTCTCTCTCTCTCTCTCTCTCTCTCTGTCTCTGTCTCTCTCTCTCTCTCTCTCTGATTCTGACTTTCAGATAAATAAATCTTTCAACAAAAAAGAGATATTTACCTTTCAGTTTGGAAAATGTAAGGAACAGAACAGAACACTATTTTTTTTAAAGAAAGCAATGCAATGTCAGTTTTCTTTTTTCTTAAAAAATTTTAGAAGATTTATTTTATTTATTTGGAAGACAGAGTTACAGAGAAAGGTAGAGACAGAGAGAGAGGTCTTCCATCCACTGGTTCACTCCCCCAGATGGCCACAACAGCTGGAGCTGGGCCCATCTGAAGCCAAAATCCAGGAACTTCTTTCAGGTCTCCCATGCAGGTGCAGGGGCCCAAGGAATTGGGCTATTCTTTGCTGCTTTCCCAGGTGCATTAGCAGGGAGCTGGATGGGAAGCTGAGCAGCCAGGACTCGAGCTGGCACCCATACAGGATGCTGGTGCTGCAGGCCAGGGCTTTAACCCACTGAGCTACAGTGCAGGCCCCAATGTTAATTAAAGAAAAATAGCTTCCTATCTAGTCACCATTTTCTTTTTTTTAAAATATATTTATTGGCCAGCGCCACAGATCAATAGGCTAATCCTCCGCCTTGCGGCGCCAGCATAGCCAGTTCTAGTCCTGGTCAGGGCACCGGATTCTGTCCCGGTTGTCCCCTCTTCCAGGCCAGCTCTCTGCTGTGGCCCAGGAGTGCAGTGGAGGATGGCCCAAGTGCTTGGGCCCTGCACCCACATGGGAGACCAGGAGGAAGCACCAGGCTCCTGGCTTCAGATCAGCACGGTGCGCCGGCTGCAGCGGCCATTGGAGGGTGAACCAACAGCAAAAGGAAGACCTTTCTCTCTGACTCTCTCTCTCAGTGTCCACTCTGCCTGTCAAAAAAAAATATATATATATATATATATATTTATATTTATTTGTAAGGCAGAGTTACAGAGAGAATACGGATACACACACTCACACACACACAAACATGAGACAGACAGAGACACAGACAGATCGATCTTTGATCCACTAGTTCGTCAAATGGCCACAAAAGCCAAGTCTTGATCAGGTTGAAGCCAAGAACCTGGAACCTCATCCAGGTCTCCCATATGGTGGTGGGCCATAAGTACTTGGGCCATCATCCACTGCCTTCTCAGGCACATTAGCAGGGAGCTAGATCAGAAGTGAAGCAGCCAGGACTCGACTGGCATGCACATGGGATGCTGGCATTGCAGGCAGCAGCTTAACCTGCTGCACCACAGTGCCAGCCTCCAGGATTTTAATTCCTATGCATAATCTCAGTCATATAAAATACTCTATGCAACAGTTTTGAAACCTTGCTTACAAATTGAGAATATGTCTATCACATAATTGAATTACTCTAATAGTTAAACCACACTTTTTTTTTTTTTTTTTTTGACAGGCAGAGTGGACAGTGAGAGAGAGAGACAGAGAGAAAGGTCTTCCTTTGCCATTGGTTCACCCCTCAATGGCCGCTGCGGCCGGCATGCTGTGGCCGGCGCACCGCGCTGATCCAAAGCTAGGAGCCAGGTGCTTCCTCCTGGTCTCCCATGTGGGTGCAGGGCCCAAGCACTTGGGCCATCCTCCACTGCACTCCCGGGCCATAGCATAGAGCTGGACTGGAAGAGGAGCAACCGAGACAGAACTCGGCATCCCAACCGGAACTAGAACTCTGGGGTGCCGGCGCCGCAGGCAGAGGATTAGCCTATTGAGCCGCGGCACTGGCCTAAACCACACATCTTAAAACCTATGCAGGCAGAGATGTGTATTATATGTTCACTTTTCAAATTCTTTCATTTATTGACTCTGAAGGTATAAAATGAGTTAGAAAATTCAACTCTCTTCTGACATATAATCAGACTAACTCAGGAAAAGTATTGAATTCTAGTCATACTTTTGATACATAAGACATAAAAAAAAACTTTTTTAAAAGTTTCACTTTCTAGAAGAATGGCTTATAATTCGATCTAATATCTCAGAACACCCTAGCCTCAAACTTCAACCTTTCTAATATTGAACAAAAAGATAGTCTTGCAGCCTGCTGGTGTTGTATTTTAAATCTGTCTCAAGTTTTGTTACAAATACAAATGGACTTCAAGTGCAGTTAGGGCAGTTCAATACGAATTTACTGTGTGGGGTTTACACAGCCAACTCTCTCTTAGAAAGGCACACTGAACACTTAAAATTGCCTTGTTTATGTGGATGTGGCATTCAAGGTCATAGAATGGCCAGACAATGGCCCCCATTGCTATAGCTTTTTTTTCTTAACTCCTGTGGGTAGTAACAGTCTCCCCACTCTCACCATGAACTTGCAAGCAGCTGGCTGAAGCTAGGGGTTAAGAACAATGGCATTTGGCTCACACAAGCTTTTGAATTCACAGCTTAGTATTGAAGCCAGTACGTTGTATATGCCAATGGCATTGGGGGTTCTAATACGAAGGACAGATCGTGAATAAAATATACATTAAATGCATGAAATTAATAAGCTGGACTGAAATCTACAGAAATACCAGTTTTATAATTTTTTTGCCAGAAAGAGAAACCATTTCATTTCATTTAAAGGGGTATGACTATTTTTACATTCTTAACATACACAAGTGGACTAGGTTTCCCTATCATTAAGGAGATCCCTCTGTGAAATGTTTACATACAATTTTCACAGATATGGGTGACGTCTTGGTATAAAGTAAACGACCATCATCAGCAGAGAAATGATGGATGTTTATTTCTGGGAGCAGGGCCATCTAAAAATAGACCATCTAGTCACCTTCTGGTAGGGTCTTTAATTTCACGGATGGATGTTCAGAGCTAAGTCTGTGTTGATACACTCTCATTACCTGCCCTAATGTCCCAACACCTTTTTTATTTCCAGTAGAATGCTCTTTAAGAATATAACACAGGTATACTCGACTGACCAGCTATCTAATTATATTTCTCTCCATTCCCTCACACAGCTTAACTTGGTTGTGGTCACTTGCTTTGGTGTCCTGTGACAACACGTGGCCTTTTATGTTGTAACCTTTCCCTGAAGTGGCCTCTCCCTGTCTGTTCACTGAAATCCCAACCTATTCCCAAACCCTTGACTTCGGTTTCCAGTGTCCCTTCCAGGATTTCTCAACTTCCTCCCTCCAGAAACACTGAAGATACTTCTGTATAACGTATAATTTAAAGCAACACTTATGTAGAAGATTCCTGTTCTCAAAGAACAGGAATCACATCTGATATTTTTATAGTCAACAAACTTTTTGGCAATTTTTAACACAGATAAATATTTGCTGAAAGTGGTGTGTCCTTAAATTCAATTCATAAAAAAATAAACTTAGGTCACAGAAAACACAAAAACGAACGTGACCTAAGTATTAACTTTTAGATAAACTTTTATCATCAGTTATCATAAGCCTTGGAAAAACATGCTTGATGCCTTCAATATTTATAGTGCTCGTTCTAGAACCCCATGAAAGTTTGAAGAAGGTGTTAACATTTGCTCATTTATGCTAAGATACTAATTTCAAATACTTTCTATGAAAAAGCTTTTCAGTAACTAGGTTGTATACAAAATTCTTATAACTGTACAAAGCATGTGAGAAAGTGTTCTATCTGTTGTCATTCATGTATTCTACATTGTATTCTATGTATCTGTGTATCAAAACTTATATCCATAGTTATCAGATGAATTAATATATATATCATATTTTATTTACATACATTATAGAGAAGCTTTACCAGCTGCAATTTTGCTGAGAAACTCTCCTGTGGTTGGTTAGCTGTTGCCAGATATTGTTGATACCCATGCTGATGCTCAATTACTGCTTAGTGGATTAGGTTTTTTTTTTTTTCAATTTATCTTATTTATTTGAAGGCAGAGTTAAGGAGAGAGAGAGGGAGATCTTCCATCTGCTGGTTTACCTTCCAAAGGCTACTATGGCTGGGGCTTGGACAGGCCAAAACCATGAGCCAGGAGCTTCTTCCCGGTCTCCCACATGGGTGCAGGGGCTCAATCTCTTGGGCCATCCTCTGCTGCTTTCCCAGCACATAAGCAGGGAGCTGTATCCAAAGTAGAGTAGCTGGGACTCAAATCAGCTTCCATTGGGATGCTGGTATCACAGGCAGCAGCTTAATCTGCAGTGACACAACGCCGGCCCCTGGATTGGATTTTCATTTGCTCTCTGAGTAACTTATTTTTATTAGAAATCAACATTATTCATCACAACTAATAAATTGTGAGTGTTTCTATTCTTTTGAAGGTTCCACATGAGATTTAAACATTTTACAATAAACCAAGGAGAGCACAGCCCGAGCAAGAGCTGTGTTCATGTTTCCGCCGGTGCTGACCGCTGACTCCGGTTACAGAGGCCACAGGGCCTCGGGGCAGCAGGGCTTCCCCGGGCGTCATCTGCCTGAATCACACTGGGCACAAATGGCACTGCTGCCGCCCAGTGATCCCACAGCTATTCTGTTTCACGGCTGTGTGGCTTGGCAGTGGGACGCACTTGAAATGTTTTCATCTTACGTGGGGTTTCCCTTTGGAGTGAAGCAGCTTGCCTTTCCCATAACAACAAAACAAAACTCTGTTGACGCAGCAGTGTTTATCACCTAACTTCTGGCTTCAGCAACCCTCAGTCCCTACTTTTTGGTTTTCATTTGGTTACATAACCCTGTAAGCCTACTTACTTACATCTGAATCACAGTGAGGAAGCAGCTGGCGGAAATGCTGGGAGGGTGGTATGGTTATCATTTTGCACACAGTGGCTCCTTGCTCACATGTAGTTATGTGAGTGTTGCATGGTTCTTGCACCTTGCTGCCACATTGCCCCCTCCTGAGCGATCCCATTGTGGGACTTATGAACTGGCTTGCAGCAAAGAATCAATGAGAGGTAACCTGTGTGCTCCACTTGGCAAGAGCCAGGTCCTCATTACCCAAAATTGAAGTGTCGTGGTTTAAGAAGGCTGTGGAGAAACTGGAGATTCGGCCCCCAAAATGATCTCCCATGGAGAGGGTAAGAGGTGGGGCTTTACAATTGGGAAGAGAAATGGATAAATAAAAGTGGACAACTTCAGGTGCACACAGGTTCAGCACGGGGAAGATTGAAAACTGTTTCCCATCTCCCCTCCTGACAGATCAGAAAGTAAAGAGCTTTAGTGGTTTGGGGGAATTTAATAGAAGCTGTCACTGAAGGTCATTTGAAGACCTCCGGTTCTATCTTATATTGGAGAAATACTTAGACTCTCTGGCCTGCTTGGCAATGGGAGAAAAAGCAGTAAAATCTTTCCATTCTCCTGATTTTCTGTGGGTTTGGCTGAAAGTAATAAATAAAGCCAGTAATCATAAGCATATTACTGATATTATAACAACAATAAAACACTGATTACACTTATTGACCTATGCTGTTTAAGACACCATTTGGGGGCTTTAGTTCATCCCCTGTTGGCAAATTTGGGTTGCATATATACTATTATTATCCTCATTTTAAGATGGGAAAATTAGCCTGAACGTGTAAGTAAATGACTAAGCATACACAGTCGGTGAGAGGTCAATCCAGAAAGTCTATCTGCAGAGCTCTAGCTTTTAGCTACCATATTATTCCAATTTTTCCCCTGCATTTTGTCACTTAAATAGGAACTCCAAAGATTAAAAGAAAAGGGATGCCTCTGAGGGTTTGAAAGAAATAGGAGGTATATAAAAAATAATCATTACATCTATTCTAAATTCATGTCTATTTCAGGTTCTTGAATTCTAGAAAGACATTTTTAAGATTATTTATCTGAAAGGCAGAGTAACAACGAGAGAGAGAGGCAGAGACTTTCTATCTCCCTAAATGGTCCTAGTAGCCAGGTTTAGGCCTGGCAGAAGCTAGGAGACAGAAACTCCATCCTGGTCTCCCACATGGGTGGCAGGGGCCAAAGTACTTGGGACTAGAAAAAAAAAATTTAAAGCAAAGTTGTGTGGCTGGTGTTGTGGCATAGTGGGTAAAGGTGCTGCCTGCAATGCCAGCATCCTATGTGGGCATTCTTGGCTGCTACATTTCAGCTCCAGCTCCCTGATAATAGCCTGAGAAAAGCAGCAGAAGATGGCCCAAGTATCTGGGCCCCTGCCACCCACATTGGAGACCCAGAAAAAGATCCCAGAACCTGGCTTTGGCCTGGCCCAGCCCTGGTTGCTGCGGCCATTTGGGGAGTGAACCAGCTGATGACAGATCTCTGTCTGTCTCTCCTTCTAACTCTTTCAAATAAATCTTTAAAAAATAAAAACTTGAAAAAGTACAGTTGTACATGTGACGATGAAATAACACAACTCTGATTTTGTGGTGGTTATTAGTGGTGATTAGTATCAAAATACTTTTAGAAGCCACAATGACAGAAGACTCATTTGTTAAACGTCAGTGGTCCTGGGGTGGGCATTTGGCATAGAAGTTAACCCACTGCTTAGGAAACCCACATCTCATATTGAAGTGCCTGGGTGCAAATCCCAAGTCCACTCCTGATCGCAGCTTCCTGATGATATGCACTTTGGGAAGTAGCAGGTGATGGCTCACTGCATCACACCGAAACCTGAACTCAGTTCTGGGCTCCTGGCTTCTGCCTGTCCCAGCCCTGGTTATTGGAGGCATTTAGGAAATGAAGCAACAGGTGGGAGATCTCTGCCCCTCTGACTTTCAAATACAATAAAATAAATACTTTATAAAGTTAGCAGTTCTAGACAATAACAAAAACTCTATCAGGATTACTGTGTGGCCAAAGGCCTCTTAGAAACATTGGTCTTGATATTTTCCCTATAAAATGTAGTTCAGAATAGCTGTTTAGGGAGCATTATATACTAGATATGAATGAAATGTGTAGTTTATAAAGCAGGATTCCCATGGAAGTTGGACTATTTTGTTAAGGAAGTCATAAGAACTTATTAATAGACATTTGTTTCTGCAATAGTTTCATTTTCCCATGAGTGTACCACAGTGCTTCAGGTTATATATGTCAATGCCATCACTCTTCCTCTGCCTTTGAAATGCCACCTCCTCCAAGAAGTCTTGCTCTTCCATGCACCAAATCTGGGTCGTTCATAACTTTCTTGTAGTTTTATTTATTAGTTTGCATAACTGGCTCTCCTAGGAGACTGAGTACCTAGAGCCAGGTGCTGAATGCCTTTGAGCTTTGTATCTCCCATCAGAGAATACACAATACAGAGGCATATTACCTGACATAGAAAGAATATAATCCAAGAAAGCAGCAATTATGTCTTCCCTATTTTTGTGTCCTATATTTTATCCAAGTATTGTACCCTGGGTTAGGAGGAATTTGGATTGCTGCACAAACAGATTAAATGTCTAATATTTAAAGCAATCACTACACAGTATTGCCAGATTAAAAACAAATTGATTTTGATTTGTATAAATCTATTCTCAAAGCAGCCTTCTCTTTGACAAGAGTAAAAATGGGATAAATTAGGAATGTGCCCATGAAGCAATGAAACTAATTTTTACTTGTGATTTGTAAAATCAATCTCCTATTTTGTAGTCAAACCATATACATTAAAGTGATTATGTAGCTGTCATACAGAAGAACTTAGAGCTTTAATGAGTAAATCATGTATTAAAAGAGCATTGATAAAAGAAGTAATATAATAAATGGAAGGCATATTTTAAACTAATATCAGTGTACAGATTATAAAGACTACTCTTTCCTGCCAGGTAACAGAACAGAAAACAGCATAGATTACTGTCTAAAGGTAATGATTGTGAACTAGACACATCTGAGTTTACTAATCGAGGTTATTTATTCTAAAACTACAAGAAAGTTTCAAAAAGTTCAGGGCAAATAGAATTAAAAGGTAATGTACAATTACCGTGAAGCTTCTGAAGCCCCTCATATTTGTGAAATAGATTAAGATCAGAATCTCATGCCTATACTCACTTAGATCTTTACTCCTAGAGTCATCAATGAACAAATGTTTAAGGGGCTAGCACTGTGGCACAGTAGGTTACGTTACTGCTTGTGATGCCAGCATCCCATATTCGAATGCTGGTTCAAGTCCTGGCTGCTTTGCTTCTGATCCAGCTCCCTGCTAACCCACCTGGGAACAGTGGAAGATAGCTCGAGTCCTCGGGCTCCTGACAGCCATGTAGGAGGCCTAGATGGAGTTCCAGGCTCCTGACTTCAGCCTGCCCAAGGCCTGGCTGTTGTGGCTGTGTCACTCTGCTTTTCAATTGATCAATCTTTTTAAAAACTTTAAGTTTATTACTGGACAAATCATTATCTCATTCCCAAAAGTTTACAATAGACAATTTAAAAATCCTTCTGCTTGAAAAATATCCTTGAATCTGTATCTATCTAAACTGAAATAAATGATAAATGTAAGACATGCTAAGAAGTCTGTGAAGGGTATATCACTGCACAAAATCTCAGAATATGTATGGCAGTGATGAAAAACTATATTCTTAACATAGAAAAAGCAGGAAATAGGGTTAACAAATCCAAACTTCTCAATTTCATCATATAATGTTGAGGCTTTCATAATCTCATACCTAGGAATTTTTTTTCCAGAAAATGCTATTATAAAATTAAAGTACACTGGTGGTATTATTTTGTAATATCATATATACACGATCAATATATTGCTAATCTAAGGACAGTAGCTAAGTATAAATCTTACATACTTTGTATTTACATGTTCAGCACTATATATACATAGGTGAAATGAGTTTAAATGAAAGTTAAATTGTTTAAAAATAGCACTCTATGATACTATGAAAATCATCTTAAATACATCATTCTCAGAGGCTAGTCAAAGAAAAAGCTTACATAATCACAATACAACTGGGCTCTGTCTACGAACTCCTCCTGACCATGAATGATACGGACACCAGCCTCAGCACACATTATACACTATGACTACCATATGGAATTGCAGTCAAGGTTTTGAGGCCAAATTCCCAATTCTGGCACTATATATACATCAAAAAGACCACTCATACCCAGAATTCATAGGATCGGGCAGTTAGTAAGTGGTAACAACTGGGGACAATGAACTCTAGGGTAGTGCTGCTCTCATAAATGGCTGATCCATACTGAAAACAATATAATCTACAATTGTGCTTCTTCCACATTGTTTTGGGACAGGCAAGATAACAAAAGTATTTGTGATTTCAGAGATTAAGCAGATGAGTCTCTTCCTCCTATGTACTCATTTTACATAATGATTCATTTATGGATTTCTCAACATTATCAAAAGTTTTTATAAATTGGGCTATATTTACAACCTGAACTTATTCTGAGGGTTACAGTTCTCAATATTCTATAAACAGTTGTGTCAAAGAATCAAAATACAATACCCTTGAGATGAGAACCAGGACAAATAGTCTTGGGTTGGAGATAATCCATAAATATGTATGTACTCAAACATAGAGATGCCTAGACAAACACACAGTTTGTACATACCAACACGCACACAGATGCTCCCATTTTGTCTTTTTCAATTGAATTACTTTTTTTTGACAGGCAGAGTTAGACAGTGAGAGAGAGAGAGAGAAAGGTCTTCCTTCCATTGGTTCACCCCCCAAATGGCTGCCACGGCTGGCACACTGCACCAATCCAAAGCCAGGAGCAAGGTGCTTTTCCTGGTCTCCCATGTGGGTGCAGGGCCCAAGCACTTGGGCCATCCTCCACTGCCCTCCTGGGCCACAGCAGAGAGCTGGCCTGGAAGAGGAGCAACCAGGACAGAATCCGGCACCCCGACCGGGACTAGAACCCGGGGTGCCAGCGCCGCAGGTGGAGGATTAGCCAAGTGAACCGCGGTGCTGGCCTGAATTACTTTTTATATGCCCATATTAAACCTTTCCTAATTTTGTGATTAGCTGTCTATACCTCGTCACACATTTTTCAATGAATTTTCTGCAAGTTTTTTTATTATCAGCTTGGAATTTAGTTGTTCAGCTTTAAGTGGTTTCAAAGCTATTTTCAAAAGTGTTATAAGGTATTTTCAATATAATTCCTGCATTTCTTACTATATCTCACCTGTAAACTGAAGATTCCCAAAGCTGTAATGTTGATTTGTTAAATACAACAAAAAAATGAACCCTTCAGGGCAAACAGCTCCATCCTTTGTCCTGTCAACAGGTCCAACACCTCTACAGCAAAGCTGTTCATGTATAATGCTGTAGATCTTCATTAGCTAAACAAACAAGTACAACTCACCACAAAACCTAAGCGCTTGAAAACTAAATCTAAGGCTACATTACTTGCTCAGAAAATCAAGAGGTTTTTTTTTTTTTTTTTTTCCTCTAAATCCTTGATTTTTCCTCCTGCAGCTGAAAACACTCAGATCCTCAGAGGCACACTATGGATTTTCAAGTCAGAAACAGTAGTTAGCATTGCAGGATCTCCCACTAGCATTAAGGGAAGTAAAATGCAAACTCAATGAAATATATTATAGCTGTGGAAACTTGTCTAATTTCTGCCTATCACATTCAGAAATCCCAGCTGCAGAACTAAGGAACACATGTCAAAAATAGCTCTGGGTCATTCTACCTTTATGGAAGGGGATTTCTCCTGAGCGCTGATGGCAACAGTAACTGTTTACTGCACTGTACATAGTCTCAGGGAGTTCCTAACATACTGTACTAGTGTCTGATACCAGAGGCCGCCATGCTCAGTAGAACGGTGGCAATTCAAGTGCATTCCCAAATAGGGTTTTTATCTATACCATCTTGGAATGCAGCCACCAGAATCCACATTTGTCTAATTTTTGTTACAGTATGTATTTTATATTTCAAACAGATGCAAAAGAGAGTATGCTTTTGTACTGCTTACACATTTATGTAATGTATGAACTTGTACAAAAATGTCTTCATCAGCTTCATCAACACTTAGCGAGATATAAAATGTGCTTGAAATAAATTATACAAAATAGTCAAACCTTTAACTCTAAGCACTAAACCGGTGCTTGCAAGTATGGAATCAAAGAATTACTACCACAGTTGCTTCACATATTATACACACACACACACACACACATATATATATATAAAGTATATATATATATATATATGTGTTTATCTACCACTTCCTTTTATATGTATTTAAATTATTGTAATTGTACTTATGGTATATAAGCATAAGCTGTGAATACTGCTCAGAACTAGGGAAATAAAGATTATAGAATATCTCAGCTAGCAAATTTATGCATGTATATGCTTCGAATTATCACACTATTGCATAAGTAAATAAAACTTTAAAGAAATCAGCTGGGTAAAAAGTACTTTATGACTCCTAAGTCATGAGTTTAGTTTTCTTTTAATCTGAAGAGATTTCCTAATGAGTAATTTGGTGTTTATTTTCAATCTATTGGCTCGAACACAGCCTGCCTCCTTGCATACACTGACTGGCTTGTCCGGAAGTATTTGGTATTGATTTAGAGCAATGGCACTCAACGAAGAGAAAGGAGAAAACAAATGGAAAAGAAGAAAGAGCTTTTCAAAAGCATTTAAAGAACAACCACCTACCAGCTCCACTCGCCCGAAACCTCCAACTCCAAGGGTGTCGATGATGTTGAAATCAGACAGCTTCAGGTTGGCGAAGAAGGCAGCTTCGGCTTCATATCTGGATTTTTTGATGCGAAAAAACGGAAATTTCTTAGAGGTGCAAACACGAGTCCCACGTACAACTTCACTGGAATGACATGACTGTGGAAGAGGGTTTACCTGCTGAAATTCCATCTTGCTCTTAGAGTCTATGTTTTCTCACACTCATAATGTTTTGGTCCCAGTTGTACAGAATTACAAAGATTTTGCACTTGTTTTTTTTTTTCAAAGTAGAAAAATACAAAGTACCCACTGCATGCCAGTCAAGGGACTGATAAATCCAGTTATCAAATCCAAGTTACATCTTGGTATTTTTCTACGCGTCTTCTTGTGAGCACGGGTGGTTTGAGTTTTTCGTTTTTGGTTTGGTTTGAAATTTTTTGGTTTTGATTGCTTTGGGTTTTGCCGTTCAGATTTTGGATGGCAGTTTCTCATTAGTTTCCCTTATCCACAAGCTGCCAGCGCCTCCTAGAAATATTTATTAGAAGTGGCAAGATCGTGGAAGTCTCTGGAGCAAAATCACAGCCAGGTTTATGAAAACAGATCCAAGAAGCTCAGGACTGACGTGCAAATGTCTGAAATGGAGGATTTCGGGAGCATATGCACATGCCTGAAAGGTATCTTCCTTTCGCTTATGATTACCCACTGACTTGTAGCCAAAACTCTCAGCTAGCAATCCCAGTCTTTTAGTTCGCAAGTTTCTTTTATCAGTGGTGGGACGAAGTACGGACTGGGGTTCCAAAGTCTAGCTATGCACACATGCAAACCCGACACATGCAAGTGGCCAAAATAACCTTCTCCTGATGAGACAAGTGAATATGAGCTGCTTAAAATATCTCCTTGTTAGAGGCCCTACTATTTTTAGAAAGGGCAGGAAGACAGAAAGATGAAGATGATCCTCCCACTCATAACGTCAGGTCAGAGAGTAATTCAGCTGTCTCAGAATTAAAGTATTGGAATGACTCTGTATAACCCATGACCTTCAGCCTGATGGAACTTGATTCAATACTCTGCTATAGATAGAAATGACTAATACACTTGAGGTAAAGATACTGAGGTTATGTCCACTTTTGAATAGAATCAGCCACCGGCAGGTGGAGTGTCAAGCTATGTAACATTTTACTGTTCCATTATAACCAAACAGAAATTTAGACCCTCCAGTGGAAGATACGTGTAACAGCCCCATAGGTGAGTTTTCAACATTCTTAACTTTCCAACCATAGTTCTAGTTTTACAAGTCAACTGTGAGGGACTCCTTGGAAAGTACGAACAATGTTTTTCAATATTGGCTTATAACAAGAAATCAACTCTCTCTAATAAACCTTGAAAAACAAAGCTAGTTAACCCTAATCCTAATATGTCGAGTTCTTTCATTAGCTACACAATCAAAAGAGGAACACAGTAATTCAAGAGATGTTTACTGGAATGGAACAGGAGCAGCAAATGTGCATTTCTAGCATTCCAACTGGCTTGCTGCTTTTGCAAAATTAAGACCCCCACCCCACCCCATTTAAAGGGCTAGTGGCAGAGTTGACTTCAACAGGTGCTTAAAAAGGGTACCTCCCACTCATAACATCAGGTCAGAGCCTATGACAGTTTGTATATGATCAAGCATGCTGGCTATAAATAGGCAACTTTCTCAATGAAATCATTATTGAATAATAATTAATGTGCTTGCTATAGTTAGAAATCTCAGGTGGGAAAAGGGTCAACACTTTTAGACTACATAGTGTATTTTACATATTTAAACATCATTCTTTACATACTAAAACTATGATGTCGTCCTTTGTAATTCTTGGATACACCCCCAACATTTATAATTTAGACCTGGGGAAATTAGCCTGGAAGTACATCTAGAGGAATGAAATGATTCTCAGTCTATTCTTGCACACCAGAGTCACCTCAGCATCTTTCACAAACACTTCATTTGAGCTTTATGACAAATAAATCAGAAACTTCTGGAGGTGGTACCCAGACAACTGCATTTTTATAAAGATTTATTTATTTACTTATTTGAAAGGCATCATGACAGAAGAAAGAGAGAAGAGGGAAGCAAGTACCAGTCATGGCTGGGTCAGGTGGAACCCAAGAGCCAGGAGCTCTCCCACATGGGTTGCAGGGATCAAGCACTTGGGCCATCATCTGCTGCCTTCCCAGGCATGTGAGCAGGGAAGCCACGATGCTAAGCAGCACTTGGTTATGAGATGCTGCATTGCAACTGGTGGCTTAACCTCTGTGGCACAACACTGGCCTCAGGCATCCATTTGTAAAAACTCCTGGGTGATTATGATGTACTCTAAGGGTTGAGTGTCATAGTTCAGAACTTTCTGGAAGCCTCACAAATTTCCAGAAATCACACAAGAATTTTGGTATGGATTAAATTGGGCCAGGGGGAAAAATAGATGTTCAGTGAGTATGGAGATGACACACTGTGATAAGAGGGTTGACTGTTCTTCCACATTGATCTTAGTTCCTGCCCTTCCCACCCCAGAACCATAGGAATGAAGACAGTTCTACAATGGTTAATATGGCTCTAGGAAAATAAATAGCATTGCTAACTTACAGAAAGGAATATGTAGCTATACAAAAGTCACAAGGTAGTTCTTTTTGTTTGCATATCAAAGTCATCTCGACTCTTTATAGTTATTACCTGGTTAATTACTGGTGAAATTTAATATACCTATCCCCTGAGTTAATGCCATCTTACATAGAAGATATTTCTCTTTAGCCATTAAAATCCACCCAGTTGGGTGATTTTATCTTGTTATTGAGGAGATGTATTTTGAAGGGCCTTTGGGTCACTGTGCTCTTACTCCTGCATTCTATTTGTTTTAGTTCCTGATTCATATACTACAGAGAGTTAGTTGCTTAATATCTTGTATACATTTATTGTCTTCTCATTTAGATTATTTTTAGGGACAAGAGTCACATTTTTGTCAGAGATATTTTGCATATTTTTTTAAAGATTTTATTTATTTGAGAGGCAGAGTTACAGACAGTGAGAAGGAGAGACAGAGAGAAAGGTCTTCCTTCCATTGGTTCACTCCTCAAATGGCCACAACGACTGGAGCTCTACTGATCCAAAACCAGGAGCCAGGTGCTTCTTCCCAGTCTCCCATGTGTGTGCAGGGACCCAAGGACATGGGCAATGTTCTACTGCTTTCCCAGGCCATAGCAGAGAGCTGGATTGGAAGAAGGGCAGCTGGGACTAGAACTGGTGCCCATATGGGATGCCGGTGCCGCAGGCAGAGGATTAACTTACTGTGCCACGGCACCAGCCCCTTGCATACTTTTTTAATAACAAAAAATATGGAAATCACTATGCAATGCTCTTTTATAAAGAGGCTAAGGTATAAATGATTTAGAGTCTTCAGGCATTGAATTAGTTCCAGTTCATAACTAGGAAGAGCATTTTAATTGTATACCTTCAGTTGAGAATTGAAGAAAATTTTAATTTATCAATTATGTTCCATTTTCTTTAGAAAGTCTCATTTGCTTATGACAGAGTGTTGAGGCAAGTTCGAAAAAGTTGCAAAGCTTGAATAGGAAAGAATGTCAAATAAATGGTTAGATAAATGGCTGCTAATCTATTAAGAAGCCTGCTTTGCTTGAAGAAGGAAAATGTTCAACCTAAGTTCATAACTGAATTATTACTGCAGGGCCCCGAGTACAAGGAATGAGGGCCAGGTCCAAGCGATTCTAAAATCCATGTGTGCAACAGTTTATGGGAGAACAGCTGTCACTTGCTAATAGAAATGTATTTCACTAAAAAATACAGTTTCTGGTGTCTTGCTTAAAATAGAACAAGGAATTGGGGTTGCTGTTGTGGTGCAGAGGGGGAAGCTGCCACTTAGGACATCCACATCCCTGCCTGATTCAAATCCTGGCTGTTACACTTCCAATCCAGCTTCTTGCTAATGCACCTGCAAAGGCAGCATATGATGTCTCAAACACTTAAGTCCCTGTCACCCACATGGGAGACTGGATGGAGTTCTTGGCTCCTGGCTTCAGACTGGCCATGCCCTGGCTTCTGTGACCATCTGGGGAGCGAACTAGTCGATGGAAGATCTCTTTCTCTCTCCCCATCTCCCTCTCTCACTCTGCCTTTTAAATAAATAAATAAATAAATCATTTTAAAATAGAACAAGGATGGGGCTGGTGCCATGGCTCAATTGGTTAATCCTCTGCGTGCGGCGCCGGCATCCCATATGGGCGCCGGTTCTAATCTTGGTTGCTCCTCTTCCAGTCCAGCTCTCTGCTGTGGCCTGGGATAGCACATTGCCCAAGTGCTTGGTCCCTGCACCCACATGGGAGACCAGGAAGAAGCACCTGGCTCCTGGCTTTGGATCAGCACAGCTTCAGCTGTGAAAGCCATTTGGGGAGTGTACCAACAGAAGGAAGACCTTTCTCTGTCTCTTTCACTGTCTATAATTCTACCTGTCAAAAAATAAATAAAAAATAGAACAAGGTGTATAAGGTATATTCACTAATGGTCCTAAAGTTATCTTTAAGTACTAATTTTTAGAAAAATTATTTTAGAATAGGGTGAGAGTTATGGATCCTCCATCCATAAAAGTACAAATTCTGATATACCTGTTTTACTTATAACTACATGGAGCTTAAAAAGCCCTCAAATAAGTTAACAATTCACAAGTAAGTATAAATCAAAAGAGTAAATGTATTGGGTGATGAAGGCAGAGATAATATATCATTTCTCAAAGATGTCTTTTGATAAGATTCATCTGAGACTATGGTGATTAGATTCCACAGGCAGTTAGTGATCCTTACAAGGCACGCTTCACATCAGGAAACACTGAATTTTTCTTTAGAGAACCACTTAAAAATAATAAAATTGTCTTGATTTTTAACCTCCTCTTTTCATTCCTGCTCAAATGCCACAAGAAGTACCAAAAAGCAATGCAAATACAAAGCTGCAGGGTTAAGGAAGACAAACATGCACAGTCTAGAAATACAGAAGCAAACATGGAATAACACCGATCCCCACACTGTCCTACCCACATCTCTTTCTAAAACCACCTGTCAGCACAATAGTGCATTTACTTTTCTCTAGGAAATAGTTAATAGCCATTGGTCTTATGTTTTAATTGCCTCCAATATTACCACCTTCCAAAACTCCCAAGAATATGAATCAGATGTCCTTTATTATTCATATTTGTTATTCTATTGTTGACATATTATCTGTGAACCAATTCTATCATTATTTCAAATTAACAGAATTTCATGCTATTCCTTATGACTACTATTAAGAAGTAAACACATCTCCCTAAATATTGGAAACCAAATGATGATTTTCCCAGAACATTTATAGAACTTAAAATTTAATCCTCACTTTGTTATTACAATACAGAAATAGCTCAGCATTATTTTACAGAGTAGACTAAATGTGCATTTTTAAAGTAAGGCCAAGTATCCAAAGGAACATAACCACAGTTATGGGTAATTAAGAACCAAGTATCCAAAGGAACATGACCGTAGTTAGGTAATTAAGAGCCAACAGACCTCCCCTTTGGATTTTGCCTTTCTTGGAGCCCCTGTTCCTGGCCACTCCTAAAGGAGGAGGCCTCTGACTTAAATAAATCTGGCTTTTTTTCTCAAAAGAAAAAAAAAAGAGCCAATAGAAAGAAAGGCGAATGTGGCCCTATTTGTTTTAACCCAGCTTTTCTTCACAAGTCTACTCTAACAGTTTCCAGGGAAAACCAAATGAGGTCTTTGCATCTCCACCTCTTCCACACATGACTCAGCCATCATGGCTTTGCTTGGGCTCTTATATTCTTGGGGGTATTTTTTATATCCTGATGAACGTAGTTTATTAATTCTGGGGGAATTACAAGAAAAGAAAATGTCCTGGTAAACACACATGGCCTCTCATTTATAACTTAGTTTGTATCTTAGCCTATAACTATAGTAAGCAAAATGATATTCAATCAGACAATATTCCAGACTTAAAAATGAAGCAAGAGGACATGTAAGTTCACAATTTGGGGTCGCAGTTCTGCCAACAATTCTGTTCTTCCAAGTTGTAATTTCTTCAACATTTAGGCCTTTCTAGGAGCATTAACATAAATTTAAGTATATATGTATGAATTTGATGGATTTCAAAATAGAATCCCAGCTTAATCATTCAAATAAATGCCTAGAAATTCTCTCACTTATTATGAGATCAAAGAGCACTGCAATATATAAATCAATATTTATACAAAGAGTTTAAGAGAGTAATGACTTTAGAATGTCTATTTCTAAAATTCTAAAAAGAAAGGGACCATCTCTGATATATCTCATCCTGCAGCACACCGTTTTAATTCCTGTTCTTTTAGCACTATAGCAATATAGGGTGTAACTTGAAGAAATAGAAAGTTGAAAAGTAACTTAGAGAATCTAAAGTATTTCCTTATGTCAGTTTTCTCAAGAAAGTGTAATCTCTTCTTAAGGGAATTTGAGATAACATTGGTTTGCTCCATCTATTTCCAAAATTGTGGTTTTCAGAAACACAGATTTTTTTTTTCAAGCATTCTAGTCATGAAATAGTTCTACTTATTTTTAAAATACATTTCCTTTAGAAGATAGAGTCTACAGAAATACACAGGAAAATTGCATTTCGTGTACCTGCTGCATAATAATAATGAGAGAAATGCAAATATTTTGCATTTAGAGAGCAAGGACTTTCTTCCAAGGACTCTACAGTTTATTTCATTAACCTCACTGATTCTCTGTGAAGATGGGAAAACAGATACATTTACTTCTATTTTGCACCTAGGTAGCACAGTTACTGATAACTGCTTGGTTTTAATAATCAAATACCAGAAATACTGGGACTAGAACCCTTGAGAATGTTTCATATCATAGCATATTTACATTCATTCCAAAAAACAATCAATTTCCTTTTAAACAAAATAGAGAATCATAAAATTTTAGAAATGCTCTTATCTTAAATTTTAACCTAGTAACATTGTTAAAAACCTAGAACTATACCATTGGAGGCATGTATTCCAACATCCACATTTAAAATAAATAAATAAAGGAAGGATCATGTTAGCTAAGATCACAAAGATCACTTAGCTAAGATCACAAAGACCCAGGTACTCGCATCTGGCATCCTGGCCTGTAGTCTGCCGCGTCTTTTACTATCTGATTCCATCTCTTCAGTTTTTTAATTGAAAAATAAAGGCACACATAAAGGTTATACAGTCTATTTGGATAGTATTCTCTTTTGCACCAGACAAGAACACTTGGGGCCTTCCTGTAGCTAAGCACTTAAGGCTTCTTGCTTCCTATGTGGTATGCACATGTGTGTTCTCCACTTAAATAAAGGGCTCAAAATGAATGTACACTGGTGCTCAGAAGACTATAATTCAAATATCAGATCAATATTATAAAAACAAATGAGTGAAGTTATGCTAGTCACTGCCATCCAGAAATATATATTGAGCACTATGTATTTTTAATTATTTAGTTTTAGAATCGTTTTCACATAGTCTAAGATAAATTTTTCTTTTCCTAAATCAAGGCCTTAAGTAAATATATATTACTATGAAAAAAAATTAGCAAGAACACATTTAGAGACCCCCCCCACGCCGCTGCTATTTATTATTTTAACAGTCATTGGCCCAAAAATAGAAAGTTTGTTTATTATAATTATCCAGCAATGATTATATTTGTGTTAGAGAATACAGATATTTGCATGTATGAGGGTTTATTGAAGAGTTTGTAGAAAAATGGAATTAAGGGGCCGGCCCTGTGGCATAGCGGCTAAAGCTGCTGCCTGCAGTGCAGGCATCCCATATGGGTGCCAGTTGAGTCTCAGCTGCTCCACTTCTAATCCAGCTCTCTGCTATGGCCTGGGAAAGCAGAAGATGGCCCAAGTCCTTGGGCCCCTGCACCCGCATTGAAGACCTGGAAGAAGCTCCAGGCTTCTGGCTTCAGATTGGCCCAGATTCAGCCATGGTGGCCATTTGGGGAGTGAACCAGTGGATGGAAGACCTCTCTCTCTCTCTCTCTCTCTCTCTCTCTCTGCCTCTCCTTCTCTCTCTGTAAAACTCTTTCAAATAAACAAATCTTTTAAAAAATTGAATTAAAAGACTTCAGTGTAAAATTTTTTAACTCCATGTATAATTTTTTTTTTTTTTGACAGGCAGAGTGGACACTGAGAGAGACAGACAGAAAGGTCTTCCTTTCCATTGGTTCACCCTCCAATGGCTGCTGTGACCGGCGCACCACGTTGATCCGAAGCTAGGAGCCAGGTGCTTCCTCCTGGTCTCCCATGGGGTGCAGGACCCAAGCACTTGGGCCATCCTCCACTGCTCTCCTGGGCCATAGCAGAGAGCTGGACAGGAAGAGGGGCAACCGGGACAGAATCCAACTGGGACTAGAACCCAGTGTGCCGGCGCTGCAAGGCAGAGGATTAGCCTATTGAGCCGCAGTGCTGGCCATAATTTTTTCATAGCACAAATTTTTCATGAACTTTTCTAAGCCCCCTCACACATGATTTTAAAATGGTCTTGCCTTTCCTATGCGTAAAAACAAGAAGTCATGCAGCTCCCAATGTTACTTGTGCCAGAATAGACACTTCTTTCGTCTAAGTGAACAACCATCAGAAACCAGGGGTCTTATGAAATTCTCCCTCATTTCAGTGTAGAGTGATTTTTCTCCTGCTCCTCCTTCCTCATCTTTCAAGAACCTCAACCCTAAAGTTCTGCTTTTTATTGTAGACAGTGGTGTTCAAGGTCTCCAAATGCCATGTCATAGCTTCCCAAGGCTAGAAAGCTGAGGTTTCAGGACAAAGAAGCTAAATGAAAATGAATCCTCTTTCTCTCCTCACTGCTCCAGCAACCCAGGTCTGTGGGAAGTGTCCCTTATCCTCACCTCACTGCCTAATGCTACCTCAGAGAAATTATCCGCCACTGCAGAGCTCTCAAGGCCACTCCCATGAAGACATCTGCACCGGAGCCTACCTTTCTAAAAAAAAAAAAAAAAAAAGGATGGATAAAGACAGCCCAAGGTTTTGCCTTCAAGTACAGATATCCGTTTTCTACCAAAACTAAGAAGTCTTCCCTTTTTCTTATAGGTCATTTTTTTTATATGGAGGATAAAATATTCAAGGAAACAAGGGAACATTTCATCTAACTAAAATTTAAAATGAGTCTTAACGCTAATTTTAATTCAAGGGAAGGAAGGATAGACAGCACTCAAACAGTGGAGGTCAGCTTTTATTACTTGACTAAGAATTTTCGTTATGTTCTCCCATTTTTATAAAATTCCACAGTTCCCTACTCTCTGGTTACTAGCAGTGTTTGTTCCAATAGAAAATCTTTGAGGGATTCTGCATGAGCTGTGGGGACAGGGAGATTAGGGATGTGGCCATAGCTATCGTGAACCATTCTTTGGGAGCAAAGAATGAAAGACAATAAAATATGATGCATGGCAAGAAGAAACTGAGTCACTCTCCTTGGCCTGTAGAACAAAACAGAAAAAAGCAATCATGGAGTTGGCCCAGGGCTAACCTGAGTAGGACATTCCCATTTCTGCAAACTGAAGAGTTGGCACAATGCATGCCTATGAAGCTAACTTGGAGTTTGACAATTCTGGGATTCCAAGTGTTCCGAGAAATGTGTGCTCTGCAAAAGACCTGGTACCCAGAGCTTCTCCTTTTCCTCCTGGTGGTTCTCTTCCCAGACTCCGCCAATGCCAGTTCCCTGAAGTTCTCACTTCAGAAAGGTATTACTAGAATCTTATACTTTAGAAAGTCTTGCTTTCAGCTTCAGGTATGCAAAGGAGGCAGGCAGGAGAGACCCAAGTGAATGGCCAAGGCAACAGTTGGGGGAAGCATGCCTTGGATGCCCCCAAGCAAAACTGAAGTACAAAACCGTAGTAGATCAAACATTCTCTTTCATCTCAGGACATATATCCAAATTATAGGTTGAGTTTTAAAAACAGACATGAAAAAAAATTGGGTCTTAGAATAGGCAACAGTATTTTAAAATGAGATTCATAAGTAAATCTATGCAGCTGTTAAGTACCAATGTTAATAATAATTTGTTAGTTTTAAAGAAGTATTAGTATTCATTATATATGCATGTGTTAAACACTACCTAATACAGTATGTAAGTATCACATGAAATTTGTTCAAGGCCTCGACATTTGTCAGATGATCTTTGAAAAACCCTTTCATTTCTCAATTGCGGAAACCTTAGATAATTTTCAGCACAGAAACATACTAAAGAGAAAAGAAAATAAAGCAAAATTTTTGCCATATCATGATCTTTAGGAATAGTGATTGGCGCATTTATCAGATTAAGGAAGTATCAGGACACTGTCCACATTTGTTACCTCATCACTGCCCCCTAGGGGCATATTCTGGCAGTTTTACATCTCAACTAATCAAAGTAAAAGAGCAGTCCAAAAGGGTTTTTAAAAACTGAAACCCAGGCTTTATTCTGATGTCCCTAGTTTTTTACCTAGGGTCCACTTTTCTGTCCCAGGATCCTATCCAAGACACATCTTCCTTAGGTTACCCCTGCTGTGACAAGTTCTCACACTTCATTTTTTATTTCAAGGGTACTTGTCAGGTGTTTTGTGGGACAGCCCTTAGCTGGAGTTTGATATTCTTCTAGCAATTAGCCTGGAGTGGTAAGCATTGTGGAATGAAGAACACGGAGGTATAGAGCCATTTCCATCACATATCAAGATGCATGCTGTTGATATTACCCAGCACTGAGCACGGGAGCCTTGGTCACCTGCTGAGATAGTCATTGGATCATTTTTAACACAGTACCTTAGTATGGGAACAAACCAACACAAATGACACTTGTTATGAGATCTTCTCCATACTCTTAGCATTAGAAAGGTGTTACTCTCAAAATCAAATAACTTTATAAAAGCCTTCATTGCCTTACTGTGAGGGTTCTGCACGATCACTCAAAAATGTCACAGTGAAATACATTGCTCAGGATTTGGGTGGATGGCTACTAAATTAGCAACTGGTCCCTTTTACGTATATCTTTACAGAAATCACTAGAGAGGAGAGATTATGGCAAAGGAGGGAGAACCCCATACTCTCAACAGGCAGCTGCTTTTTTTCTACCGCAAGTACAAAGTTTCTACAATAATCATTTCTATGAGCACAACCTTCACTTGGCACAGAAGTTCAGAATAAATTTGTCATCACATTTCTCTTTGGATGAGCTGCTGACTCAAATAATGCTACTGTGTTATTCAAACCCACCTTTACTTAGCACTTCATAAAGCTTCTGCCTCTATACTTGTATCTATATTGAATCGTTTTCTCCATTCTGAAATAATTAGTAAGTAACAAAGTGAGATAAAGGAAACTGGAAGGGGCATTCAGACCTACTGTCATGATTCTAAATATCACTTAGAAGGGATTTTTTTTTTTCATATTTGGCTGCCTTTCCCCCACTTATTTTCATGAGATAGAGTTGATGATACAGTTACACTAAATACTTCTCTTTTTTTAATTGCCTTTTATTCACCCAAGCTACTAAATTTCCTCTCATCAAATTCTCAGGGTCTAAGTGTCTTAATTTGGTTTTCCAAGGCCTTCTGACAGTAGACTGATTCATAAAATGTGATAAGAGCATCATCTGGGCTCGTTGCCTCTTTCCCAGGTTTAAAAACTGGAATGTTCAATGTCCACTTAGTGTTTTCAGAGACCAGCCAGTATCTGATTAGATTCTCAGTCTGGTTCACTATCTTCTAACTTTGCAGACTTAACAGAACTGCAGGTACACAAAGGACAGAAAACCTCCTCTGCTCCATCACAACAGGAAACTGCTGACCTGGGAGGGGAGGCCTTAGAAACCTATGGTCTGCGCTGGCACCAGAGAGCAGGTGTCCAGGAAAGTAAACCAGGAAGAGGTCATGGAACATAGTGTGTGCTGCTATAGGGAGGGGTGAGCACTTTCTCCATGGAAGCTGATGTAGTCCCAGAGTGTTCTAATTCCTGTAGTACTTGTGGTATTTGGCCAAACATGGGACAAACAGAACATAACATCAGCGTACACATATAAAATATATAAAATGAGGCTGACACTTTAAAATTGAAGAAACCTTACTATCTCCATCAACATTTACCCTATTTTTGCTGAATTATGAAGGACAGTTCTAAAGTAAAGAAACTATAGAATGTCATATACCATTTGCACAAAGATATCACTTAAGATACATAATAGGAAATAGATAATACTATTATATGTATCAGTTATATGTAGAGCTTTGTCTTACAGAAAGCAAATATATTTACACTCTTGTGCCAACCCTTCCACAACTACATTGATAATTGTTTCTGAAACAAGATTCATACAGGCTTGACTTACTAATGTCTGGAGAATCAAAGGACCAACACAGATAACAAAATGACCCTGGCACAACTGAATTAACTGGCTTGCGCAAGTTATTTTTTTCCCCTAAATTTTGTTTCAACTTGTAGGTGGGAAAGTTCAAATCTAGGTTTCCTAGTTGGAGAAAAGACTGGAAACAGTTTCATAAACATTTTGTAGGCAGGCTGAGGTGGTAGGTAGTTGTATTTATTGTATAGTTTTTTTCATGTTCTATGTATCTGAATTTTTTCTTAAAACAAATATTGTTAACAAACTTTTATCAGCTTTAGGAACAACTGAGCAGATAGAACAGGAAGCTCTTGTGTACTTTCTATCTCCTTCTCATAGTTTTCCAAGATTTTTATGACTTAATATCTACATGTTACTTGCTGAGAATAACTGCTACTTTACTTTCAGGTGCTAATGCTATAGTACTCATATGAACAAGCCTTATTTATCATGTACATCTAGAAAATATATTTACATACAGGAACTGGAGTACTATGACTATATGTCAATTCTTCAACAGAGTTTAGAGTATTTGTTTGGATAAATCTTTCCTTACATGACAAGGAATGAGATTTGTTACCTGGAATAACAATGGATTGAGAAACTGCTAAGAAGTAAAAGATACTTTGATCATTAGTTTAAGCCTTAAGTGTTACAGAAATACAGTGGAGTAGGATATGTTTTAGACCCAGAATCTTTGAAATGTGTTGATAAAATATGATTACTCCATTAATATTAACACAATTATCTGACACCACCAAGGAATGGAGCACTCCTTGAAACATCATTCAGTTTATTGAAATTTATCTTTTCCAGTCATCTCACAGATTTCTCTCATCCCATTGTAAAAAAAAAAAGGGGGGGGGGAGAGAGAATCAGCATTTCTAGAATAATCTTCTTCTAACCATTTAAAGCATAGTTAGTTAGACATGGAAGAACATTCAGAGAATAGTACCTGGTTATCATTTTATAGCATGTTACTCTGCTGTTACCTCTATTTAGGACAACCTCAATAAAACTTCTGTAATTTGTGTTAGTAGTTGGTCCAGTTTCGATTTTTATCTCTTGATAGGGTCGTGGAACCTATTTTACCTCCCATCTTTGGTCAAGATACACTTATGTTTTTTAAGCTAGACATTCAGGCAGCCAAACTTTTTTTAGAATTGGGCATATTCTATATTCACGCTTGCAGCAGGTTCCTAACGAGGCAAAAATATACAATAATTAAATTCTAACCCCTGGACCAGGTCTGCTTTGGCTAGGTTCCAGCTCTGGTATTCACTGGTTATAGGGCATGAATAATCTACTTACTCTATCTGTGCCTCAATTTTCTTCAACTGTTAAATTGTTGTGATAAACCAATTTCCTTGTGCTTCAGTAAATGTTAAATGAAGTAATGCATGTGAAATAAAACTATAAAACAAACATTAGTAGTAATAATTTAAAAATATTATCATTACCTTTCATGGAGCCTTATGTGATAAGTACTGTTTTATTAGTCATTCGGTGATACTACCAAGTTTTCTGCTCATGGATTTTTGGCTGCTCTAATCCCCTCCTCCCATATCCTTGGGTAGCATCTAGGTAATAGAGTTCTATGGCTAGCAAGATAAATTCCTTTGTTTACTATCATATGAATAACCAAACAAGTTCTAATATTGAATTTTGTTTCCTTCCTTAATATTCAATTTCTTCATTCAAATTATTCTAATTGGCTGTTTACAATGCTTCCAAGCAGACCTTAGTAACCCTTTGTACTGCTGTTGTATATTGTAATATATGCTGTGTTTTCATTATTCAATTTCAGAACCATCTTATATATATAGTTAGGTGCTACCAAATCTATTGATCAAGCTGACAATTATGAGCTATGTGATGAGTGAATCATGGGAATTCTACAATCTATTATAGGCTTTCTAGTGGGAGGAGGGCAGGTGAGGGTCTCCTTTTGAAATTTAAATTCAACATATGTTTCACAATTTTACTGTCCTCTCAGGAAATATGGAATTTATGAGCCATTGCATGGTCAAAATAAAAGCACAAAAGTGTCATGTTGTTTCAGTGTGCAATTCTTACCTTCAACTATTCCCTTAGCTTGTGGAAGACAGACGATACATCACCGTGATCTTAGCCACAGTCAGGCAATAGATAGAGTCAGGCAACAGCCATCGTAATCCACAGCCTGCGAATCACTGAAACAGAGTCTCGAGAGGCAGTCACAGAAAGTCTAAGGGTGTCCTCTCTGAGGACAAATTGTGGCCAAAATCAGAGCAGCTCAGAGGCCATGCGGTGACCCACCGTGCAAACAGAGCCCTCATCTCATTTTCCTGGGGCTTACTCAGTATGAGCCACAAGCCTTGAGGGCAGTTCACTGGGAAACAGTGCAAAGGCCTGGCCAAGTTCCAGAGGCACAAGGAATATCATCAGTTCCTTCAGTAACATTCAGGTGGAAGTTCTGGACGACTCACGCTCAGCAGAGATTTCCAAGTGTCCCTTTTAGAAGGGGAAAGTGAAATCTCAGATCCTCTGCTGTCTTGCCTTTGGCAAATAATTACAACTACTCATTTGACGAGAGACCTCACAAGAGGTATAATGTTTTCATCTCACTCAGTAATGTTTATTAGCAGGGGGCATTTCCAGAGGTGAATTTTGAAGACAAAATTGAATAAATTAAAAAGAAGAGAGAGAAAATTCCTTCTTTATCATTTTTACTGACGAATGACAACAGAAGAAAGCAGGCCCATGTATGCCCTATTTTCTTTTTGAGGCTCCATCAAAGCATTTTGCAACACTTCATCTTGTCACATGAGTTTATTAGCTATGATGTTAATATACAATAAACATAGCATGGGGATGTTCTATGCCTGTGGACAAATACTCATTTAAAAGGCCAATGTTTCTGAGATGAAGTGGATGTGATAAGGCATTGAAATCCTATTACAGATATTTCACTGCTATCACTTCTAGAAAATATATTCAAATGCCCACTGAACACTTAGTGATGCTGACCTGAAGAGCCTGGTCTGTACTGAAAGGACTCTGACCTGAGCCACTGTGCTCTAGATGTGGACACAAATCAGGGGAAGCTAAGACATAGTCAGAAAGAGCATTTTCATGGTGCATGTGGTCCTACTGTCATCATCCCATGTCTGTCACTGTACATGGCCCTGTAATGTGATTTCACTTAGCAAAAAGGAGCAGATGCTTCCTCAGGTACAAGCAAACCGGGACGCACACAGGACATTAAAAACCACCAAAGGAGAAGTTAGAATACAGGGCTGTATTCTCAAGCTTAATTTTATCATTTTTGGAAACCATTTCAATGACTGAAACAAGTGAGAAAAATGTTTCTGAATCAAAATATTTCCTCCTAGAGTTTAGGAACAAGATCTTTTCTCCATGAGTCCAGATCTCCTCCTTCCAGACCAGGTTCCTACTGAGATCAGCAATGCAGTGGCTTCAATCCCTGGTTTAGCTGCTACCTCTTAATGTCACATGTTCAACTTTCTATTGAAAATCCAAATCAGAATCAGAAAAAAATTACTTCTTGATTTTAAATAAAGTTAATGAAAATGAGGCTGTAATGATTATGGCAGTGATGCAATTGAGCGCTGCAGTTACACAGACAATTGCATTACAAAAGAAAGGTTTTCTTTTTATTTCCGGAAAATGTCACCAGGATTATGACTTCAGCTTAACCTACCCGCACGTGAACTTCAAATCTCCTTGCCTTTAAAGAATTCCGAATCACGAGAAATTGCATACCACATGCTTTAGATTTTCTAACAGAAAGTGAACGTTTGAGTTTTGCAGCTAAAACAGACATTAAAGCTATGGCATCACTAACTTCCTCTGGAAGGGGAAGGAGATCTGAAATTAGAAACATAAAGTTAAGAAGTAACACAGAAGTTATCACTGTTTCAATGTTTACAAAACAACTTCTCACTCATTACACACAGAAGAGCAATCATAAAGTGGGCACGTATGCAGTGCTACTTAACCTGGAACTGGAAAAAAGGGAAACTTCTGTTTTTTGGTTTTTTTTTTTTTTTTGGTCATCCTGTGTTTGCAACACTATAGTTTTTGTGCTACCTACAGAAGATGTTTCTGTAACTTACATCTTTAGCTTTTAAAAAATGTGCTAGTTTCTTTCTTGTGTGGCCTCTATCTTACTTCTGAATGACACATACCTTCTCTGTGATAAAACAGCACATTAGGATTTGTTTTACTTTATGGGGGGGGGGGGTAAAAGAATTTAGATGTTATCACTAAGTGTTAGTTAGATAAACAACATTTCCTATCATTTTATTTGTAAGATGGAATACAAACTTTACAAATGATGTGATGGGAGTTTGGAAATAGCTATTATCTTCATGCTGCTTTGATATGCCATCCTTTTTGACTATGATAAGTTCATTAATTGAAAAAAATCTCAAGCCTTCTGACTTGCTTCAAGGACCACATGTTAAAGTGTTCCCAACCATACCATTATGCCACAAATTAACATGCCTTTGATATGTCTGGCAATCTGAGAATTTTTAATCACCTATTTCATTATAATATTAGATGGAATACACTGACATTTAATGGCTTCTGCTAGTTTTTAATGGAACTTTAAAAATAATAAGTTGATTTGGAGATTATGACTGCTACAATTGTGAAGTTTTCCATCAGTTTTTGGCCCTATGAATTCTGACCTGTATCTGTATGATGTATACAAGCGACCTAACATTCCTGAAGGATGGAAAAGATTTTATTGCATTTTGCAGTCTCTGTGATGTGAAAATAATGCTCACTGAGCTTCCTGCAATCTCTTGAAAGCAGTCATCTTTGCCAACTCAAAACCCTGGGAAGTGCTTGGGGCAGGTGTGGCCCACTCTATGTCTAGTTAGAACACGCATTTTCAGTCATTATTTTTCAGTACAGAAATAATAATTCAACTGCCCTAAAACAATGAAGTACATTTCCAATATTGGTAAGATAACACCTTTACCCTGCCTATTTTAAAATGGAAAGTGGGGGGCTAAGGGTGGCAGCAATTATCCCCAGGTTAATAACAGAATAATACTGTTCTGAGGGAGAAACTACAAATACCAGGTAAACTTTGCCAGCGCTTTAGCATTTATCAGTCTGCCTCTCTTGAGGCTGACAAACTATGCAGTCAGTTATGCTAAAGGCAGTTGAGAGGCAATGGTAAACGACTTGGACCAACTAACACAAGGCAAAATAAAAACTTAAAATTATTTTAGATAGCTTAAGTAATATGAGTCTTAGGAATTTAACCAAAATAGAATGCAAATTCTCTGTTTTAAACAGAATTAGGTAGTTCTGATATCAAAAGTCACCTTTAACAAACTAGCAACTAAAAAACAAGCATATGCCAGGTACTGTTAAACTTGTTGGCTGAGCATAGAGCACTGGACAAAACAGACCAACAGGCAAAATCCAACCTTCGTACTGCTTACATGGCAGGGCATAATAAGAGCAAGCCAACTGTAGTCTCTTAAATTGTGGTATGTTTGGTGAGGAAAAATTAGGCAAGGAAGGAATACCAAGGAGTGCAGACATAGAAGTGTTAGGGAAGGGATACAGTTTTAGCTCAAGAAAGGAGATGAAAAAGTGAGCCACCAGGGATCTGGGGACAGCAATCAGAAAATGCTTCCCTGGGACAGGAATCAGACTGGTATGCGCCACAAGGTAATGAGCAAAGGTAGGGAAGAGGAGGAGAGGGGATGACATCAGAAGCAATGTGGTGAAAGCAGTACACATGGCCTAGGACTTTGTAAAACACAAAGGATTTGACTTTCACTCAGAAATGGAAGCATCTGGAGCCTTCCAGCAATCTGCTTTATATTCTTGTTTATATTTTAAAATAGCGTCCAGGTTGAAACCGGACAGCGGAAGGGCAAATGCAGAAATATGGGCATAAATCAGAAGCCATTACAGTAATACATACAGAAAAGATGTGGCTTGGATGCACTAAGATGGTAAAGCCAAGCGGCTAGTAGTAGATATATTTTAAAGGTAGAGTCAAATGATTTGCTACAATATGGACAAGAGATATCAAAGGAAAAAGGATGATTCTGAAATGTTGAGCCTCAGGGATGGAAGAATGGAGCTTGGTATATTGCAATAGGGAAGACTGCAACCAAAATAGGTTTGAACACAGAGTGAGAGTTCAGGTTTGATATTTGAGGTTTGCAGTAGGCATGATTCATCCGAATTGATTTTCATGGATGTTAGATGTCGACAGATGCAGTCTGAGATGGGAATGTAAATCTAGACATTCTCAGTGTGCATACAGCATTAAAATTATGAGACTACCTGAGATCACCATGTATGAAAGTATGGAGAGAGGAGAGTAGAGATCCAGACTGAGCCATGGAGCTAACACTGAAAGATCTGAGAGATCAGGAGCAACTGTCAAATTAGTAGAGATGAAAAAAAAAATAATACACGCAAGAATACAGGGTTTTGGAAACCAAGTGAAGAGAATGTATGCAATAGACAGGTCAAGCAAGGTCACTGAATTTAAGTAGTTGGTGGTCATTAGTGACCCTGGTAGAGCAGTGGAGATGAAAGCCTCAGCGGAGAATGGCAATGAGGAACTGGAGAAGGCTTGTTAATAGACATTTCAGGGACCTGCAGAATGGGGGTAATGAAATGGATCAGAAGATAGGGTAGAGATATGAGGATAAAGGGTCTTATTCAGTTGTTTGGCCAGTAGGATGGTTTGTAAAAACTGGAGAGAGGTAAAGAATCCTATAACAGAAAAGAAAATCATTTCTAAAATTGATGCTGTTAAGTAGGAGGAAGGAGCTATGGTCTGGGCCTCAGTGAAATGCCAGAGCAGGTCAAGACTAGTGATGCATCAATGTGACCATCAGTTCCAGCCAGAAGTTGCAAGAGTGACTAAAAGGTTAGGTTTTAGGACAGGTAGGACTTTTTATATACTTAAGATAATAATATGAAGACAGACTCAGGAAAAATCACAAAGCAATGTTTTTCTGCAAGTTATGTAGTAAATACAATGCTATTTAATATGTAGTTGGCATTATTCTAAATTTCTTATACTGTCATTTCAATCAAAAGTGAAACAAGCCCTCTGTGAGGAGACACAGAAAGTTTAACTGTCCAAGGTCATGTGGTTTACAAAGAGTTATACTGGATTTTAATTATAGGCAATAAGACCATAAATAGTATCTGCTATACTTTATGCTATAAACTATCCAATTCTTACCCATCTACTTTTTAATATATCCAACTACTTACCTACCTAGAATCCCTGTATTCTCAATGCCTTTTATTGTTTCTTACTGTATCAATTAATGTTGATATAAAATGAAATGTAAAGTACAAAATACCATGAATCCTGGCGGAAATCCATGTTATTATATAGGGTTGATATTTAAAAATGGGTTATAGATAGGCTTTTGGTTCACTTGCATTTTCTGGAGACTAAAATCTACTCCTCTCCTGATTTTCATTATTCCCTGAAGACACATGTACAATACCCAATAGCAGGAGCGAGCTAACTTTTCACAGGAGGAACAATGTGTTGCTCCCATGGGCAAACTATTCTGACTTCTTAAAAGGGGTCGCCCCTGCTAGTGTCAACAAGGGGCTGTGAGTCACCAAGGTTATGATTCTAAGAGAACATCACAGAGTGTTTACTGGGCGGCAAGGACTCCTTATCCATTCACACAATTCCCCTGACTCTGGAGGGAGGGGTAACAGCTGGTGACTGAAGACTCCGCTCCACCCTCATCAGAAACCAAAGCCCCCGCATAGAGTGACGCTGATCGAACACCCACATCTTTCTCATAAATACTTCACTGATTCTGCTTTTCTACAATTTCCTGAGTTTCCTGACTTGTGAAAGCACTTAACCCAATGGCAAAAACTTTTCCCTTAATCTTTATTAAATTTGTAATACTTGCTAGCTTTTTGCATTCTAATGAGAATAAAGACACTGTTAAAGAAGAAACTATGTCTTAATTTGCATTCATTACAATACGTAGAAATATTAAGCCTGCAGTAAGCATTCAATACATATTTATTGCTTTTTAGAATACCTAATTTTAGACCAATTTACCAACATATTTGGGTGAGTAAAAAATACCTGGGATGTTACCTCTCCTCATTTATTGATTTAATTTGTTTACTGACAGTGAATACTGATGTGAATACTTGTATTATTTAAAAAGTAATACAATTTTAACATCTATTCAGATTTTCATTTTTAAATAATACTAAAAGTTTCTATTTTTACATTTTTCATGCAGAAAATCAATGCAATGAAATATGGTGCTATGAAAACGATCTTAATATGAAATCATAGGAAAACTAAAAAAGATGTGTTGACTTATTTTTAAACATAAAATTTATTGTGGCATATTCAGTCAGCATACTTTTTGCATTAAAGTTTAATAGAGGTTACACACTATTGATCTAATGCAACATAAAAACTATCTCAAAATGTGTTGACTTAAGACAACATTAAATATTTATTAACTTAAATTTTCTGTGAGTCATGAATCTGACAGTAGCTTGGCTGGCAGTTCTACCATGGGGTCTCTCGGGAGGATGTCATCTAGGGCTATCAGTTACCTTATGCTGACTGAAGACTGAGGATCCGGTTCCAAGAGGGCTCTAACACATGGCAAGCTGACTTTAGTGGTTGCTAGGGGGATCTACTTCCTGCCTACGTGAGCTTCTCCACAACTTACCTGAGTTTCCTCCTGATACAATGATTGACTTTCACCCAAAACAAGCAGTTCCAAGAGAGTAAGACCAAGGGCATAATACTCTTACATCTCAGCTTTAGAAATCTCGAACTAATCATTTCCACACCATTGCCTGTCATGTGGGCAGCAATAACTCGGTATGAGAGGGGACTACACAGGAGCATGGGAAGGAGGTGAGGATCACTCACATGGAGAATAGCTACTACAGTCCAGCTTCTGGTCTCCAATGACTCACGTTGCTGTCCTACACAGAAAGCACTCATTCCTTCCCAATCCTCCAAAAATGTTAGTCTGTTAAAGGATCAGCTGAAGTCCAGAATTTTACTAAATAAATCAGATCCATATGTGTATGGATCAAATATGGTTCCTTAAGGACAGCTCTTTTTTTTTTAACTTTTATTTAATGAATATAAATTTCCAGTGTACAGCTTATGGATTACAATGGCTTCCCCCCCCATAACTTCCCTCCCACCCGCAACCCTCCCCTCTCCCGCTCCCTCTCCCCTTCCATTTGCATCAAGATTCATTTTCAATTCTCTTTATATACAGAAGATCAATTTAGTATAAAGATTTCAACAGTTTGCACCCACATAGAAACACAAAGTGAAACATACTGTTTGAGTACTAGTTATAGCATTAAATCACAATGTACAGTACATCAAGGACAGAGATCCCACATCAGGAGCAAGTGCACAGTGGCTCCTGTTGTTGACCCAACAAATTGACACTCTAGTTTATGGCGCCAGTAACCATCCTAGGCTGTCGTCATGAGTTGCCAAGGCTATGGAAGCCTTCCAAGTTTGCCGACTCTGATCATATTTAGACAAGGTCATAAAAGACAGAGTGAGGATAGTAACCAATGATCCTAAGAGTGGCATTTACCAGGTTTGAACAATTAGACAGCATTAAGTGGGGAAGAGGACCATCAGTACACACAGGTTGGGAGTAGAGCCATTGGTGGTAGAGTAGAGGTTATGATTACAAAGGAATGAGGCCCAAGTGCACTAGACAGGGCCTAGAACAAAGGACAGAGTCATTATTAGAGGAGCTAAGAAAGGTGCTGTCTAAGCTACAATTAAGTTTTCTGATTGAGAGGCAAATAGAACCTGATAGAAGGGGCTTGATAATAATCTGGTGAGCTTTAGGCCTTGTAAATTCAGAGGCCCAGACCTATCTATCTCTTCACATGGGGTATAAGTATAGTTCCTCTCAGTTTGAGGCAACGTGAATTATAGTGACATCCTGTCTGACCCCTTCCTCCACCCCCATAATATAACCACTGGTCTCTAGTCACTCTGGCATCCAGCAGGAAATGAGTTGGAATTTCCTTCAGTAGGACTAAAGGTCTGCAAATGGCTCACTATGACTTTTAGTCCTGCCTTCTAGGTTGTCACTTCTTCTTCCTAGGTCATTCTTCCCTTTCAGTGAAAGGGTGCTCATGTTTGGGTAGGTTCCTGCCTGCCTCCTCTCTGAGAATGTTGAGGTTCCAATGACCTATTTTCATCCTGTGGTGCCTCTGTCCCTTTCAGCTGAAGGTAGTGATGTTTGGTTAACATGGTCCTCCTAAGAATCTGTAGTTCTACAGCGAATGCTTATTGGAATTGATTCCATAAGGCAAAATTCACAACTTTCTTGGACATAAAATGTTCTCAGTCTCACGTCTTTGTAAAGACTGCTAAAAAAAAATACCAATGAGGCCCTAGAGAAACCCTATTGTCTGACTGAATAATTCGCGAAGGTATACTTTAAATCATCTCTGAGGTCACAACAAGAAATGTCATAGCCATAATTTTAGCTTTCTATTTAGACTGTGCTTTGCTGACAGTGTCCTGGATTTGACTTTTTCATCGAACCTTCCTCTTAATTTCAGCAACAATTCCAATATAGAGAGGCTAAACATGATTACAAATAGTGAATCCTGGCTTATTTCTGTTTGAGAGTCCTTCGTTTAGCTGATTTCACTCTCACCACATGTTCATCAGGAGCAGGAGAACAAGCTGTACCTCTCACACTTCGTCTGCAAAGTGTCTCCTTAGCCACATGACTCAGTTCAGCAGAAACAGCCCTGCTTTCCACATCACCACGGACGACAGTGTGGCTGGACACTTTCCTACAACCTAACAAGGGTTTGCTTTCCTCCACTTTTCAGTGAACATTTTTCTTACATTTAATTTCACCTTCCCAGCAATCTCCTCAAAGGCCTTCAGACTGTTTCCAACGTTTGCCTTGTGTTTTAGGTTTTGCTACAGCAGTACCATATCCCCAGGGACCAAACCATGTATTACTTAGGTAATGCTGTGTAACAAACTCTCCTGATGTTAGTGGCTTAAAACAACTTACTGTTTTCAATATTTATTGTCCCTGAGAATCGGTATCTGCTGTTTAGGAGTAGCTTTGCTGTGTGGTTTTGTGTTGTGGTTGCTATGAGGTTATTGTTAAGCCATCACCTGAAGGTCTGGTTGCTGCAAGGCTATAGCTCACTAAGGTAGCTTGCAAGTCCATGCCATCCACAGAGGGTCTCCTTTCCTTTCTATGTGGGTCTCTCCATAGGCTATCTGAGTCTCCTCATGACAGAGCAACTACTGAACCCATGTGACTAACTCAGAGAGTTAAATTGGAATCACTGCCTTTTATTTTAAAGTTTTATTTATTCACAAGGCTGGGAGATAGAGAAAAATGGGAGCTACAAAAAAGAGACTCCCATAGACAGGGAGCAGGAGAGACAGAGAGAGATCGATCTTCTGTCTACTGGTTCACTTCACATACTACTACAAAAGCTAGGTCTGGGCCAGGCCAAAGCCAGGAGCCAGGAACTCCAGCCTAGTCTCCTGAGTGGGTGACAGGAGCCTAAATATTTGGGCGACAATATGCTAATTTCCTAGGCACATTAGCGGGAGCTGGATCAAAAGCAGAGCAGCCAGGATTCAAGCCAGCACTCCAGTATGGAATGCTGGCATCACAAGTGGTGCCTTAACCCACTGCACTACAATGCTGGATCCTACTGTCCTTTTTATATGCAAACTTCAGATGCCACACAGTGTTACCTGAACAGTGTCTTACTGATCAAAGACAATTCATGACTGAATATTCTCAGGAGGTGGGAATCTTCAGATGACACGTTCAGAGCCTGGCTATCACAGTATACTAGTTGAGTGGATTCTCAGTACTAATCGTATTTCATTAGTAGTAAAAGTAATTTCCACTTAGAGCCTTAGAACACGACCTTATTTAGAAATTGAGTCTGCACAGACATAACCAATTACGAAAAATTCATACTTGAATAGGGAGGCCCAACATCAATGAACAGTGTCCTTATAGGAAGGCTGTGTGAAGACACAGACTCATGCAGAGGAAAGACAGCCAAATGGAGATGGAGGCAACAATGGGAATAATACATCCACGGGCCAGGAAACAGGGATTTCCAGCAACCCCTAAATCGTCAGAAGGAACATGGCAGCCAGTGCCTTAATTTTGGACTTAGAGTTTCCAGAAAGGTGAGGAAATAAATTGATATTGTATTAAGACACTTACGTGTTAGTAATTTACAACAGCAACTCTAAGAAACTAGTGCATGTATTTTCTTTAAATTTTAATTTTTTCTGAATCTATAAACTTTTATAGTATGGCAATAACCTACTGACACAAAAATTGAGCAATACATATTCATAAAATGCTCAATTAAGGGAACAAGCAAAGCAAACATGGAAACTGACCACCTTACCTCAGTTATTTCAGTCCTGCCTGTGACCATTTCAAGGTGAATTCATTGATTACATTTATTAAGCACCTACTATCTTCAAGATTCTGTGATGTTACATTGAAAGGTTTTTTTTTTTTTTTTTTAAGATTATTTATTTGAAAGTCAGAGTTACACAGAGAGAGGAGAGGCAGAGAGAGAAAGAGGTCTTCCATCCGATGGTTCACTCCCCAGATGGCCGAAATAGCCAGAGCTGTGCTGATCTGAAGCCAGGAGCCAGGAGCCTCTTCCTGGTCTCCCACGTGGGTGCAGGGGCCCAAGGACTGGGCCATCTTCCACTGCTTTCCCAGGCTACAGCAGTGAGCTGGACAGGAAGTGGAACAGCTGGGTCTTGAACCAGCGCCCATATGGGATGCCGGAGCTTCAGGCCAGGGTGTTAACCCACTGCGCCACAGCGCTGGCCCCCATTGAAAGGGTTTTAAATCATACAGCATGTAGTTACTATTTTAAGATTGATTATAATCATAGACATATAGACATAATCATATAGACATATGATATAGGCAGCTCACTTGAAATTATCAAAAAAGAGATGGTTAGGACTCAAACTAAATGTGTAGGACTGGTTACTAAAATAAAGTTCAGATTTCATTATTTTAGGGAAAAAGAACATTTGCACAAGAAATAAATAGGGTTGCATGGATATGATTTGAAAAAAAAATCAACTCTGTTGTCCAGTTGCTCACACATATCCCTTTAGTCATACCATTTCCACAGCTTCAAACACCCTCTTCCTGTCTCACATCCACACTCCTGTTTCCAGCTTCTCTACAGACTGTTCATGTTCCTCTGAACTCCTATTGCCCTCAATATCTTCATCATTGTAGGCTTTTGCCTTGCTGTGTACCTTTTGCATGGAATTTCAAGACATGATTAGATGGTAAGTTTCTCTATTCTACCACTTCACCCCCAAGATAAATGTGTGCCTGCTGTTATTCCTATTGGCAATTAGTTTTTAATTTCAGTTTTTAACTTCAGCTAATTATTATTTGAAATGGATTTTGACTGTGTTTTCTTAACCACTTAACACAACAGATACTTGCCTTAATAACCCTCCACATAAATATTTTAAAAGAAAACTCTCTCCCTCTGACACCTCCCTCACCCCTACAATCCTTTGTCCTTGCTCCTGAACATTCTCCCAGGAACCAAAGCAGCAAACCAGAAGAGAACTAAAGAATGGTGTGGACCAGTGACCCGAGGAAGACTGATGAGTTCTCCTCCTTTTTGAGACAATTCGAGAAATAAGCAGAAAAGACAGGATGAAAACAAGTGTGCTAACTGGGAATTGTACATATGTTAGATTTGCTTTCAGAAATCTATCTGCTTTAGTTGACTCAACATAACAACAGCTTCTGCTTTTCGATGTTCTTAAAGACAAATAGGGTTCTCCTTACCAAGTTGCACTTGTGATTCATTCATTCATTCAGGAAATACTGGATGCCTACTAATGTTAAGAACTAGAAATAAAACTCTAACTTCAGTCTAATGGTAAAAGTGGGCAAGGAAAAAACCTTCCTCAGGTGGAAGAGGAAAGGGTGGTGCAAATTTCTAAAAGAGCCCTTAATTTAGAGGAGATCGTACATGTCCAACCTTAGAGCAGCTTCAGGGTAAAACTCATCCACAGTAACCTACACAATCATCACCTTCCAAAGGAAAACCACCAAGCAGTTGTGGACAGCATTGGAGACAGGTGCACATGTGCCTTCCTAGCCTGTTGTGGATATTTCAGATGTACCTAGATTTGATTCTTCATCCTTGCCTTGGCTATCATCACCCAACACCTGCCCACCTGCTTGGATTACAGTCTTTCTCCATCTCTGTAAACATCATTGTTCACCAGCTCAGACCAAACCATGAACTTTTCTCCCTGATCCATTGTTTCTGTTAAACCTCACCTTCATTCACCAGCAGAGACAGTTAACTCTTCCTTAAAACATATCCCTAAACCAATCACCTCATCTCCTCCATTACTCTCACCTTTTCCCAACTACTCTCATCTCTTTTTGGATGACTGCAAGAACCACTCTGTCCTTACGTGGGTTAAATTGAGTCTTAGTATTTACAATAAAAATAAACATCTTGACCATGGCCTACCAGGTAACTGGATACCTGGCCCTCGTCCCTGGCCCCCTTTCCTACTTTACTTAGCACCACTTGTGATATTGGTTCACTGTAGTTCAGTTATGTTGCACTCCTTAGCAGTACTCCATATGTCAAGAAGATTTCCATCAGAGTACCTCCATACATATTAGTCCTCTGCCCTGAGTAGGATATTGCCCCCTGAATTCACTGTGGTCCCTGCTCAAGTGTCACTTCTTCTATGAGGTTATGCCCAACCACCTTAACCACAGTGACACACCTGTCACTCTCTGACTCCTTTCCCTTCAACTTCACACTTCTTCACTTGGCATTTACTATGGAGGAAGAGATACCTGGGTAGGGGTGATTATCAGCTTGTCAAGTGGGCTTCCAAGCACACAGGGAAGATCATGTGATGCAAAGAGAGGACTTGACACCCACAGAATTACATAAGGCAGTTGGGTAATGCTCTGTTTCTGGTGGGAATGGAAAGAGATGTAATTTGTAGATGGCTCACAGAGGGCCTTATCTATCCTGCAAAGAAGCTGAACTCAGTCCTGGAGAGGAAAACCAGCTTCCCTGACAAAGGAGTCCCAGGACCAGCTGATGAATGAAAATGTATAAATATTCCGTGTAAGCCAGAAACTGGTCTCAGTTAATCTCTCCTCCTCACTCACTGAAGGGTTCACCTCAAGGAAGGAGGTATAATTCAAGTCAATGCTATATATGTTTTCCCCGGAAACATTTTCTGTAGTGCCTCCTCACTCAGTGAATTTGTGAATGCGCCTGCTCTCACAGCTGTTGACAGGATTACTAACCAATAACTAATTTGACCAATTTCAATTACATTCAGAATGGCTTTTGTGATTATAATGCATAAGACTGACATTAACTTGGACTTAATTCTGCTCAATCAATATTTGATTCCTTACTATTAGACAAACATGGGCAAGGTGCCAGGAGGAAGAACAATGTCTGGAATGAAGAAAATATTGCCCCTTCAGCGATGGGAGCTAGTGTAAATGACTAGTTATAAGCTAGAGTCTCAAAAATACAAAGTAAAGATGTGAGTGAAATGCAAGCAGCACTGCAAGTAGAAGCTGCACCAGCTTGTTTGTGAGGTCTGCCTTCTGGAAACTATTGAAACATCACTCGGGGTACAACTGGCACAGGCATGGGGTGGGACGGCTCTGGGAGCGACAAACACTAGAACACATGGAGTAGCAGACACAGGCTTCGGGACTTTGTTTTCAGTTAAGAGGAACCAATGACCCTTTCCTTTAATCTGATTAGTGGAAGAGATTCCAGGAAAATGGAGTTTGTTTTGCTTATTTGTTTCCAGACATGTGGTTTGGGATGTTTGACCTAACGATGACTTTGCAACTTTGAACCATTCACTCTAAGAGAATTTATTAAATTGTTTTAGGTAAATGAATAGTATATATATGTAGGGATTATTTAAAAATAATATTTATGTCCTACCTTATTGCTGATCCTAGATTATTAATCAAGACATTTTAGACTTAAGGGATTATTGAACACTTACACAGGCAGTTTGTATTCTGAAGGAAAACACGGTAATAATTACATATAATTACTAGCCAAATCATTGTCATTCTTTTCAGTTAATTTCTTTTTTCATTTTCCCATGACTTCTTTAACTTTCACAAATTTATACATGGGTTGCACATGGCTCAGTAAAGCCTCCAAGCTCAACATCTATTCACCCTAGACATTCACCCTATTCACATAGACATTTGCTCACCCACTTAGCCATAGCGTGAATGTACAAAGGAAGTCTTCCTTGCAGAAATGCTCAACATGGATACCAAGTCCAATAAGGGACATACTTCCTTTTCCTTTTTTGTTTCCTTTTTAAATATATGTTCTATCATTTGCCTTTTATCTATAGATTCCCTAACTTCTGTTGAATGTGATTTTGGTTCAACACAGAGGCAGGTATCTGTATCTCATATTATGACCAGGAAAATAAATTAGTAACATTATATTTTGGGTCAATCATGTAGTTTAAAATATTAATTAATGAAGAGTCACAAACATCATGTACATTTCATGGGATCTGAAAATGGAAATGGTCCCTTCACTCATCAAATACTTGAAAGATACCAAGAAGGAAATTCATTTCAGAAAAACATATCCATGACCATACATATTTTTGGTATGATCAGTTAGCTTTGTAACAAAAATATTTTAGAGAGTAACAAATATAGAATTATAAAATTAAAATATAGCATCCACATTGTTTGAAAGTTGAGACTTCTATTTAGGTTAAGAAAATACTGCCTCAGCTACTGTGACCCAAAATTTTATGTTGCAAC
The DNA here is from genome assembly GCF_033115175.1 of Lepus europaeus. Taxonomy (NCBI): domain Eukaryota; kingdom Metazoa; phylum Chordata; class Mammalia; order Lagomorpha; family Leporidae; genus Lepus; species Lepus europaeus. The sequence goes on along the minus strand of NC_084843.1, from coordinate 43,426,970 downwards.
TATCCATATAATTAGATACATCTGTGTCAATCAAAAATGAATGGGGGGGGGGGCAGTGCTATAGTGCAGCGGGTTAACACCTTGGCCTGAAGCACCAGCATCCCATATGGGTGCTGGTTTGAAACCCAGCTGCTCCACTACTGATCTAGCTCTCTGCTACGGCCTGGGAAAGCAGCAGAAGAAGGCCAAGTCTTTGGGCCCCTGCATCCATGTGGGAGACCTGAAAGAAGCTCCTGGCTCCTGGTTTTGGATGGGCGCAGCTCCGGCCATTGTGGCCAATTGGGGAGTGAACCAGCAGATGGAAGATCTCTCTCTGTCTCTCCTCTCTCTGTCTCTCCTCTCTCTGTGTAACTCTTTCAAATAAATAAATCTTAAAAAAAAAGAAATGAATTAGGTTGGGGAGGGCATTTGGTGCAGCACTTTTAGACTTGGTTTGGAACCCTCACATCTCATAGATGGTGCCTGGATTCAAATCCTGCCTCTGCTTTATTTGCAGCTTCCTGCTAATGCACACCCTGGGAGGCAGCAGGTGATGGCCCAGGTACTTGGGTCCTTGCCACCCAATGAGAGACCTGGATAAGAATCCAGGCTCCTGAAATTTGGCCCAGCCCTGATAGTTGCAGACATCTGGGAAATAAAAACCAGCAGAATAAACTTCTGTCTCTCTTTTTTTTTTTTTCTTTTTTATTTGACAGAGCTAGACAGTGAAAGAAAGAGACAGAGAGAAAGGTCTTCCTTCCATTGGTTCACTCCCCAAGTGGCCGCCACGACCGGAGGTACGCTGATCTGAAGCCAGGAGCCAGGTGCTTCTCCTGGTCTCCCATGCGGGTGCAGAGGCCCAGGCACTTGGGCCATCCTCCACTGCCCTCCCGGGCCACAGCAGAGAGCTGGACTGGAAGAGGAGCAACCGGGACCAGAATCCAGCGCCCATATGGGATGCCGGTCCGCAGGTGGAGGATTAACCAAGTGACCACGGCACCGGCCCCCATGTCTCTCTTTCAAATAAATAAAAAGGGAAAATAATTAGATGATATTTGATAAGACTTTTTAAAAGAAAAAAAGGGAAGCATACAAATACGTCATCATTTCTGCCTGGCCTTTTGGCTGTCTTCTTGTTGCTTTTTATGAGAATTTCTGGGATCGGCAGTTTCTCCATGGCTTCGTGCCTGCGCTTCCGTGACCGCTGAAAGCGCAGCAGCCTCCCCCGGTGGGTGTCAGCGGGAAAGAACCCTGGTCCATCCTGCTTTTATGAAAAACAATCTCAACCTATCTTTTTTAAATCATGAATTTCCCAAGAGAAGCCACTGGGATGAGAGGCAAAACAGCCATTGTATTCTTTAGGTAAACTCCATAGCAGAAAGGAGAAAAGGGCGAGAAGGGCTAGCAAAGCTATCATTATTAAAATATCCTCTGTGATGGGATTTATCCTATCAGGACAGAGCCCAGGGTCACCTTCAAAGTCAAGCTTTTGGTCTGTTGTCTCAAACCAATGTGTGAATGTTTCCATTTTCTCTCATTCAGTGTAACAAGCAGGATCTTGTCAATTCAGGGTATATGATTTCATCTCTAACATCTGAGTAACTGTCAACCTAGGTTCATGCTTTCTTGTCATCTCTATTATTCCATAGCCAATAATCAAATAGAAGTCTCTATACAAAGCATTGGGGAGTGGGGTGGAAGTGAGTGAACCAGAATATGGAAGTCAGAGTGATGTGGTTTGCTAGAGCTCTAAGACTATCAGATTCCTTTGATCTTAATCTCCTAACCGAGAGAACTTGGCTAACAGAATTTTATGTTTTTGTACCCTGCAGCTTTCTCGAGAGAACTCTAGCTTCTCCCAGGATATGAATTTATTCCCCCCTGATTATAAATAAATACAACAAAAGGAAGTAGGATAAACTTACTCCTCAGTAGGCTTACAACTCAGAGGTGGAAGGAGGCAAGGTCAGAACAGCTTTGGGTGCTATTTTGGAAGAAAGAGAAACAGGGCCCACATTGCCACCCTTCCATGACCTGTGGTTTGAGAACCACAGCTCCGAACAGTTCCCACACAACAGCTGTTTTTCTGCTTCACCATCACAGAGGACAGGAAGTGGAATGGCACATAGAATGCAATTTATAGGATCTGTTCTTGCAGAGAGTGAAACAGGATCTCTAGGCTATTAAATTCACTTCCGTGCGGCATCGGAACTCACTGGCTAAAAGGGACTGTCTGCTGAGCAAAAGAAAACTTTCGTTTTTTAAAAAAAGATGTATTTATTTATCTGAACGGCACAGAGAGAGAGATAGGGAGGGAGGGAGGGAGAGAGGGAGGGAGGGAGGGGCAGCGAGCGGGAGACACACACACACAGAGAAAGAGATGGGAGTCTAGGGGAAGAGGATTATCTATCCACTGTTTCATTCCCCAAATGATGCCTACAACAGTCAGGGCTAAGCCAGGCCAAAGCCAGGAACTTCATTCACATCTCCCACAAGGTGTCAGGGACCCAGGCACTTGGGTCATCATCTATTGCCTCCTAAGCATGTTTAGTTGGAAGCATGGAGCAGCCAGGACTCAAAGCATTCCAACAACAGCACAGGAGTCCCAAGCAGTGGCTTAACCTGCTGCAGCACAATGCTCACCCTCACAAATTTTGGCTTATGAAACATTGAAGAGTATTTAGAAGTACTTTTCTGGAAAGCTCTCTTAAAAGAAAAAAAAAAAAGATTTGAAAGACACATACAGAGAAGGAGGAGGGAGAGAGCTATCTTCCATCCTCTGGTTCACTCCCTAAATGGCCACTTCAGCGGGGGCGGCCAAAGCCAGGAGCCTGGAGCTTCATCTGGGACTACCAATTGGGTTCAGGGGCCCAAGAACTTGGCACCCTTCTGCTGTTTTCGGGGAGCTGGATCAGAAGTGGAGCAGCCAGGAAATGAACCAGCACCTATATGGGATGCTGCCATCCAAGCTGTGTTAAGGACACAGCTTAACTCACTACACAACAATGCCATCAGTTAGTTGCTGGGTGCACATGAAACTATTTTGAAGTTTTAGAGACATATCAATGTGTTTAATTCTTAGAACAGCACTGCAAAGTGATTTTACATCAGTTACATAAAGGCCATGGAAAGTCATGGAAGAAATGGAACCAGAGATGTAATTCTATTCACATTTGCAATGGGAATCAAAATCCATCTAACATGATCTGCAGACCTGTTTCCACTAATCCCATCTAATTTGGGGGTTAAACTAATACAGAAAGGTAAAGATGAGAAAAGAGGTAATTTCAACTTCAATACATGTTTTTTTTCTAATTTGGATAGTTCATCTAACTATAACCATGCACTTATGATTTTATGGGAAACTCTTTGCTCTGTCAATGGAACTGGATTTTGGGAATCTTGCAGAATCCATGTGCCATCATATCTCCGGCATTCTGGTAGCTACCTGCTGGTTTCTCCCAAGGGTTCCAAGCCAGGAGCCTGCTGGCTGAACAGCCAGCTTCCCTAGGGCCAGAGGCTTAGTTTCCTGTGTGTAAATGCAGATTCCTTTGACTGAGTTGAGAATTTGAGCTTCTCCTCTGTGCCTGGTAATCTTGCTATGCATGTGTCTAAGAAACCACGTGTACTCCAAACCAATCGTTCTGCCTTGTTAGGAGAAGTCTGAGGGATCTCTCCAGCCTGCTAGTTCTCTGCCCTCATTTAGGTGAGGTAAAAAAAGGAAATATTCTCAGGGCCTCAGGGGAGCAGTTCTTTTCTAAGGCCATTGGTTTGCTCATCCTTGACCACTTTCTTGAGTAATTCCATTAGAATGGGTCAATTCTACATATGGCCACTAGAGGGCACAAAAGTATAAGGTTTGCCTCAAATTTGACTCATCAGTGTTTCTGCTATTCTTCTTGCACATAAATTATCCTTCTAAACATGGATTCACCCAGACATTCCAACACATTTTCACTTCTAGATCTACACTTATTCGGTATCCACCTTGTTTTCTACCTTCTTCCTCAGTGATATTCTGTGTATGATCAAGAGTCAAAAGGAATGTTTCTCTTCCTACTAGCATAAACATGTATTTTAACATATTTTTTTCATTTGTTTCATCCATCTTTGGAATTTTCAGGTTATCCATCCAAACTGATGATTTAAAATTTTGCATAATGGAATTCCTTTCCTCTGAAGAATGCATGAGTTTATGAGTATCAATGTCTGTCTAATGTCTTCCGGTGGTGAAGAGAAACTGTTGGGGCGATACACAAAAGCGCACTGACATCAGCTGCAGAGGAAAGTTTTATTTTCTTGCTGCCTTGACTGCCTTAGTGCCCAGGTACCTCACTTTGCAGCACAGAATGCTCCAGCGAGCCAGCTTAACGTGAACATTTTGTGAACAAGGCATCAGCACGCTAGAAATGGTTTATAATAAACTTTAACATCAACAAAAATCATAGGAATTCATGCACAACTCTTCAAGAAAGAATACATAACTCAGAAACAACAACGTTCAAAACGACTCTCAAATCCTAAAAGCTTTTCTACCGTCCTCATAGGAGAAACTGTCCCTCAGGGAAAGTCCTCTGGTAGTGTCACCTGATTCACACCTTTTTTAAATTTTCTCTGTCATCAACTTCCTAAGACACAGTCGTGTTACCTGCCTGCCTAAAAAGCCACTGCTTTCCCTCTGCAGTTGCATTAAATGGCAACTTTTTTGAGCATTAAAGGAACTTCGCAGTGTGGCCTCCTCCTTCCTGGCTCTGCCATTCATACTTGATGTTCTAGGGATACCTGAGTATCCTGAGATGTTTGCCTCGCCTAGCTATAGCTACTGTCTTCACAGACAATGAAAAGAATGTCTAACACCGGACAAAGTACCTGACACACAAATTCTTCTTTAACCTTCACCTGAACTGAGGGTGTGTGGGTGTCTGAGGAAGAGTGAGTGCTCCCCATCTTACAGGTGAAGAAACTCAATGGAAATGACTCCACAGAAGTCACCCTGCGGGTTCTTTCAAAGTTCATGAGTGCAAACACTCCTTAACACTGTTCTCCATTTGCACACTTTCATGCACTTCTGTTTTGTTCTAAAGGAGAACATGAGAGCCATGTTGCAAGCTATATCCTATTTTGATTTTATTGCTTTCTCACCTTTATTTTCTTCCAGACTAAACTGTTACCTCTTCCTCTATGCTCCACCTGCATGTTTGAGTATCAGAATGTTACAAAGAAGTGGAGGTCTCCATGCCCCTTTGCCGGGGTAGGCGGGGCTCCTGGAAAGGGCGTGTAACTCACCTTGGGGTCTTCATCGCCCAGTCAAGTGGCTGGCACGCTGGAAGAGATCTGTTAGTGAGGACTGATTCATCTGCCAGTGATACTTTGAAAGATGCAAGCTCAGTCCACATCTCAGGTCTTCATCACAACTTGATACTTGGGGTCAGGTGCAGTGCAGGGTATGCTGCCACTCGAGCCACCTCTGTGTGTCAGAGTGCCTGCTGCTAGTCTGCTGCTCTGCTTCGGGCCCAGCATTCCTGCTACTGCACCCAGGAGGGCAGTGGGCGATGGCCTAAGTATCTGCCTTCCTAACAACCTTGTTGCAGGCTCAGGTGGACTTCTTGGCTCCTGGCTTCAGCCTGGCCCAGCCCCTACTGTTGCAAGTACTTGGTTGGTTAATCTCTGTCTGTCTCTGTCTCTGTCTCTCTCTCTCTCTCTTTCTCCCTCTTTCTCTTTCTCCTTCCCCCTTCCTCTCTCTCTCTTCCTGTACCTTTCAAATAAATACATCCATACATAACTAAGTCTTTAAATAAAAAGTTGAAACATGTAAATTATACTTTCTAAAAAGCTATTTCTTGGGACTTGCGTCGAAGTGTTGAGGATAAAACTGCCGCCTGTAACGTTGGCATCCTATATGGGTGCTAGTTTGAGTCCTGGCTGCCCCACTTCCAATCCAGCTCCCTGCTAATATGCCTGGGGGAATAAAAGTGCTTGAGCCCCTGTTACTCACATGGGAGATCTAAAAGAAGTTCTTGGCTTTGGCCTGGCCCAGGGCTGGCCACTGTAGCCATTTGGGAAATGAACAAGCAGATGGAAGATCGACCTCTCTTTCTCTGTTTCTCTCTCTGTAACCCCTTCAAATAAATAAATATTTTTTAAACAAAGTGTTTCTTATAAACATCTTAAATTTTTGTCTTTCAATGTCTGGACAGTGTGATTTGCAGATACAAAGAGCGTACTGTCATGTGTACTATGCTTTTTCTTAGTATTACGTTTAACTTATTTGTTTATAATGCAACCATGTAACATTTACACAGAGGTAAAATACAAAGTGCATTTTAAAAGACAACTTCCTAAGGATGTATGTCTGTCCTGCACAGGGTCTGTTCTTTCATAGTGGCTGCTACCCCTTCCCCAGTCTCTCTCAAATGCTCAGTCAGTGGTCCTCTTTCCTCCAGCTCATAAGAACTCCGTTTCCGGAAGCAAGCTGCTTGCTTGAGTCCACCTGAACAATGTTCCCTGCCACCCCAATTCCATCCCCTCCGAGTGCAACGGCAACAGTGGCTTGCCCTTATCTTACGCCCATCTTTGAACTGGCTCCAGCTATGATTTGGTAAATACACCACCGCTGAATCAGAACACGTGGCTCCTCGTGTTGGCCACTCAGACTCTGCCCTGGAGTGTCACTGAATGGCAGCTAAGATGGCTACTGGTTCTCCGTGTGGAAGAGCTCGTGTTAAGATTAAAGGATGAAGCGTAAAGTGTTTTTATTGAATAGAATCAGGTAACATGTCTGCTTACTGTGCACATAAAAGTACGTGTTGCCAACTGAGATTGTAAAGCCATGACACATCAACTAAGCTTTCTGAGGGACAAGACTAAACTTGCAATTTCCTTGTCTCACATAGTGCCTAACTCACAGTAGAACGTAAGTCAATATTTAGCTATTTGAAAACTCGGTTGCTTTTGGTGCTAAAAAATGTTTCTTGTTGTGTACAAATCCACAGCCACACACCGCCATGGTTATCTGGACCACTAGCCAGAGCAGTTCCAGAGTTGCTGAACTTTCCCATGCACATCTAACTTGTAACGTCACCCCATGGGCATCTGGAAGTTTCTGCCCAGTTTTCTTTTGTTGTTTTAACTGAAGGTGAACTTGATCTTTTTTTTTTAAATAGGAAAAGGTTATGATCCCTCTGAGAAAGCCAAATTCCATTGGAAGCCGGATTGAAATTTGATTTCAGATCAGAATCCAATTAAAGCACAATAAAAAAAAAAATGAAGCCAAAACATGGAATGAGCTTAGTGAAAAGTCTTCTTTGGAGAAGAAACAATTCACCAAGTGCCAAGCCTATCAGAAGGATAATTCTGCCTTTTAATTTATATTCCTCCCTCCCTCCCTCCCTCCCTCTCACTCTCCTTTTTCTGTCAGCTTCCACCTTAAGGATGGAAAGGTGGAAAAGCTAAAGTGTTTGAAAACATGAAGTACATACTATCATTTACATTATCATTTTTTATCCAGAAACAGGAAAAAAAAAATCTCTCCATAGAGGTGTTGATGTTTTTGGTGGTGGTTACATAAGCAGTTTAGGAGGCAGGATAATTACTAGCAAAATGACCAATAAAGACGTTCATTTGAGCTAAAAAACACCAACAGTGTTCAGGTAAGTCATAACAAATTCCTATAATGTCAGAAATATGATTTACAGAGATCTTTTCACACACTCTCCTGTGTTTTAGATAGAATTGCCGTAAGATCACAGTTACTGTCAGATCATAAAGGTAAATTCATTTTTTTTAATCAGCTACATTTTTTATGATTTATTTATTTATTTGAAAGGCAGAGTTACAGAGAAAGAAGGACCGACAGAGAGAGATCTTCCATCTGCTGGTTCACTTCCCAAGTGGCCGCAACAGCTGGAGGAGGGCCAGGCCAAGGCTAGGAGCCTGGAGCCTCTTTTGGGTCTCCCACCTGGGAACAGGGGCCCAAGCACTTGGATCAAATTCTGCCGCTTTCCCAGGTGCATTAATAGGGAGCTGGCAGGCCCAGGCCAGCCCCAGGAAGGTGCATTCGTGTTTTTCAGTTTCAGACTACACCCACTAACCCCACATCCTTCCACTCATGAATTTTTTTTTTTTTGCCTTTTCTTAGCAGGATAAATACTTATGTTTTAACCTACTTAGGAAACTTTAATTAACAACCTTCTCATTTGTAATATTAGGTAAATAGCAGAAGCAGTCATTCAGTCTTTGAATTAATCATACTTTGTGGAAGTCTACTGCCTTGGCCTAGGCAGGTATCACTGCTGTGCCATCTCATGGTAACAGTTTCTAAATAAATGCACAATTCTTATGGAAGATGCCCAAATGCTCCAGCTCCTGTACCTATGTGGGAGACCCAGAAGCTCCTGTCTCCTGGCTTCAGTCAGGCCCAGCTCTGGCCATTGTGGACATTTGGGAAGTAAACCAGGGGATAGAAGATTCATTCTCATTCATTCATTATCTCTCTCTCTCTCTCTCTCTCTCTCACTCTCTCTCTCACTCTCTCTCTCACTCTCTCTCTCCCCCCTCCTTTCTCTCTCTCTCTCTCCCCTCTCCTATCTCTGTAACTTGCCTTTCAAGTACATAGAAAAAAGAAAATAAATAACCTATTGAGGGTTGAATTTGCAAACAAAGCCCACAATTGGACATCTGCTAATCATGCATGTAAAAGCCAAACTTCCATGAAGTGCAGAGGAGACATGTATCTGAGGATGGCAGGTCTTTGGATTATGGCCATTTAATTCCTTTAAAGGCCAAATTCTTTTCTTTAAATGATGAGTTTTGAAAATCTTCACACCCACGTATGTACATGTGTTAAGGAACATTTATATTATGTATAAATACTAGCATTAAGGAAGACACTTTTTTCTGGACTTAGTAAGCACACTGGGTAAAATAGAATATCTCTTGCAGTGTGTTAGTGTCAGCACGAATCCCTACAGGACTGTAGCCCATACAGAAAGTGGAGCAGAACATGGGACTTGTATGCTGATCCCAAAATATAGCCTGCAAATTTTTAAAAACAGGATCCCCAGAAACTGGTTCTGGTGATATTTCTTTCTTTCTCTTAAAAGTGAAGTATAGCAGGGAAAAATATAATTAGAATTTCAGTTTTTGGTACAAGAGCTGGCAAATGCCCAATAAATGTTTATTGAATAACAGTGGTGCCAGTTAGGCCTGCTATTCCATATGATGAATGCTTTGGTGGAAAAAGGAAATTAAAACTTAAACTTCAAGCCAAGAAATATATGGACTTGTCGATTTCTATTTTTGATATGTATTTTTAAATGATAACTTATGCAAAGATGTCATAAACTCCTTGAAAGCAATTACTAAAGTTTATGATCCTTTATATTTTACACAGGCTGAACTCAGAAGGTCCTTAAGATATGGTTGCTGAATAAATGGACAGAATACTGAGGGAGCCTATTGATCACCTAGAGTTTCCTGAATTTAAATGAATGTTTCAGAGTCCAGACAATATTGGCAAATATCTCTGAGAATTCATTTTTCTTTGCTTCACTCAATAAATATGTATTGAAAACCACTACTTCCATAGAGTTGTCATATTAGCTTTTCATCACAAATAACAAATACCCAAAATAAACTACTTACAAAGGAAGGAGGTTTATTTTGGCTCATGATTTTGGAGGTTCCCAATCTAAGATCAGGCAGGCTCACTGGTTTGGCTACTAGGTGAGGTTGGAAGATGGGAATGGCAGAGTTTGCACACAGAAACACTCACATAGTAATCCAGGAAGCAGGGAGAGAGAACAGCTGAGGCTCACTCTGGGTTATGTAACCAACCCTCATTGGAGACACTCCTTCCAAGAGCATGCACCTAATGACCTAAGCACCTCTCATTAGGCTACCTCCTAAACACCATCACTGGACAAAGCGTCCACCTTCCTTAGTGCCTTCAAATTATGATTTGGGAGTTTTAACTCCACCATAAGTTCAGGAGCCAGAGCCCATTCGAACCATAGCTCTCATGAAGGACACATGCCTGTCTTGTTCCTGCAGGTTATATTCTAACAAGAAAATGGAAAATAAGTACATTAACAAATAATCTATCATAGGAAGTACTATAAAGGAAATAAGCAGAGTCCTGGGATGGACTGGGATTTGAGTTTGTGTGGAACAGTATTAAAATAATTGGTCAGGGAAGGTCTTTTGTAGACTTGATATTTGAGAATTGGTTATAGGAAGAGCTGTGGAGAGCATCCATAAATTGCCTGAAGGGTTCGGAGTGTTTGAGAAACCAATGAAAGATCAGGTATCTGTACCCAACAAGCTTCAAACATAGGGCAAACAAGGTGAGGCAGGTAGATTATATAAGCTGTAGGAGGTGAGGCAGTTTGATTTTATTCTAATCGCAATCCATTTTCATTAGGGGAGTGACCATGATGACGATGATGATGGTGACGAAGATGACGGCAGCTATCATTTAATGAGCACTGGTTCTCTGAACAGCGATGCTACAATAGGCTTCACGCTAAATGCTGAATATCATTAGTCATCTAATCTTCACATCAAACCACAGAAGCATGGATAATTATCTTTCCATTTATAGAGGAGGAAATTGAGTCTTGAAGTGTTTCCTTAACTTGCCAAGATTGCAGCTCGTGTGTGTGACATCACTGAATTTCGCATTTGTTAAAAGTCACTTGGGATGCTTTGCTGAAACCGGACTGTTGGTTAAGAAAAGATCAGGAGGAGGTCAACAGGGACAGCAGCGGTGGTTCAGGTGAGAGAGTGTGCTGGTGTGAACAGCATGAACTAAAAAGCAAAGTTTAAGGATTTGGGAGATTATAACCTCTGGGGAAGACATCTGTCAAGAACACAAACTTATTTTTGAGAAAAGTTTTCAGACTCCTTTGCTATTCTCAGTCTTCTCACCTGATGGAGTCCTCAACAAAAATGCCATCCTCGCATGTGGGGTTTGAGAAACCACGGCTCACAGGCCAAGCCCAGCCTGGGCCTCTTTTTTTGTGTCCCTCGTGACCTAAGAATGGTTACTACAGTCTTCAATGGTTGAACATAAAACTCAAAGAACAGTAATACTTTGTGACACATGAAAATAATATGTAATTCAAGTTTCAGGCTCCATAAATTAAGTTTCATTGAAACATGGCCTCTCTCATTTGTTCAGATATTGTCTGAGTGGGTCTGCAGGGCCTAAAATATTCACCATCAAGTCCTTTACAAACAAAGTCTGTGGACCCCTACTCTAGTGCAATACGCCTCTTGGTAAGAGAAGGGATGACACCCTGTCAATAACACTTATCTTTAGTCACTTTCCCCAAAGACAGTGGAGCTGGAAAAATTCTGCATTTATTCTCTCTATATAGAGTATACTACCAGGTCACTAAATCTATTCCAAACACATCCCTCCTCAGAAATTTTAAAAAGTAAACTTTATAAAAATCTCCAAATAATAAAAGACTCCCATCAGACACTCCTGAGCTTTGCAGCAAGGCTAGTAATTTAGGTACAGTCAGGATTCATTAAGACATAAATATCCATAAATGAACCTGTAACATACATTATATAGAATTTTAGAAATTATACAATGATTAAAAAGATCCCTGTTAAATCTAAGAGTGGAAAAAGAGAGGGAGGAGATGAACAATTTGGAACATGCTCAATCGGACTGGCCGCAAATGGTGTAGTCAGAAAGGTGCCAGGGGATTCCCACACAATCCCACCCAGGTGGCATGTACCAATGCCATCGCACTAGTCCAAGTGATCAATATCAGCTCACAATTGATAGCTCTGATAGGTCTAAGAGTCAAAGAGATCACACAAACAAGACAAGTAACAGCTAATACTAACTGATAGAATCAAAAAGGGAGAGAAAGATCCAACATGGGAAGTGGGATACACAGCAGACTCATAGAATGGCAGATGTCCTAAACAACACTCTGGCCTCAGAATCAGCCCTCAAGGCATTCGGATCTGGCGGAAGAACCCATGAGAGTATAGCAGGCATGGAAAGCCAAGATATCACGGAAAAAAAAAAAAAGACCTAAATGAAAGATCTCTGTGAGTGAGATCCCAGTGGAAAGAACGGGGCCATCAAAGAAGGAGGTACCCTTCTCCGAAGGGAGGAGAGAACCTCCACTTTGACTATGACCCTATCGGAATAAGATCAAAGTCAGCGAACCCTAAAGGCTTCCATAGCCCTGGCAACTCATGACTAGAGCCTAGGGAGATTACTGACGCCATGAACAGGAGTGTCAAATTGTTAAATCAGCAACAGGAGTCACTGTGTACTTACATCCCATGTGGGATATGTCCTTAATGTGTTGTCTAATGTGCAGTGATGCTATAACTAGTACTGAAACAGTATTTTTACACTTTGTGTTTCTGTGTGGCTACAAACTGATGAGGTCTTTACTAATTATATACTGAACCGATCTTCTGTATATAAAGATAATTGGAAATGAAAAAAAAAAAAACCTGGTGTTAAAATGGAAATGGCATAGAAAATTAATTAATTTGAAAAAAAAATTATGTAGGATCTCTGTCTTTAATGTGCTGTATATTGCTATTTAATGCTATAATTAGTAATCCAATGGTAGTTTATTCACTTTACGCTGCTATGTGGGCAGAATGTTGAAATCTTTACCTAATATATACTAAACTGATCTTCTGTATATAAAGAGAATTGAAAATGAATCTTTACATGAATGGAAGGGGCGAGGGAGCGGGAAAGGGGAGGGTTGCGGGCGGGAGGGAAGTTATGGGAGGGGGGAAGCCATTGTAACCCACAAGCTATACTTTGGAAATTTATATTCATTAAATAAAAGTTTAATAAAAAAAAAAGAAGCCATTCAAAAAATGAATATAGCTAGTATTTCTCCAATGGAAAAATGATTGCCTTTACAGCAGGAATCATTTGCCATTTTGCTTGTCATTACCCCAAAGATCATATTTCTACCATTTCCCTCCCTTAATGGATACAGCGTTACTTGAAACTCCCAGTGGACCACAGATGATGGCAAAGCATCCTGACGCTGGCTCTGAGTGGCTCAGAACAGCTTCCGTCGCCCAGAGGTGGGTTTGGTAATGCTGATCTAAAGATGAACTCAGGGGTCTCAATGCACATTTACATAATGATTCAGGGGTTTCTGGCAAAAAAGCTTTACCATAACACACTTATTTGATATAACAAATATATGAGGGGAAAAGTGTCTGTGTGATATAGAATTGTTTGCAGAAGGGGGTTTGTTACTGCCTTTAGGTTATGACAAGATCTAAAATACCACAGTTTACGTTTTCATGACATGAAACAAACTGAGGACTTCAAGGCAGTTTTTTTTTTTCTTTTTTTTTTTTTTATTAAACTTTTATTTAATGAATATAAATTTCCAAAGTGTAGCTTGTGGGTTACAATGGCTTCCCCCCTCCCATAACTTCCCTCCCGCCCGCAACCCTCCCCCCTCCCGCTCCCTTTCCCCTTCCATTCATGTAAAGATTCATTTTCAATTCTCTTTGTATACAGAAGATCAATTTAGTATATATTAGGTAAAGGTTTCAACATTTTGCCCATATAGCAACATCGAGTGAAAAAACTACCATTGGATTACTAATTATAGCATTAAATAGCAATGTACAGCACATTAAAGACAGAGATCCTACATAATTTTTTTTTTCAAAATAATTAATTTTCTATGCCATTTCCATTTTAACACCAGGTTGTTTTTTTTTTTTTCATTTCCAATTCTCTTTATATACAGAAGATCACTTCAGTATATAATTAGCAAAGACCTCATCAGTCTGCGCCCACACAGAAACGCAAAGTATAAAAATACTGTTTCAGTACCAGTCATAGCATCACTTGGCTTTAGACGACACATTAGGGACAGATCCCGCATGGGGTGTAAGTACACAGTGACTCCTGTTGCTGACTTAACAATTTGACACTCCTGTTCATGGCGTCAGTAATCTCCCTAGGCTCTAGTCATGAGTTGCCAGGGCTATGGAAGCCTTTAGAGTTCGCTGACTTTGGTCTTATTCAGATAGGGTCATAGTCAAAGTGGAGGTTCTCTCCTCCCTTCGGAGAAGGGTATCTCCTTCTTTGATGGCCCCGTTCTTTCCACTGGGATCTCACTCACAGAGATCATTCATTTAGGTCTTTTTTTTTTTTTTTTCCCATGATATCTTGGCTTTCCATGCCTGCTATACTCTCATGGGCTCTTCAGCCAGATCTGAATGCCTTGAGGGCTGATTCTGAGGCCGGAGTGTTGTTTAGGACATCTGCCATCCTATGAGTCTGCTGTGTATCCCACTTCCCATGTTGGATCTTTCTCTCCCTTTTTGATTCTATCAGTTAGTATTAGCAGATACTTGTCTTGTTTGTGTGATCTCTTTGACTCTTAGACCTATCAGAGCTATCAATTGTGAGCTGAAATTGATCACTTGGACTAGTGCGATGGCATTGGTACATGCCATCTCAAGGCAGTTTTAAAAGAGAATGTTTTGTTTCTTACTTTAGTGCCTTCCACAAACAAGGGATACTTTCACATCCAAGGTTATTCACACCTATTTCTAGATGGAAACCAAGACCATAACCAGGTAGTAACTATCTCCAAGAGACGGCATGTTTGGGGTTAAGAGATGAATTTGAAAGACAGGCTGTTGGGTTCAAATCCTAATTCTGCAGCTGATTTGCAATATAACTGTCAACTCCACAGCTCCCTGTGAGGTCACTCCAGCCCTCCAAGCCTCAGCTTCCTCATCAGAAAATAATGATAATGATAATAATAACATTAGATCTTAATGCACAGGATTAAGTGAGATAACGTGAATGGTAAATGTTTTGCTCAGTGCCTGACACAAATCAAGAGTTCAATTCCAAATATTTATTTTGGAAAGACATGGTTATGAATCCAAACTACTCTTTCATGATCTTAGGAGTTTTACACAGTTTCTTAGGAAAAAGGGTTGCTAACTGTCCCACTAGAAATATCCCTTATGGTTAAGTTTATCAATAAATGAAACATAGCCATAGTGTACTAGCTTGGCAAAGGTAAAGGTGTGAACAAGAGACAAGAGGATGGTTTCACCCCAGCACAAACACTTTGCTGTATCCTCTCAAAGGACCCAACAAATCCACCCCATGCATGTGAGGTATGTTTATCTGGAGGGAGATGGGACTGTGTGAGGGACATGGAAAAATTCCAGGGAGGAGACTGAGAATTTTAGCAACAGTTTGATGTTTCATAATCTCCCTCAGTGGCACTTGGGTCAATCTGCGCCCCTGTATGTGGCAGGGGACTCTCACCATGTAGGTCCATGGAGTAGAGTTATTGGAAAATTTCCAGAAACAAAAACAAGCACAAAGATTCCCTGGGTCAGGCGGAGCTTCCTCAGTGGCCTTGTGGAATGTCATGCTGCAGAGCATGGAATGAAGGGGTCAGTCCAGGTAACAGGTGTCATCTTTGAGGGACAGATGGGTTTGTTTGTTTGTTTGCTTACTTACTTATTTATTTTGAGATACAGAACCTATCAATCTCTAATGGTTTTTCCTGTAAGAGGACACTCACTCACTGCTCTCCACATCACATCTAGGGAGAAACCACATTAGGAGTAGGATTGGGATAGAGTTGAGTAAGGAGAGGAAGAGGAAGGATGGCTGGAATTCAATCTTACCCCTTATCAAAGGCCATGTTGGCTATGTGCATGGCCAAGATATACTGTGACAACTTAACTGGTTAACTTCTCCATAGTAGGCTGCAAATAGTCCACCAACAATATCATCCCTGGAACTTGTACATGTTACCTTCTTAGGAAAGGAGTCTTAGCAATAAGATTTTGAGATAGGAAGACTACCCCATGTTATTGAGAGAGACCCTAAAATGCCATCACAAGTATGTTTTTAATAAGGGAATCGGAGTGAGCTGACACACATGCACACACACAGAGGAAAAGACAATGTGAAGACATCAGTGAAGATTGGAGTGACACAGCCACAAACAGAAGAATGCTAGAAGCACCTAGAACTTGGAAGAGGCTAGGAATGGCTTCCCCCCAGAACCTCCACTGATGACTGATTGAGCCTAAAGATACTAATTTAGGACTTCTGGGTCCCAGACAGTGACAACATAGATTTCCTTCATTTTAAGCCACCAGTTTGCAGTAATTCGCTACATCAGCCTCAGGAATCTAATACAGCATCATTGCTACTTTGATTATCACTCTAAATAGGTAGACTATGAGTTCTATGCACTCATTGTTTCTCCCTAAACTCATTTCTAGATATAACAAGATTATTATTTTTCCTTTATGTTCATTTAAGTTATGCTATGTGCGCCATTGCAAACACAGTTTGTTTGGTTCATTTTAAGGATGCTAAGTCACTAATACTGTGAAGTTCTCAACGAATCATTCATTTCCACGTGATCAATATTTATCAAATTGTATGCTAAGTAATTATACCCTTAAGAAGTGCCATTTTTTGATTTATTATTTCAAAACTGTATACTACAGATGCTCAAATTTTAGTGTGTTTCTATCTGGAAAATTGTAAAGTAGCTGAGTCACACAAAGGCATCAGACAAAATATAAACTTGAATATTTATGACATTGTATATCCTTCAGTTAGAGTTACAGGAATATGATCAAACTCAAAGATTAACTGACATGAGTAATGAAATAAAGTTGTGTTCTCCCAATGGTAAAAAGGAGGTCTGAGACCTTCATCTGTGTGTCATACTGCAAATCATTTGTCTCTCTGCTCTAAATGGCACCCCAGTGGCCACAAAGGCACATCAAACATTCCAGAATACCTATCATTAGCAGGGAGAAGCTTTTGTAGTGGTTCCATACTTCACCCGTGGATATAGTTCTATTTAAGCCATATTTCTTAAGTCTCCATGAAGTCTACTTTTAAAATGACTAAGTCTACATGTCTAGAATAACTAAAGGTTTCCTCTTTCATAAAAACACAGCAGCTATATTTGGGTATGTGTTCCTTATGTCTACACTTCTGTGAGTAGAGAATACTGAATTGGTGTGACCACTCTGTTACTTGGGGACTTTAAATTTCAAATGGACTAAGCAGGTGCTGCTGTGATTCAGAGTAACATCTCAACGTCCCAGTCATATGGACATTTTACATCCAAGGCTTTAACCTGTTCTAGGTGCTTTGCTCTTGCCAGATGAAACTTTCTGTATAGTCAAAAGAATGCAACATTGGCCTTATGACAATGATTCTCTTCTGTTCATTGCATTCGGATTATAACAAAAATGTGCTGTGAAACAAGGAGCAGTAGTCACTTGTTAAAATCTTGTCCTCCGTTGGGAGGCTTATTTCTGTCCAATCTACTGTTAAAGTCCAACATGAGCTTGTCTCAGGCTAAAGAACAAATGCCTCACCAGTACAAAAGAAGGGGTCCAATTATTCTGCACCCTTTGAGATTATCTCATGAACCAAGATTTGATTTATAACTCTTAGAGCTTCCTGACACTTTACCAAAAAATACACACACACAAAAGTCTGAATACTCAGGCAAAACCTGAAAAGAACTTTGCTTTTAGAGTGTGGAATTTCCAAAGTTATCCAGATTGTGTGTGTTGAAATTTTAAGAAAATTTTAATATTCAAAATAATACTATTAGTTTTAAAACTTTAGAGGAGAGGAGTGGATAACTAAAACATTGAAGATAAAGGTTTACATGTTACATATTATAGCATATTTTAAAAAATATTTTATTTATTTCACAGGTAGAGTTCCAGAATGTCAGAGGGAGAGACAGAGAGAAAGGTCTTCCATTCGATTATAGCATATCTTTAAAACTCCAGGAACGACTTCTTTTTTTTTTTTTTTTTTTTAAAATTTTTGACAGGCAGAGTGGACAGTGAGAGAGACAGAGAGAAAGGTCTTCCTTTTGCCGTTGGTTCACCCTCCAATGGCCGCCGCGGTAGCGCGCTGCGGCCAGCGCACCGCGCTGTTCCGATGGCAGGAGCCAGGTGCTTCTCCTGGTCTCCCATGGGGTGCAGGGCCCAAGCACTTGGGCCATCCTCCACTGCACTCCCTGGCCACAGCAGAGAGCTGGCCTGGAAGCGGGGCAACCGGGACAGGATCGGTGCCCCGACTGGGACTAGAACCCGGTGTGCCGGCGCCGCAAGGCGGAGGATTAGCCTGTTGAGCCACGGCGCCGGCCAGGAACGACTTCTAAAACTTGTCAAATGAAAAATACTATGACCAATATCAGGTCATTTGCATTTCAACAGAACAGTTCAGCTCTTCAACTAGTAAAAACGCATATTTCTGCTGTAGGAAGTGTCATGGAGGGCTCTCGCCTCCTTTCCTCCTGGGGTTCGACCTGCAAACCTCTGGCCAGGTGTTGTCCAATGTGCCCATTTGATCATGCAAGGAATTAAGACAAACCTCTGAATTGTTAATATTGATGATCTTCTCTATATTCAATTATTTTTGTAGCATCACAAGACATTTTGCTTACTCCTCAAAGAGAAATCTAATTTTTTTTCCCATTTATTCTACTTGTAGAATGAACTTGTGTAAATATTAATGTAATTGGTAGGTTTTTAATTTTTGCCTGTGTTTACTACTTTTAATATTTTAGCATACTGAGAAAGCACTTGCTTTCTCATCAGATTTATATGTAGACAGTCTTCCACTTGGGAAACAAACTGCATGAATACCTGGAAAATGGATGATTTTAAAAGCTGGTAAACATTTCAGTCCTTTCTCCATCAACTTCTTTGAAAAATAACAGCAAACAAAGTACATAAATAAAAGTAAATAAATAAAACAAATGGCAACAAAAATAAAATGCTCCAAACTATTCCCCAACATTCAACTCTACCAATTCCAACAAAGGACCCAAAGATAAAGAATACGATTTACATAAACTGTTTCCATGCAGTTACTTGTGAAGCACAAGAATTGATTTTTGGTAATAAACTATCTCTGTCTCTTGGACATTCTACACAATGGATTCCTCTAAGTGCCAGGGGACAGGGGACGTTAGTGAGCCACTGCACACCTGTTTCCTCATTTATAAAGTAGGGATTATGAAACTGTCTTCCTAATAAGACTGCGGAGAGTCTGCCCAGAAGAAGCACCTCTATCACACTGGTACTATTGCCATTATGGCCACTGTAAGTATTGCTTACAATCAATTCAAACTTAGAGATGCAGCTCATCAGCGCTATGAAGGAATTTCTGTTGGATAGTGTAGTATTTAATTAAGGTCTACAACATAATTCGTATACAAGCATAATAGATTTAATCAATAAGACACTGTGATAATAATTTATTTCAAAGAGATTTTGTAATAGTGCCACATGATACAAAATATTTTCAAAGTCCTTTACTCATGAAAGTTTTATTTTTATTATTATCAATTATTTCTAATAGAATCTGGATCTCTACAATTTTCCAATAACACCAGCTACATTTCTGCTCAAGTACAATACTACATTAGCAAGTTCATATCAAATTTACTAACTCACACACACCCTAGAGTCTTTTTAGATAACTCCCAAACCTCCTGCTTTCATCAAACCAAAATGAGTATCTTTTTTTGTTGGTAAATATATGGGTTTCAGATTACTGCTCTATGAGCCAGTGAGCCTTGTTTTTGTAATTTGTTTTAATTAATTTCCTCCCCACCTTACTCCATTTTGCACTTTTCTTCCTCTCCTATGTTTGCAATTCTCCTGGGGAATAACACCTACATTTTGAATTGCAGATTTGTTGAATGCATCCTTTATGCAATTAAGATGTTAACACAACTCCACCATGATCCTTACAGCATCCTCTGCTTGTTCAATCAGCCATTACACATACCACTAACTGAGATCAATCTCAATTTTCTCTTCAGTTTTCACTTGAACCATGAAATTCTCACGGATTGACTTTCCCCTGGTTATACTCAATGCATATATATGTTAACCCACAAGACTGATAACAAATATCTGAGTGATGATCATTTTTTATTTGCATGATTCCACTATGGTTATTAACCATAAATACTTATATATTTAATTAATCCAAAATACATTTATTTAAAATTAAAAATTGTCAGATATTCTTTAATTGGAAGTCAAAAGAACGGGCTTAGACGTGTGAGGTATTTCTGGGGAATCTAATTTAAAACATTAAAATGTTTAGGCTTAATTTTGGAAGGTTATGAAAAAATAGCCAGGCTTTTGAAAATACACTTGCCTATTTGAATCTTCCAGTAATATATATAAACCCAGCACATAATGACCAAACCTTGCTGTATCTACAAAGTAAAATGAAAAAAAGATTGAAGAGCAGGTGTTTGTTCCAACAGTTAAACATGACTTGGAACACCTGCATCCCATGTCAGAATAACTAGGTTTGAGTCCCACAGTGCTTCCAATTCCAGCTTCCTGCTAATGAATGTCTGAGATGGCAAAAGATGATGGCTCAAGAACTTGGGTTCATCCCACCCACGTGGGAGAACCAAATATAAATCCAGGTTTCTGGGCTTTGGCCTGGCATAGCCCTAGCTGTTGTGGGCATCTGTAAAGTTATCCAGCAGATTGAAGATCTCTAAATTTGTATCTCTATTTGTATCTCTTTCTCTGGCTATCTTTCAAGTAAAATTAAAATAAAAGTTTAGATTAACCCCCACCCCCCCAAAAGGGAAATAAACAGTATATCTTCAAGGGGAAAAAAAAACAAGTTCAGAAAAGTTGGGTACTCAAATAATTTCAATTCTTCCACTTAGGCAAAAAACTCCAACTTGGATAATGATTAAGACCAAAATCACAGGGAACGCTGTATTTACAATGCTTTTCATTTTTATTTGGAGAGCAGAGGAAGAAAGAGAGAAAGAGAAAGGCTGAGAGAAAAATCTTCGATCTGCTGGTTCACTCCCCAAATATCCATAAGAGCCAGTGTTGGACCAGTCCCAAGCCAAGATCCTGGAACTCAATAAGGACCTCCCATATGGATGACAGGGACCCAAGTACTTGAGCCATCAACTGATGCCTCCTATTAACAGGAAGCTGGATTGGAAACAAAGAAGCCAGGACTTGAACTGGGAACTCCAATATGACATGTGGGTATCCCAACCCACAACTTTATTGCCATACTAAACACCTGCCCCTACAAACACTTTCTGACAGCTCATGTCTGTTCTTTGTAGATGCAGTTTGAGTTAACGAGCATACAGAAGATCACTAGGTTAAAAAGCAATGGCTTCATTTTGGTATCTTACAAGCAAAATAAACTAAAAAAAATTCCCATGAATGAGTTGCTTTAGAAAAGAAAACAAATAAGCAAACATGAAAATCAGAGGCATTAAACAGGCTCCACTTTGAGTACTTTGGATACCAGATACATTCCCTATCCCTCCCTCTCGCCCTCATTATGCCATTAGTGTAAAGGCTATGTCAAAAACATCAGTTCTATTTCAAATATATTTCTTTGTCACCACAAACCCACCTAAATAGTCATTTTGGTAAAACACCTCTGGTGCATTTAACTAGTTAAACAGCTACTTTTCCTAAGTTCAACATGAAGTGAGTGAGACGGTAATTCATTATAGCAAGTGTCACTATAAGGAAAGCCCTCAGGAGGTCTCCCTAATTATTTTACGCTGATTAGCTCAGATAGTAAAAGATTGTGTTTTATTAACTTGATGCAAATAGCTGGTGCTTCAATATAGTTAATTTTGTCATATTTCATTTTCAAAGTAAAAATGTTATTACCAGGAAACAGTGTTTTCTTTTTATTGTGCTTGAGTATTGTCAATAAATAAAATGCTATGGGAAAAATGATTTTTTTTTTCAAATTCCTTAGTACTGAGAACTCAATTGTGATTTAATTTCTTTTTTTTCTATATTGAATTCTATTAGTTCAATACTCCCACAGTATTTTGCTCTATATTGTTAAAGGCAGGAAGAAAGACCACATGCATGCAAATTTTAGGATGCCAACATTATTAGCCTTGTTATACTTATTACCTTATATGCAAAATGCACATTTAATTTTCTGTTTATTACTTTAATACCATGGTGATTTTAAAATACTTTTTAATGCTAAGTACTTAGTCCTGTGAGCATTTGTATCTTTGAATAATAGTTATCATTCTTTCTTCTATTGTCATAACTATCATGTTTCCATGGAAACTGAAGAGAAAGTATGAAATGGTAGAACACCTCCATTTTAGGTCTAAGTTGACAGGGTTGTTTTTCATTAGGTGTCACAATTATTTAGGTAGGTAAGAGTATGCACAGTGGTCTATTAAAATATATAGAATGGTAGATGGTCTCAAACACAGAAAATCATGTTTCTAGAAACACAACACCTTCTGTTAAGAATTAGTGGTGAGATGTGGGAGTTTTGTGTTTATTTTATTGGCCTGTTTGAATGGTCTGTTACCACGTAAAATAAAAACAATCTTTAAAAAGAACTGTTTCTTTATGCTCTAGATACATACATGTAATGTCTATGTGTCACTCAGCCAATACAACTAGGTTTTAGAGACACACTTAGAATCCAAAAATAATTCCTCAGTGCACATAAGGAGATTTAGATAAGTCTCCTAAAACATACTTGGAGCTTTATCCAAAATATTATGTCACATAGTTTGCTCATCTAAAAATTATAAATTAAAAAGAAACAACTAATTTTAACTTAAACGCAAATTAACTGTATTTGCATCTGAAAGCATCCAAAGCAAACTGGTTATGGTGCTTGCTTCCAGCAAGGAAGAGTCACCTCTTGATCCGTATGTTTTAATTTATTTGTTGTTTTTTTTAAGCAAGGCATAGGTCTCACTCAAAGAGAAAGGTCACACAGTCCCCTGAACTAAAGATCCTAAAAAGACAGAGAATGAAATGAGGCTTCAGGTAATTCAGGAAACTGTTTGACTCACACAGCTGAGTCAAATAGTTGAACAAAATGAGGCTTTAAATAGCATAGCAACACGTGTGACTTGCCACAGGGAAAACAGATAGTCTCTTTTTGCTTTATTCACAGTAGAAATAATGGCAAATTGCTAAAGTAATATATTTTTCTTCAATATCTTCTCTACAAAGATGGAGCTTTTTGCAAATGGCATGGGAAAAAAGCAGTACTTTGCTGCTCAGAGAGAACTTAGAGGCACTCCTCACTGCTGGGACTTCCTGTCCACTAACATACAACAGGTCAAAGGGTAGAGACCTTTAAATGAGGTCAAAATAAAAGCAGTGAGGGTTTTATTTGGATGCGAGGTAGATTTATCAATCAGGAAACACAAAGACGGTAGAACTGAGATCCAAAAGTGAAGAGGGGGCCTCTGGAGCCCAGCATTCTTTCGAGAGAAGTGAGGTGTGTGTCTGACCTTCACTGAGTCCAGCCGTAGGAAATGGATCTAAGTTAGGTGGTGGTTGCAAAATTTCAACTCCACCAAAATGGTGCTCCACCCTGGGATTTCTCCAGTCCAGCATGGTATTGCTACAGTCCTGAAAATTCTCTTACTTCTAGGTCTGGACACAGCAGCTGTGCAGCAACTTTCTCCCTGGCAGAGGCTCACAACAAAGACTTTTCTGCTTTCTCCCTGACCTTTCTGTAGCCCTTTTGACTCACATTTTATTACCCTTGAAGTTCATTACAACAACAAAAATAAAGATTTTTGCAAAGACAAAAATAAATGGAAGTGCAAGTGACATGGTACTGTAAAGCCTTCACCTCAACTGTCTCTGAAAGCGAAGCTGCTTGGTTTAAAAGGAAAAAAAAAATGACAAACTACGGCTTGCAATGTTTTCTAAAACTCACAAAGTCTCCTTAAAGCCTAATGTATGAAAGGAATTTCCAATACTACCCTAACCTAAAGTTGTATTTTTATATAAATATTTTATTTTTTTTTGACAGGCAGAGTTAGACAGTGAGAGAGAGAGACAGAGAGAAAGGTCTTCCTTTTTCTGTTGCTTCAACCCCCAAGTGGCCGCTATGGCTGGCACATTGTGGCTGGCGCACCGCGCTGATCTGAAGCCAGGAGCCAGGAGCCTCTTCCAGGTCTCCCATGCAGATGCAGAGACCCAAGGACTTGGGCCATCTTCTACTGCTTTCCCAGACCATAGCTGAGAGCTAGATGGGAAGTGAAGCAGCTGGGACTTGAACCAATGCCCATATGGGATGCCAGCACTGCAGACAGTGGCTTTACCCACTATGCCACAGTGCCAGCCCTGATCTATGATTCTTTAAGAATGACTCTCACATCAAACTTTTAAGTTGATACTCTGACTTCCCATCCATGTCCATACCTCAAAGGGACTTTGTTTGATACTATTTTAGGAGAAAATCAAGGACTGAAACTTGGCTTGTGATCACAATTCAACTGGATTCTTTCCAGAATAACCAACAAACACAGTAGTCTCCATAAGTTCATGTCTTTCTAAGATATTAAATATTTATGTAGGCTGGTGCCACGGCTCACTAGGCTAATCCTCCGCCTGCGGTGCCAGCACCTCGGGTTCTAGTCTCAGATATATATATATATATATATATATATATATATATAGACAGATACATAGATATATATCTGCCCTTCAAATAAATAAATCTTTAAAAAAATCATACATCTAGTTCTAACTTATCTTCTTAGAATAGGGTAAGAATACTGCTAGCTAGGCTAGGTATAGCATATTGTGAGTTATATAACATGCTTATCAGAAACAGCAGCCACAACCAACAAGGGCAGGCATCTGGACCAGCAGTTAAAATTCAAGGTAGGAAACATGAATCCTACATCAGAGTATGTAGGTTCAATTCCAGGCTCTGGCTGTGAATCCATCTTCCTTCTAATGAGTATTCTGGTAAGCAGTGGGGATGGCTTGAGTTGTTGTGTTTCTGTCACACCCTGGGAGACCTTGATTTTGCCCCTACCTCCCAGTTTCAGCCAGGGATACTACGGGAATTTGAGGAGTGAGCCAGTGAGTAGGGGAACACACTTTGGTTTTTTTTTTTCTCTCTGCCTCTCAGATAAATTAAAAATAAAAAAGAAATTATTCCTTGAATTCTTTTATTCTTCCTACAAAGATTTAGAATCAAAGAAACCCAGCAGCAGTGACCACGCACGGGAAAATTGATGGCAAAATAGAATCAGGGTTTCCTGAGACATGGCTGATGTTGGGCCTGGGGGAGAAAACATACATGAAGAACCGGGGACATTTTGTTATACAAAATGATGGGAACTATTGGCAACTGTTGGATTGTACCAAGAGGAAATAAGGAGTTGGCTCAAAGATGGTCCCATAGCCAAATTCAGTGAACACATTGACTACAAAAATCTACAAATTCATGATGATACAAAAAAAGACCACAAATAAGATATTTTAAAAAATCCTACTTTTTACCAAGAAGTAACCAACCAGAGTACTTATTCTAGAAATTGATAATTAATTGAGAATAATAAACAGCATTCATCCTGCCTTTCTTAGATGAATAATATGAGAATAAACAGTATTTCAGATTGCTGGTTGATGACGGTAAAAATTCTTTGAAAAGAATTCCAATTAACAGGAATTGAAAGAATCATAGAATTGGATAATGATGTTAAAAATCTGCGGGGCAGTCACTTAGTGCAACAATTATTACACCCACACCCATACTGGAATGCCTGGATTCCAGCCTCAACTCTGATCCTGATTTCAGCTTCCTTCTCATATGTACTCTGAGAGCCATCACTGCACAGCTCAAGTCATTGAGTCCAGGCCACCCATGTAGAAGACACAGCTGGAGCTCTGGGATCTAGGCCCAGTCCTGTCATCATAGGCAGTTAGGGAGTGAACCAGTGGAAAGGAGATTGCTGTCTGTCCATATGTCTGTCTGCATTTAGGAAAAAAAAAACTTAAAAATATCTAATGTGATAACTGTACCAGGCAATGTTATCATTATATATTTGAAGATTTAACAAATGATTGATGGGGAAACTTTTGAATAAAATGATTAACTTACTGATGCAATTTTGGTAGCTGAAAGTGAAACAATCAAGCACCATTTGCCTCTGTTATAATGCAATATTGAGGTACAATGAACTTCCTACGAAATCTTGCCAAGCAAAGTGAACATTAACCTAGTCAATCTTGTAGGTATAGTGACCTTTTACAGAAGTACAGAGGATAGAAAGGGGGCAAGATACATCACATTGCTTAGAAGCAGTAATGAAGTCTTAAATGGAGGAGTCTATGCCAGGACAACGGACTTGATTTCTTGAACAACCTACTAATGCAATTAGACAGGACCCATCTGGATTAAGGAGTTATCACTACCAGGCCACATGAGGGTACTTCAAAAACGTAAGGGAATAATGGAATTAGAAAATAAGTTTATTTTGCTGCAACTATTTTTTGAAGTCCATTCAAAGCTTTTGCATAATACATATTTTTCATTAACTTTTTGAAAACCATTTATATATGTGACTTCTTTTGATCCTCAAACAAATCATCCTTGAAAAAGGTATTTGAGAAAAATTGAATAGTGACTAAATAGTGTCTATTTATTTCTGGTTAGGTTTGAAAATGATCCTGTGGTTTTGTTGGAAAATATAGAAGATGTATGTGGAAGGATGTATATAGAAGAAATGACATGATATTAACAGCTTCTTTTAAGTTTTTTTTTAAAGAACTGGAAAAAGTAATTTTAAGGAAGGGTTGATGTCTGGTCAATCTGGATGTTGTATACATGAATACTTCAGGAAGGAGAGAAGATGCAGAATAGGGAACAACTGCACTGCTCTAGGTAGAGGGAAACAGTAAAAAAGAAAAAAGTGGAGAAAGCACATTCTCACGGGAGAGAGGATGAACAGAAGGAACAACGATGCCATGGATCCATGTGGAAGGTGCAGATCACAGCAGCAGGTGCAGATATAAAACACAACCCCAGCCCTGAGCTGGAGAGAGCACCAGCTTTGGAGAGCAAGGTGAAATCAGACTGCAGCAGCCCGGGCCACTGGCGATAGAGCCAGAGGGAGAGGCTAGTGGACTACAAAGTCTGGGTCTGGGCTGGAGCCCAGACTGGGATAGGGTGTCTGCTAACCCAGTGAAAACAATGGGGCTCGGCATCCCCCATCACAACAGTGCCCGGCAACCAGCAGAGAGAGGGCTGGTGCCATTTTGTACCTAAGTAGCAGCTGTGGCAGCTCTTCTGTGCATGTCCAGCAACTGGCGGGGACAAGACAACATCTTG
Organism: Lepus europaeus; assembly: GCF_033115175.1. Classification (NCBI taxonomy): domain Eukaryota; kingdom Metazoa; phylum Chordata; class Mammalia; order Lagomorpha; family Leporidae; genus Lepus; species Lepus europaeus. The sequence continues at coordinate 43,399,786 of NC_084843.1, read as the reverse complement.
ACAGCAGTAGCAGCTGGGGTGCATGCACCTGGCAACAGGTGGGGAGAACGAATCACCCTGACATCAGTACTGGCTGCAGAGGCTCTAGTGTATGCCACACAGCCAGTGATGAGAAGGCATCATCATGAAACAAGTAGGGACTGCAGCTGGCAGCTCATGTGCTCGCGTGTCATCCAGGGATTTTACCAGAGGGAAAAATCTGTATTCCCCACTGACTTGGAGTCTGGCTGGGAGGATTTATAGGGGACTGAGCACCTATGTAGTAGGGCTGTGAAGCATACTCAGCCTCTGGAATGTATCACAGGCTCCAGGGCTCAAACAGCCTAGGTGGAGTACCCATAGGCAGCTGGCTCTGGGAATGTCTCAGCCTCTCTGTGGATGGGAAAGGCTAGCAGGGTGGAGTGGATCCTCTGCACTCAGTGACTTTGGGAGCCCTGAGTGCTGAGACTGTAGAAACTGTGCACCAGAGGGCACAGGGTGTAGCTGGGTCTCTGAGCAGTAACTGTGTGCAGCTTCACAGACTCAGAGCTCCCCGATTGTCTGGGGTGGGTCAATGTGACAGAATCCGTGCTCACACTGAGGATTGCATAAATCATTCATGCAGTTCTTGTGGCAGTGCGGATGAGTACTGTACCCACAGTGGCTGAACGCCCAGGCATTGATCACCTGAAAGAGATGAGGTGAGGGTGTAATTACACCAAGAGGTGATCATACCTTCCTTTCTGTTAACAAGAGATCTACCATTCTCAACTTGGGTGTCACCCTGGTTACCTGCCCCACCCTGGAGCACAGACCAGAGCTCCCTGGCCACACCCAAATCACACCTCAGGGTATTCACTAGAAGAGCAGCCACTCTGCTAAGCCACAGAGGGATAGTTCAAAGATAAAAGCAATGAACACAATCAAAGACAATACAAAAGATCAGTGAAATAGAGTTTTTTTTTTTTAAATAAACAAAATTGACACATGATTGGCCCAACAAAAACAACAACAACAAGAAGAGGGAGAAAACACAAATCAATGGAATCTGAGATGAAAAAGGAAGCATAACAACAGATAACACAGAAATAAAAAAATCATCAGGAAATTTCTAAAAAGAGATATAAGCCAAAAGTTGGAAAATTTAGAAGAAATGGGTAGATTCCTGGACACATACAATCTACCAAAATTGAGTCATGAAGATATAGAAAACCTAAACAGACCAATAATCAAGATGGAGATTGAATCAATAATAAAGACCCTCCCAACAAAGAAAAGCCCAGGGATGGATGGCTTCACTGCTGAATTGTACCAGGCATTTTAAAAAGAACTAACTCCAATTCTTTTCAAAATTTTCAAAACAATCAAACGGGTGGGAATCTTCCCATACTCCTTCTATAAAGCCTGCATCACCTTAATTCCTAGACCTGTAAAAGATAGAACAGAAAAAGATATCTATAGACCAATTTCCTTGATGAACATAAAAAAAAAAAAAAAACCCACTAGCTAATTGAATCCAGCAACACATCAGAAAGATCATTCACCTGGACCAAGTGGTATTTACCCCTGGTATGCAGGCATGGTTCAACACTTGTAAATTAATCAATGTGAAACATCACATTAACAAATTGAAGAACAAAAACCATATGGTTATCTTAATAGATGCACAGAAAACATTTGATAAAGTACAACATCATTTCATGATGAAAATATTAAGCAAATTGGATATAGAAGGAATATTCCTCAGCACCATCAAGGCAATTTATGACAAACCCATAGCCAGCATCTTATTTAATGAGGTAAAATTGAAAGCATTCCCACTAAGATCTGATACCAGACAAGGATGCTCACTCTAACTATTGTTATTCAATACAGTCCTTGAAGTTTTAGCCAGAGACATTAGGCAATAAAAGAAAATCAAAGGGATATAAATTGGGAAGGAGGAAGTCAAACTACCCCTATTTGCAGATGACATGATTCTATATATAGGGGATCTAAGAAATTCCTTTATGAGACTAGTGGAACTCATAGAAGAGTTTGGTAAAGTAACAGGATACAAAATCAACACACAAAAATCAATAGCCTTTGTATACACAGATAATGCCACAGCTGAGAAAGAACTTTTAAGATCAATCTGATTCACAAAAACTACAAAACAAAAAATACCTTTGAATAAATTTAACCAAGGATGTCAAAAATCTCTATGATAAAAACTGCAAAACATTAAAGAAATAAATAGAAGAAGACACAAAAAAATGGAAAAATCTTCTATATTCATGGATTGGAAAAACAAATATTATCAAAATATCCATACTACTAAATGCAATTTACAGATTCAATGTGATACCAATCAAAATAACAATGATATTATTCTCAGAACTACAGAAATAGCTAAAGCAATCTTATACATCAAAAACAAAGCCAGAGGTATCACAATACCATTTCAATACATACTACAGAGCAGAGAAGTTATAATAAAAAAAAAGCATGGTATTGGTATAAAAACAGATAGACAATGGAACAGAATAGAAACACCAAAAGTCAACCAATACATCTACAACCAACTTATATTTCCCAAAGGAGCTAAAATCAATCCCTGAGGCAAGGATAGTCTCTTCAACAAATGGTGCTGGGAAAACTGGATCTCCACATGCAGAAGTATGTAGCAAGACCCCTACTTTACACCTTACACAAAAATCCTCAAAATGAATCAAACGCATAAGACTACAATCAGATACCATCAAATTATTAGAGAACATTGGGGAAACTGTGCAAGACTTTTGTAGAAAAGACCCCATAAGCTCAGGAAATGAAATCCAAAATAGAGAAGTAGGATTACACCAAGCTGAGAAGCTTCTGTACCTCAAAGGAAACATTCAGCAAAGTGAAGAAGCAACCAAGAGAATAGGAAAAAATATTTGCAAACTGTGCAACTGATAAAGGATTAATATCCAGAATCTATGAAGGGCACACGATACTCAGCGACAACTAAACAAACAACACAGTTAAGACATGGGTAAAGGACATGAACAGGCATTTTTTCAAAAGAAGAAATTCAAATCACCAACAGACAAATTAGCCATCAGGGAAATGTAAGTCAAAACCACAATAGGTTTCACTTTACCCCCATTAGAAGAGCTCTCATACAGAAATCAACAAACAATAAATGTTGGTGAGGATGTGGGGGGAAAGGCACCCCAATCCACTGTTGGTGGCAATGTAAATTGGTGCAGCCATTGTGGAAGACAGTATGGAGATACCCCAGAAATCTAAATATAGGCCTACCATATGATCCAGTCATCCCACTCCTGGAAATTTGCCCAAATGAAATTAAATCAGAGGCCAGCGCTGTGATGTGGCGGGTAAAACCACCACTTGAAATGCTGGCATCCCATATGGGCACCAGTTCCAATCTTGCTGCTGCTCCAATTCCAATCCAGCTCTCTGCTATGGCCTGGGAAAGCAGCAGAAGATGGCACAAGTCCTTGGGCCTCTGCACCTGCATGGGAGACAAAGCTCCTGGCTCCTGGCTTTAGATGGACACATCTCTGGCCATTGTGGCCAACTAGAGATTGAACCAGCAGATGGAAGATTGCTCTCTCTCTCTCTGCCTCTCCTCTCTCTCTCTGTAACTCTTTCAAGTAAATAAATACATCTTTAAAAAAAATTAAATCAATCAGTATATGAAAGAGTTTTCTGTACCCATGTTTATTGTACTCAATTCACAGTAGCTAAGATCATGCAAAGGCCCATCAAGTGAAGAATGGATAAAAAAATGGAATATGGAATACTATACAGCAGTAAAAAAAATGAAATCCTGTTGTTTACAGCAAAAATGGATGCAACTGGAAACTATTATGCTGAGTGAATTAAGAATGTCCCAAAACTAAAGATACTATATGTTTTCCCTGATCTGTGTTAACTAATAGACTAACTAAAATGTAATGTATTGAAGTCAAATTGACATTTTGAGATTCCATGATAGTTCATAGTTCTTGTCTCTACCACTGAAGAACAATTTTTTTTCTTCATACTATTTGTTGAACTCTTTACTTAGTGCATGGTTAATCTTATGTGTATAAAGTAAACTAAAAATACATGCTTGTAAAAATTCAGAGTGGGAACATGAGAGGGATGAGGAAGGAAGGTGGGAGTGTAAGCAGGAGGTAAGATAGGGTAGGAAGTATCACTGTGTTTCTGAACCTGTATATAGGAAACACATGAAATTTGTATCCTTAAATAAAATTTTTTAAAAAGAATAATTTAGTTTGTGGAAAAGTAGAATTCAAAGTTGAGCTAATTTTGATGTACCGTTTGGGAAATTTATATATTGGGTCTTTAAAAAGTTCTTAGAAAAGTACATTCTGAATAAATCTGTACATGGATTTCATTTTTTCTCATATAGAGAGGTTCAATTTGTATTGATTCCTTGCTTCCCAAAAATTTTTGCATTTTTTACTCCAGTCCACAAAAAAGAAACAAATTTTTCACCCTATCCATCCTTAATAAACACACACACACGTGTGCATTCGCACACACATGGTAAATGTATATTGTAAAAAAAATCTATACAGGAATTTCAAAAATTTTTGCACCAAAATAAACTCATCTTTTAATTCATTTTCCATAAAAACTTCCAAGTACCCTCAGACTCAGTAATGCTGACAAACATTTTCAATTGCCATCACTTAGGGGCTGAAGGCTATGATATGCTACTTGTTTCTAGTGGGAAGAGGCCAGTGATATTACTAAATGTCTCCAATGCACAAGACAGCCCACAGCAACAGAGTTATTCAGCCCCAAAAGTCGGTTTACTGAAGTTGAGAAATTTATTTACAGTGTAGCTGCATAAGATAGCAAAGATTACAAAAAATTAGCAAAAGGCTATGCAAGCTTGAGAATAATTCTGATATAATGTGTATAAGAGTACTAAAGTGACAGAGATGATAAACACTGGCATACCGAGAAGGATCTTCAGCATCTGGAAATTAAACAACGTAGAGTGGTATCTAATCTGAGTAATGCTTAGGGATTCTCTACTAATCACAGCAGCAAAAACTACTTATGAAATCGTAAGCTGAACTACATAAAATTTCCAATTTAGTAGATGAAAAATGGTCAAATATTTGCAGGCTCATTAGGTCTGGACTAATAAAATGAATTTCTTAGCTATTTAATTTTGATTTACTTGAATAACAACATTAGAAAGAAAGCATTTGACAAAATACAATATTATAGGTGCATTTACATAACAATCTGGATAAAAGGGAAATTATTTAAGACAGATAATGTGGCTTGTCTTTGGCCATACTAAGGAATAATGATGTAGATCTTCCTGTTCTTGAACATTAACTATTAAATGGCTGGAGATGTGTGCATTTTAGAGGAAGAAATATTTCCCCCTGACTGTCATGATTTCTTATGTGACTTAAGAATGCAATGAACAGTTGAATATATGAGCCAGGGAAACATGCCCAATATAATGCAATTATTTTTAATGCTACAGTTGGTTCTCTTCTGGTCCTGTTTTCTTGAACTCCCTTCCATTCTGTCCTACATTGGCATATGAAGTTTCTGCCTCAGTCACTCATGTCAGTGATGGCAGTATTAATATTAATCAATGTGCATGTCAACAACTTCTGCAGGAAGGGGCTGATGTACTCTCCTAGTTCAAGCTGCCACTCAAAAAAGCACCATCTGTCATTTGGTCTCTGTTTACCAAGGTGTCATCTTTTCAATGGCCTTTCTGTTTTTTAATCTCAAAGAAAAGTTTTCACAGCACTTTTGAAATACAGGATTGGTACACAGACTAAAACATGTTTTTTCATCATTAGTTTAACTGGCTAAGGAATATGATAAAACTAAGAGATTTAAAAGGAAAAGCCATGAGTACCATGCAGAGGGGTGTATGAGAATAATAAGCTCACTAGTATGGTAAGCAGAGAGCCTGGTTAGGGAAAACAGCTTCCAGAAAAGAATCTGCAGCAATTTTGATATGCCAATTTTACTGCCATAATAGGTATACCACATTGAAAAATAATTTCAACAACCACACAAAAAAAGTTAGAAAAACTGAAGGGTAATTAGACCTAATGAGTCATACTTTCCCAACTTCTTATATTGAAAATGATCTCAAATTCATTATTTTTTCAAAGTTTATTATTTTCATCTAATTGAGAGGCATTTTATCTAACTGTGTGTATCTGTCTTCTATCTATCTATTTACCTATCTACCTATACTTACCTGTCTACTTATCTTCCATCTGCTGGTTTATTCCCTAAATGCTCGCAACAGCCAGGGCTGTGCCAGGCCAAAACCAAGAGCCAGAAATGCCTTGTCAGTCTCCCACGTGGACAGCAAAGGCCCGAGTAATTCGAGTCATCTGTTGCCTCCCAGGATGCATTAGCAGAATGTGGATCAGAAGCGTAGCTAGGACTTGAACTAGCACTCCAGTACAGGACGTTGGTGTCAAGAGGCAGCTTAATCTACTGTCACAATGCCCTCCCCTTACTTGGGAGCCCCTAAGTGACTCACTTGGCTAATCCTCCGCCTACGGCATCAGCATCCCATATGGGCACCAGGTTCTAGTCCCAGTTGCTCCTCTTCCAGTCCAGCTCTCTGCTGTGGCCCGGCAGTGGAAGATGGCACAAGTGCTTAGGCCCCTGCACTTGCGTGGGAGACCAGGAAGAAGCACCAGGCTCCCGGCTTCGAATTGGCGCAGCGCCAGCCATAGTAGCTATTAGGGGAGTGAACCAACAGAAGGAAGACCTTTCTCTCTCTCTCTCTCTCACTAAATATAACTCTACCTGTCAAATATATTTTAAAAATTTTTAAAAAAGAATCTGTCTTACCCCTTTATAAGGTTGATAGAATTATTACTCTTCAATATGCTCAATCAGTATCTTACGTAGGTTATCTAAGTTGTTTATACAGTTAATATTAGAGTAATAGCATTTGTTTTATACCTGTAGCTGTATGATTACTAGCAAATGGGCTGATTGCTTGAAATAATTATTACAGTTTCTGAAATTGAAAAATCCTTATAATTTATGCACGAGAGGAAAATGACATATATGCATAAAACTATGAGCAGCAGCCATGTGTCACATCTTCCTCACATAATTCTTATTTTTTCTAAAGATTTTACTTTTTAATTATTTGAAAGGGAGAATTAGAGAGAGAGAAAGGGAAAGGAGAGACAGAGAGACAGATTGATCTTCTATACGCTGGTTTACTCCACAAATAGTCACAACGGCCAGGATCATGCCTGGCTTCACAGCTTCTTCTGGGTGGGTCTTCCATGTGGGTAAGGGCCCAGGCACTTGGGTCATGTTCTGCTGCTTTCCCTGGCCATTAGCAGGGAGCTGGATAGGAAGTGGAACAGCTGAGACTTGAACCTGCTCCCATATGGGATGCTGCTGTTATAGATGGTAGCTTTACCTACTGTGTCACAATGCCAGCCCCCTCCTCATATAATTTAAAGACATAAATTAATATGATATATTATGTTCATTGTATCAAAATTATTTAGGCTGCCATTTTAATTCATTACTTACAAATTATTTTTGTCTAAAAGGATTCAAGGGGGGAAATATTACTATAACATTTTCCATCTTCAAAAGCTGGAAATTTTGGGAAATTCTGGAAAATTTTCCAATGACACTTTATTGAAAGATAGCCAGCTTGATTATCATATCCAAATGTCATACTGGAAAGAGAAAATTGTTTGTATAATGATAAAAATGAAGCACACTGATTCTAAAGGCTACTTTAGAATCTACTTAACTGCTACAAATTATTAAAAGCAACGTCAAGCAAAATGATGTGTTTTGATGTACATGTTCTGAATAAAGTCATAAGCACTAATAGCAGTATTTCCAGATTATAAGATGAGAGAAATACAACTCAGTGACCTGTGTTACCATGTGGACCCCAATTATCCCAGGATCCTTCAGAGGCTACTTTCTTTTAATAAGCACAAAGATGTCTTTACTGTGAATTCACAAAAACGGCAAAGGTGAAAATACTGTTTATGCAGCCAAGAGTTCAACTTCTAAAAGAACGTCTCAACTTGTACCTTCTAAACATCTTAGAAGTCTAAAGCTAAACACTGGAAAGGTTTGTAAGATTGTCGTTTTCACTGGTCAGCAAACAGGTGGACTGGGGCTAGGGGGCTTGCTCAAGTTGGAGTGTAGTGGCAGCATTGTAACTAAGGCCACAGTCCAAACTCCCAAATAACATTCCTCTCACTGCTACATAAAAGGGAACGTGGCAGCACCTAGCAGAACCTGCTCTCACACGGCCATAAGGCTTCTCTCTAGAACAGCTTAACCTTAAGTGCAAAGCAGGTCTAGAATTACATACATACAATATTCACTTCAATGAGAAAGACTGCATTCATTCCAGAAAAGGTGCGTGAGCCTCAGATTTTATCATAAAATTGTAAATCATTATTTTAAAATACATATAAAATAACAGATGTTATTCATAATAAAAATAATTTTTCAATTTTATTTTTCAATTAAAACTACTAACACAAAGGGATATCCTAGGCATTATTCTTTCTGCTTTTAAAAAAAATACTGTATCACAAACAAACTCCAACACATCAAGCATACAGAAAAGACATATATTGGTTTGCTCTGATTTCTGCAGAAGCTCAAATGGCCAACCTAACTGCCCATGGGACCTAATTATCCACAGGACTTAAAGAGCTCTTGATGTTTGGAAGCAAGGTTCAGTTGTCATTAACCCACAGCAATGCTGGAAAGAAATCATTCTTCCCTTTAAGAAAACAGAAATTGCCAGTTAATGCCCAGGCCTGAAGCAACAGCATCCTATACGGGCGCTGGTTCGAGACCTGGCTGCTCCACTTTCGACCCAGCTCTCCGCTGTGGCCTGGGAAAGCAGTGGAGGATGGTCTGGAGTCCTTAGGTCCCTGCACCTGCATGGGAGGCCCGGAAGAAGCTCCTGGCTCCTGGCTTTGGATCGGCGCAGCTCCAGCTGTTGCAGCCATTTGGGGAGTGAACCAGCAGATGGAAGACCTCTCTCTCTCTTGCCTTTCCTCTCTCTGTACTCTTTCAAATAAATAAAATAAATTTTTAAAATAAAAAAGAAGAAAAAAATCAAGGCAGCAAACGGTTTGTCTGTATCTGCCAAGCAAGTGAATACTACAGTGTTCAATTATCTTTAGTCCTCTCCTCTAGCAGTTACAAAAGGTTGCATGCAAGGATATACTGGGATTCACTTTTATAAAGTCTTGGTACCTAGAGAGTCTTAAACATAAGCACTACAGAGAAGAAATTAACAATTGGCCTTGCAGAGTTTTAAAATTTTTAAAGCAATATGAAAAAAAAAAAATCCTACCTAAGGCCAAATAGCTTTATCTTGAAAATCATTTCCTAAGAACAACCAAATCAGCTTCATGTCTTGAAAAGAGAAATGCACTCTGATGCTCTCTGTAGTCACAAATCACAAGTAAATGTTAATCTGTCACCATGGGGTGGTCTTTCAGATTGTTCTATACCTCTTCCTAGTCTGATTACATGTCCTGGAATTTCAAAATAGCTCTTCAGAGGATGAAAGTCAAAGATTGCTTTACGGCCAAATGCTGCAAATGTTTGCCCTTGATATAAGATACAAAATATTTTTTTTCTGCTTGGAGACTGGGGATGTTTTATAACTACTCAAATCTGCAAGTGGCCAGCGAGTCCTGGTTTGAGGGCTATTCCAGCCCATTCTGCATGTCCTTCCATCTAACTGGCACCCAGTTCCCATCTGGAACAGCATAGAGCTTACTTGAATCCTTTCCACAGGGGCAAAAAAAATTTTCTAAGCTCATTTCCCTAAGAATTGCTTAGATCAAGACCAAGTTGTTTTAAGTAAATTGTTGTAAGATCATGGGGAATACTAAGATCTTTACTCTAAAATGCCTGCCAAGTACTCATAAGAAAAGCCCACATTTCAAAGTCTGCGTGTTCAAAAGAGAAGCCTCTTGTGCAGGCTATTATGTATTTAAAATCTCAAGTTTGTTAGATGCAAGATGACCCTGGGGCATTTCAGATGTTACCAAACAATGCAGACCTTGGTTCTGATTTGCATAGCCTCCTGTGCCTTGGGAGGCATTTGATGAGTGAATTTTCAAAGGCCCCAGCAATACAGAATGCCAAAGAGCACAGGGTAACCTCCCCTGACAAGCAGAGTGAGCAACTAAAAGGTTGTCTCTGCTAATGAAATCTAATCAGAGAACATCTTTTACTGCTGTCACATTGTATCCAACAACAAAGCTCGCCCCCAAAAGAAATCCTTAAAATATCAGACAGATGAAAATGTTTCTTTGCAAATTAACTTGTAAACAGAAAGGGAGCTTCAGATCAAGGAGGACTAATTAATAGAAGTAAAATGTTTATGGATAATTCCACTGAAAAACCCAAAGAGTGGTCTGCATTCAGGCACATTGTCTAGAGTGTTGCAGTCAGGGGAGTGGAGAGGTGACTGTGGTACTCCATTGGTTAGGGGCAATGAGTCAGAGCCAAACCTGGTGCCTTTAACATTTTTGTGCACCACTCTCCTCTTGTACACTGATGATAAAAGTGACATATTTTGCAAAGTAGCCTTATTTCTGGCTCTATACCATAGCTTCGTCTTTCATGTTTAGTTTCTTTTTTAAATTTTTAATTTATTTGAAATGCAATTAGAGAAAGAAGGGGAGAGTGGAAGAGGGAGGAGGGAGGAGAGGGGGAAGGAGGAGAGAAGGGGAAAGAGAGAGGGAGAGGGAGAAAGGAAGAGAAGACACCAAATGTACCAGTGCCATGATCCTCAGACTTCCCAGTGTCCAGACCGTGAGAAATACATTTCTTTTATGGATAAGCTGCTGCATCTACCGGGCTCTACTGGAGTAGCCTCTATGGACTAGGGAACACATTCTGTTTTGGGTTTCTGTGATTCCAGTTACATCTGGTTTTCCTGGTACCTCTGATCTCTTCATTGTAGTCTGCCTTCCTTTCATTTGGGAGTTGGGAAAATTCTGCTTACTCTGATTTTTAAATCAACATCAAAGCAAAGAGAGACAAACAAATGAAATTTCATCAAACTGAAGTGTTCATATACAACAAAGGAAATAACCAACAGAGTGAAGAGACAACCTACTTACTATAAAGGAGAAAATATTTACAACTTACATATAAGACAAGGGGTTGATAATCAGGACAAACAAGATATTCAAACAACTCAATAGAAAAGAAACAATCCAATTAAAAAGATAGATTTAAACATATTTCTCCAAGAAAGACATGCAAATGGCCGACAAGTACATGAAAATACGTTAAACATCACTAATAACCATGGAAATGAAAAAAAAAAGTACAATGAGATATCACCTCTCTCCAGTAAGACTAATATCAAAAAGACAAAAGATGACAAGTATTGATAAGCGTGTGGAGAAAAGGGAAGCCTTGCACACTGTGGCTGAGATTGTAAATTATTACAGTCATTGTGAAAAACGTTATGAAGGTTCCTCGAGCTAAAATTACATTTACCACATGATGCAGCAATCCCAGGTCTGGGTACAAATCCAAGGGAAGTATAGCCAGTCTATTGAAGAGACACCTGTATTCATATGATTACTGCAGCACTATTTATAATGGCCAAGAAATGGAAACTGCCTAAATGTTTATTCACTGATGAATGGGTAAAGAAAACATACACATTCACAGTGGAGTACTAGATGGTATTAAAAAGGATGAAATCTTCATTTGCAACTACAAGGAGAGAACTTGAGGTCATTATGTTAAGTGAAATAAGCCAAACACAAAAGGACAAGTTTCACAGGGTCTCACCCATACAAGGAATCTGAAAATGTTGATTGTATTGAAGAGTATAATGACCATTATAATGGGGGAGAAAATATGATGAAAAGGTTAATAATGCGTATGAAGGTACAGCTACATATGAATGTCTATAATTCTATTGCTCAGTAGGATGATTACAGGTAATGATAGCATACTGTTTATTTCTCTAAAAAAAAGGAGGAAAAGTAAAAGAAAGGATGTAGGATATTTTCACCATAAAATGTTAAATGCTGACACTGAATACACATTACTCAGTGTATCCATGTACATAAACATCACCTGGTGACTCATAAATATGTGCCATTTGCATGTGTTAAAAATCATTAATTCTTGATAAGTTACATTAACTATATCTTCAAGATAAAGTATTAAAATTAGAAAGCTAAGTTAACATTTATATGTATTTATATATATGCATGTATGTATGCTTTATATTTGAAGAGAGAGCTGCTTTTCCTGTAAATGCCCAGTATTAAACAACTAAGATATCAGTGATGGTGTAACTTGAACACATCTAAGGCTAGTCCATGTTTATATATGAAAAACAAAATATTTATGTTTTTGATGTTTCTGGATGTTCATGAATTTTATAAATGAAAGCTAAAAAAATAGAGATAAGACTCTATACCCAGTTTTATAGCACAATAGTTTTCCTGACTTACTGTTAGAAGATGAGTAAAAATACTCACTAGATGACTTATCAGTCACGCCATTAAACTCTAAGATGAGCCTTAGTATTGAAATACTTGTTTCCCATTTGGTATGCACATTATAAAGCTCTATGCTTGATTCATCATAAGTCAATTTCTAAGTGTTTATTAAGTGAATGAATACATATTCTCAAAGGAAAATAATATAGTCGTTTCATCACACTTGCTACTTTCTGATCCAAATAAGGTTTAATGAACCTTAGCTGTTAACTGATGCTGTCTCTTCTAATATCCTTATGATTATAAGTTATCTTTTAAGAAGAGAAGTCCTCAGTGAATAATTAGCAGCAATCAAGAGAAGCTTAAACATGCCATAAAGATAAAGTTTCTGTCAAGGATGCTTATCTTTGTAATACATCCTGTGAGGCAGGCAGAAGGCACAGGTCCCGAGCAGAGCAACACTGAGGACCATCTCATTGGGGTGTTTCTCCAGCATCAATCTTCCTAGCACGCATGCTCAGCCAATAATTGGTACTTTTGTTTTTTGTGAAATGGATGGTCTGCACAATTTTTTGGAATAATTCTGCCAACAGCCTGATTATACTAACAGGTAATGGTTTTTCCACATTTGAATTTTTAAGTGTCTCCATGGAATCTGTCTTTTTCCTCATTGTACCCAAACAGGTATAGTCAGTGAAGTAACATGAATGCTGATTTCATATTAACAGCATGATCACTTGAATCAGGTTTTAGGAAATATTTTTCACGTCTTTCATGGATTTTGCAAAATGAAGGAAACTTTAAAAAAAAATAGATCCGACACAGTGGAGCCAAATAATTACCTCAGTTCTAAATCGTAGAGGTTTAGAGGCATAACAGAAACATCTAAGGAGGTTAGGCCAATGAGAGCCTATTTGTAGTCCTGAAAATGTTGAGAAATCTTATAAATCCCTTAAGTAGAAGACGAAGGTACAGTGTACATACAGACAGGAAATTCAGGAGAGAGAGTCAACAATGAAAACATAAATAGATGTTTATACTTATTAAACTAAAAAGGTTTCTCTGGAGAATAATTGTTTCCCTTTTCTGAGTGATAGGACATCTAATTATGAGATGTCTTTAATTTCAGAAATCTTTAGATATCAATTATTTGTTAGAAGGTAATAGAATACTTATAGTAAAAAGTCATAACAATCAATCCTCCAGTATTTATGTATTTGTTTTTTACTTATATGGCTATTTTGAGAAATACATGTCCTATCAATCTCTCTAGAATTTGGAGCAAAGGCTTTGGATTTTCTTTTCATCAAGATAGCCCCGTTTTCTAAATGATAAGCAATATGAATTTCTGTGGATTTAGTATAGATTGAGCAAAAAATTAAATCTGTCCCAGTTGAAATTTGCTAAGATAGTGTATCTTAAATGTTCACATCCACTATCCCCGGTGACCAACACACAAAATCTAACTATGGGAAGTGATGGACACATTAATTATTCAGTTGTGACAATCATTTCATAATGTAAATACATATATAATCACATCATACACACTTAAAATATATGAAGTTTTATTCATATGTTAGTTAGGACTCAATAAAACTGGAAAAGGAAACAAATATAAAGGAAGAATTCTAATCTACCAAATCTGGAATCCAAATTGGAACCAATTTGATATAGGTAGTCATTTCATGGTCCCTTTTTTGCTCCATAAGCATAATTAAAGTATCTTTTAACACATAACTGTTTTATAAAAGAGGTATTTATGTATTAATTTCATGATATGCTACCCATGTTTTTGCTTACATAAGATTAAAGACATCTTACACAGGTAAAATTAGCTTTACAAAATATATATGAAATAATTAGTATCTGTAAATTCAATCATATCAAATGCCCTAAAGTATGGGGAAATTAGTTACATGAAGCAATTCAAAGATGGTGCCCAAAGGAAGTAAGGTGGGTGGAATCCAAAGTTGTTTACCACTAAAACTAATTGGCTATGCAACATCAGGGGAGGTAACAAAACTAGTAACAAGTGTATAGACATATGGTTGGTCCTATAGAAATGGCCCCGTAAAATGACCGTTTAAGTGATTGGTTGGTCCTTAGCCCTGCCCCAATGACTCTGCAGTTTTGTGCTATAAAAGGTTCTGTTATGCATGAAATAAAATGAGTTCTTGCTAGACTTGACTCCCCGATGCGTCTGATTGTCTCCGGGATCGGGAGGCTGGGGAACGGGCGAGCGGCGCACTTACCTTTCCTCAGACCCAGTCCATCCTGTACGGGTGGACTAAGACCCAGCACTAAAGTACATTTCTGAGGATTACTTTTATCAACAACAGTACCCATTTTTCTATGTTATGAAGCATTTTTACACATTGCCATCAATTACATCTCAAAAATACCATTTTAAAGATACGATCATTGAGACTGAGGGGCAAGTGTTAAGAATCATGACCAAGATAACTTCTTAAGATTGACAGAGGCAAGGGCAAAACCCAACGTATGTGTCAGACAAGGGGGATTCAGAATGTTCATGAAACATGTGAATTATCTCCTAATTCTTTTTTTCCATGGATTTTTTGAAGCATCCTCAGATTGACAGATTCTCTTCCAATGTGAAGATTTGTTGTCTTATAACCATTTGAATCTGGAATTTAGTGAGTTCGTCTTCCTTACCACCTTTAGTTCAAGTTTGTGCAAGCGAACTCAAGAACGGCCAGCATTTGTGAGCAACACACATTCATAACGTCAACAGGACACTGAGAAGGATATGACTAATTCATAATTGTTTTTCCATCATGGATAAATTTTAGGTCTATAACCAGCCTCAACTATGGATTGAGTTAACAGGAGTTAAACACAAACTTCCATGAGAAAATTTGCCTGAAGTTCAGTAGGGAACTAGAAATAGATCAAAGTAGCAATGATATATTAGTTTAAAAGAGATTTGACTTCTTCTACAAACTCTAAGAATTGTTATTTAATTATTTAATTAGATTTATATGATTTTTTAAGATTATCACCAGTTGTGTACATATGTATGTATATATAAATTATCTCTAACATGTATATATAATCATTCATGATACACTGAGCTGAATCTGCATATATACACATAATTAAATACATATATTATACATTAAAGAAAAAATAAGCTTACATAAGCTAGAAATATGAATGCGCCTCTTGTAATACATTTTTTATGTATCAAAAATATTCCTTTGGGAATAAAGCTGAACAATAGCAAAAGCAGTTTTATCACTTTTAAAACTTTTTTTAAAAGTATTTTTTTAAAAGCACCTCTGCTTGTACTGATAATGGAAGCTAACACCTTAAACTGAGAACTGAAGCACATTTTTAGCTATTGTAAAAACAAAACAAAACAAAACAAAATACAGAAACCATTCAGTTCAAGGGGGCAGCATCGTGGTGCAGCAGGTTAAACTGTCGCCTGTGACATCACATCCCAGTTCTAATCCCAGGTGCCCTGCTTCCATAACAGCTCCCTGCTCATGCACCTGGGAAAGCAGAAGAAGATGGCTCAAGTGTTTGTGCCCTTGCTACCCATGTGGGAGACCCAGATGGAGTTCCAGGCTCCTGGCTTCCTTTTGGAGAGTGAACCAGCAGAGAGAAGACCACTCTGTCTTCCGCCCCTTCTCTGTAATTCTGCCTTTGAAATAAATCATTTTTTTTAAAAAACTGGTCACTTTAGTTTCCTGAGCAATTCTTGACAGAAGACAGAAACCCTGTTGGTTTTCAACCTCAGGGTTTAAGTCTATGTTCTCTCAAACTTCAGAGAAAACAAAAAATAAACCATGTAGAGAACTGTGAATATATTTATATAGTTTTGAAAGTAATATAATTTAATCAGATTAACATGAAGTGTAGACTAATGTTTCAGTTTTAGGCTAACATTTCACCTTCATGGAACCTCACAGGAAAATAAGTTATTTTATTTCTTTTGATTTTTAGGCTACTACAAAACTGACTTAACCAAACCCTACCCCTTAACTATCTATTTAACAATAGATTTTGCCAATTTTGTCCTTCAACTTTCCTGTATCATATCAAATTCTAAATTACACATGGGGAAAGAGGGAAAGATTACATTGGTTACTTGTTCTTTAAGTCATCTAAAAACTGCACAGAGAAAGTCAACTTCAAGTTACTTTAAATCTTTGTCGAAAAATTAAAGCTTTGTTTTACAGCAAATGATCCTTGTAAATAGAATTTTATGTTTATATATATTTTATATAAATAAATGAGACATTTACCATTCCATACAATTTTCACATTAGTAACATCAAAGCTCAATGTACTATAAACACAAATTCCCACAGGACTATTTCTAGCCTTGTTTATTCCCTTCAATACCAGAAACAACTATTAAACACAATCACCATTGGCTCTGAAAGTGTTTTTGGTAGAAATAACACACCCTCGATTGTTCATACGGAGTTTTACGCTAATTATTTTCCATTGTTGAGATGATCTTCTTTAAGTTGTCATGTTTGAATGGAGAAGTACTTATTAAATAAACCCATGAGTGTTAGGTAATAATCAGTTTGAAAAGCTTCTTTTTATCACAAGTAATTATATCCTTCTGTAGGAATATTGGGTTTTTTGTTACATCCAAAAAAAAAAAGTTGGCTCCTATTTCTATTCAAAGTCAGTTTTTTAAAATCAAAATTAAGAATAAAGAAAACAATGTCACTTACTTTGCTTTAGCTTCTGCATCCTCATAGGCTTTGTTAGAAACGTCATCCAGCCCTCCAATCAGATGCTTGAAAGAGCTATCAAAGGAAACACAGGGATTAGGATAACTCCTACTCCCAAAGTAGTAACCAGGGCAACATAATCAATGACAGACTGAAGCAATCTAAGGGCATCTAAATAAAAAGGAATTCAAGCACTTAATACAGATACACTGTTATGAAACATATCAGTTCATCAGTTAATGGTATTTCCCTGACGAGGATAAAACGCTATAAGATAAGCAATCTCTTGTACCTTGCTCACCTCTACAGCTTCCAGTATCTAAGTATATGTTGCAAAAGCAGATATTCAAAGAATTGAATGAAATCAAATCTGTTACACATTAATTCACATATATCATTCAATTCATGAGGCATTTCATCTTAATATTGAATTAAAAACAAAATCTACCAATTGTGGAATGCCTACTGTATGTCTGGTACTATTCTTTAAATTAGAATTAACATTTATTAATTCTAATTCTCAAACAAATTAGAAAAGACAAGCATCATTACCTCCATTTACCAAATATTAAGCTCATTTTCAATGGCAAAATAAATATGCAGAAGATAGGAAAACAATTAACAGGAAAGAATTCTAGAAAAATTAACGTATTTTAAGCGACTACAGAAAAGTGACTTCAACATGAAACAGAAAGATTCATTTAACTGTTTAAACCCAATCTGTTTAATTCCTGCTGTCATCTGGAAAGTGTCTAGATTTAATTGAAGTCATACATATTTATAATATAAAATATGACGGAGCCAATGCAAAGAAGATATATGTACACATATTATAGAACTACCCTTGAAAATTATTGAATGCAACTGAGTTACATTAACTCTTATGCACAGTATATTTTGCCAACCACTGAACACAGCTGGATGCAGAAAGCAAAGGAATATTAATACTCAGAAGCCCCGCACTCCAGGACCATCAGAGTCTTATGTGTAGGCCAGGCATCGCTCCATAGGCTTTACATGCAGTAACAGACACCTTATGAATTACAATGGTCCCATGAACTGGTATCATTATTTCCATTTCATAGATGAGGACAGTGAGCATGAGAGGTTAAAAAAATAGCTCAAAGGCATTCAACCCATCAAAATTGAAGACTGCCTGGAAGGAGGTGCCCGCTTTCCTCCACAGTTTTAAAATCTACATGATGCCTCCTATCTATGAAAACTGTCAAGCCAGGATATATCCCGTAAACATGCAGAATTATTAGGTGTCAACACCAGGATCAAAAATCCCCGGCAATATCTAGGATTTTGATGGGGGAATTTTAAAGCGCTGTACAAATTTACATAGTAATTTTAAACCCTAAACACAGTGGGATATTTGCTAATTTAAATATTTTTAATTGCATTCACATATACCACTTTTTTTAAAAAAGAACTATATTGACAACATGTTGCCCTGCCAAGGGCCTGGCTGCAGGACAGAGCAGCTTTCTTAGACCCTTGATAATGATTTCACCTGAAGGGCCAGAGTAACTGGAATGCTACCTTACATACATCAGGTACTTTTATACAAAAAGAAAATTACTAGACAGAGGCCCAGGAATCAAGAATTTTGTTGGAAAATACAAAGTCTTTTTGTAAAGAATTCTATTAGTTCATGCAAAACGAATGAGTAATAGGCAGTAGTCCTCATGAAGTTTACAAAAATGTCCTAAAATGATGAAGTAAATGATAAATATAATCCCCATTGTTGAGAAAATGTTATGGTGAGATTTTTGCCATTGTTCTTGACATGACAACTTTTTCCACCTTTCCACGAAAGGTCTGGGTCCTTACCTAAACTTGGAGAAATTCTAAGACCAGGTGGGTTCATAGTATAAAGCAAAACACAATTTTCTGCACTATGAAAAATCAGATAATATTTGGCTGTTTTTATAAACTTTAGCAGAAAGAGAGCTTGGGCTACTTGTCTAAAATGACCAATTCAGCAGCAGGACTACAATCTATATCCCCTAAGGCCCACACCTGTCCTTTATAACACTTGGATATTTTCAATACAATCAAATCTAAATGTGAAAAGCTACTGACAGGAATAAATGATTATGTAGCAAAACAAAAGAACAATAATTACTCAAACAGCTTTTCAAACCCATTCAGATACATTAAAAGATGCTATTCTTAGACATTTAAAACTCATAGTAATTTCAGAGTTTAAACAGTTTTTTTAAAAAATCTTCTAGTGTTTTAAGTAGAAAAATATGTAAGCAAAGAAAATAAAATGAAGATAGATTTGAATGTAGACTTTTTAAGAAATTCTGTTCAGCACACCAGGCTAGGTTAAAATGTCAGATTGCTTTTCTCTTCAAATGCAATGTTAAATGCATATAGTAAAGTGTACCAATGGGAAAGCTTGCATGTTATGAGGTTACACAGAGCTTTAAAGGTAGACACCATCTAATCGTGGCAAGAAGTCCAGAAAGAAGCTCAGCCTAACTGGGAGAAAATCCTCCTTTTAAACTTGACAAACAGTACGGTTTTTTTACAATCCCTTTTGCTAACTCTTAGCCATATCAAATGATAAAACAATAAAAAGAAATGATGATGTGTGACTTTCTCCATTTAAGTCTTTTAAACCTCCTTGACTTAAAAGATAAAATTTTCTATGTAGTACTGACCTGATACTAATTTTTGCTACTAAATTTTTAAGTTATTTTTATCTTTAAATTTGTACTATTAGACAAAGAATAAAATGTTACCTATTTACAAAATACCTTTGTCTTGATGTGATACAAAATTATTTGTGAAATAAATGCCTTTCCATTTTGGTCTCAGAAAACATTTAAAACCTGAAAGAAGAGATTATGAAATCGTGTGTAATTCTCCAATTACAGATGAACTGTGGGGACATTTTTATGTATGTCCTTTAACTTTTTTGCATATCTTTGTCACTATTTACAGAGTCATAATCATAAATTGTGAGTTAATATCTTGATATTTAACTTAATGTTATAGAGCAAGTACTTCTAAATACCCTTTAAGCAGTATTTTATTGTTGAATAATTGAACACTACATGTTCATAGGTCAGACAGTATCCACCTGTCCTTCTGTATACTACAAACATACACACTCATGCACAGATGAAGAATGGAGTGTGACAGGAATATGTAAATATTCACAATTATACTCTGAATTATAAATGAAACAAATGAAATTTCTTTTCAAAATAGCAATTACAATCTTGGTGTTTGGAATTGGAGTTGTAAGAAGACAAAGGTAACATTGTAAGCATTGAACATGAAGTATCCTGCTAGCATTCCAAAATCCCTTAAGCAGCAAATAGAAACCTAGGACACTGTAGAATTTTCAGGCAGCATTACTAAATTCTAAATGGCTGCCACTGGCTGGGATTCTTTCACTGATCAACAAATAAGATTAGATCTCTCAATAAGAATAATCAGTGGTGTTAGAATGCATCACCCTTGAAGAAAATATGAACTAATTAGTGTTTCTTTTTTCCCTTTCAAATACACTCTGTAGGACCACCTGCCATCTGGGTAAACTCTTCTCAGACAGTCATTTTGGAAACCCATTAGTGTTGGTATCACTTGCCTTTCTAAATATTTTCTTAGGTCTTGTGACATTTTTGCATTCAGGAAGACTTACACTGTCATTCTATTCTGAATGGGCAAAATGTCGACTCCTTAGTAACTGAACGTGAAACCATAAAATATTGTGTATCAGTTTTAACACATTTTCACTAAAGGAAAATTATTAAATCCTTTTTTTTTAACAAACTCACAGGTTAAACACAAGTCATATTTTAGCACTGTTAAATAAAAGTCAATTTCTATATATCCTAGACTTAATTTCAGAATAAACTAAGGAGACACTATTAAGCAAAAAGATTTTAACTATGGGTATCTTAAAAGCAAACCTTTATTGGGTTCACATTTTCATGTTACTTTTCTAGAGGTCAGAAGTGAAATTTTAAGAGTTCTTAACACAATTTTTGTTTTGTTTTGTTTTGTTTTGTTTTGACAGGCAGAGTTAGTGAGAGAGAGGCAGAGAAAGGTCGTCCTTCCGTTGGTTCACCCCCAACTTAACACAATTTTTTAAGGAGAATGGGTAAAATATTATCAGCTGAGCATATAGATGGAAAGGGAGAAAATAAGAAGTCTTTTCTAGCTTTACTGTTCATAGTTAAACATACATGCAAGGCAACAAGGGGAAAGAAGGGAGGCAGGAAGGAACGAAGGGAGGGAGGAGAGTGGGAGGGGAAATAATGAGCCTTTCATATCAAGAATGATGACATTTATGAAAGTATCGCTTAAGAAACATCCGTTAAAACACTATTTTTCACTCTAGGAAAGTTGTCTGTCTTAGAACATGATGGTGAGAGTAACTCAGTGGGAAATAATTTCAGTCATTAAGATGTTTTCATTATTAAGCCAAAACATTCTTCTGAAGGGAGCTGATTACGCAGTGGTATGTCTAAAATGTGTATAATCTTGCTCTTCAGTGATGATGTGATGAGACTTCTTCCGGAGAGAAATGGGCTTTAAATTAATACAAAGGCAACCCAAATATCAGGGACCAGTGTTCTCATGCTGTTAAACAATAAAAATAGTTAAACTGTAACTTAGAATTTACAAAGTATCTTTTATATGAATGAATCATACATACATCTCTCTATTATATTTATATATGTCTACATAAAAATAGATATATTGTTTCTTAATCCTTATGATTTCTACTCTGACACAATATTTAGATATCTATGTAAAAATTCTAATTTTTTTTTCCAAATTCAAAATAGGTTGGAGAAAAATCTATTTTCAAAAGTTTTTTTTTTTTTTTTGCTTTTCTAGTTAAGCAATGAGTTCATTGCTTGAGTATATACACAAATTAATGCCACCAGGCAGAAGCTTTGGGTGACTTGTTTTTCCATTTGTGGGAGTGGGGGCGGCCTCACTTGGTCTTGTGTCAAGCAGACGGGTGAATTCAGCCCCTATCAGAATTAGACTGTAGCGTACTTATCCTTATTGGGTCTCTTGATGCGTCTGAACAGCAACTGCTGTCTTAATGACAGAGATCCCCTTGGGACCTGAGGATCCTCCCAGGATGTGCCTGTGCCACAGGAATCCCTCGGAGCCATACTGATTTCTCACAGGCCCATTTTGGCTGGTTTGTCAATCTGTTCCTTCCCAGTGTCAGACATGAACTTGAGCCAGGTGGGGACATTGTAGCAGTAAGGGCAGAGCCAACTGGAAAAGGTCCTTCCTGGGAGTACACGAGTGACTCTTGTTGTCAGGCAGGAGAAAGAACTGAACAATTTTTTCTTGATTATACCCTTAAGTAAGATAACAACCTATTCTTGACAGTTAAACATAGTAAGTTCAAAAGATTAAAGGTAAAATCTTAAACCAGAAACAGTTTCTAATACATCAACAGCACTAAGTAAAATCTTTTCAAGTGTTATTATGACTACTGTCTTGAATCTTTTTTGAAGGATCGATCGATTGATCGATTGATCGATCTGTCTATCTGAAAGGCAGATTGAGAGAAAGAGAGAGAGAGAGAAATCTTCAATCTGCTGGTTCATTCCCCAAATGGCCATAGCAGCTGGGTGGCAGGAGCCCAGGTATATGGGCCACCTTCTATTGCTTTCCTAGGTGCATTAGCAGGGTGATGGCTTTGAAGTGGAGCACCCAGGACTCAAACCAGCACTCTAATATGGGATGTCAGCCTTGCAGTCAGAGGTCTACCCAGCTGTGCCGCAATGCTAGGCCCTCTTGCCATAATTTGATAGGCTTACACTGTTACACTTTGATAACCTCTCTTGGCATTTTTTTTTAAAAGGAGATTTATTGAAATAAAAAAGAAAGTCAGTGTCACAGACTATTTAGGATATTTGTT
This sequence comes from Lepus europaeus, assembly GCF_033115175.1. Taxonomy (NCBI): domain Eukaryota; kingdom Metazoa; phylum Chordata; class Mammalia; order Lagomorpha; family Leporidae; genus Lepus; species Lepus europaeus. Next base: position 43,376,669 of record NC_084843.1, on the reverse strand, counting down.
ACCTAGGTTAGAGCATCCTTTATTGTTTTGGTACATTCATCCAGAAAATCCTTTTATTCACTTTGTTGCTTCAGCTAAGTGCTCTTGTTCGTTTTATTTAATAAGGAAAAACATAATTCTTAGAGGTTTATACTGTAAGGTATAAACTATAAACATAGTTTCTTGGAGATAAAACAAGCACCCCTTCTTGTAAAATCAACCAATATCTCTATCATTTCTGTTACTCATCCATCCATCTATCCAGACACACATACATTTAATGCAATGCCTACTATCTGTAAGAGAATATCCAAGCTACTGAAAGTAATGCAAAATAATGTGAAAGCTGAAGGAAATTTCAGTCTTATATTTAAGGTGACCCAAAAAAAGGTAACACAAGGTGCGAGGTGGTAAATACATGAAAGCTTATCCAAAGGAAGATTATAGTAGCCACAAAAAGAATTTCATTCACTCAAAATTTAATAGGAAAATAATTAAAATAAAGCAATCATACTTTTTTTTGTTTTCTTATCAGTATTTTTATTTTGCACTTACACGTTTGCATTTGTGAAAGAAAATTACACATACTGAAGTGTTTGCTTCTATCTTTCCTTTGTAACAATAATCTATCTATAATCTTTGTAACAATAATCTATCATAGGGATCATTCATTAGGGGGAATGCACTAAACATAACAAACACTTAAACTAGTTCCTGGTTATCTGCCTTGGTGCTACCAAAATTTCCAAATAATGATCCAAAAAAACAAGAACTGATTTCAGGAACTCTTCCGTTTTATTTAATGAAACTGCTGTAGAATAAAAAACAAAAACAGATGTAATGTTGACCATGCTTTTATGCGTAATATATCTGTATCATCAGTCTTCTTCAACACAAAGCCTTCTTGACTAGTTTCATTATATTAGTCAAATGAGATAGTCTAGTTTTCAATTTCAAGATTTGTGTGTGTGTGTGTCTCCAGTTGTAATATGTTTAATTTTGAAAAGGGCTATAAAGCTCCTAGGAATAAAAGATTATTTGTAATTCTTCATCTCTGAGCTAAATGTTGCTAATATTTTGGCACACAACCTTCCAATTTTTTTCAATGTTATTTCCAAGTTGCAATCATAATTTTTCAGTACTTATTTGACAATTGGCTGTATTTGTGCTTATACAATAACCAACTTAATGGTTATATGGAAGAAAAAATAAAGCATGTAGGACATGCTTGGTTATATACACTCTCTCTGTATTAACTAATTTTCTCACTTTTATTTATACATTTGCTTTTCTAATAATTTTACTATTGAAGTGTTTACAACGGATTTCAGTTTAAGATTTTGTTTTTTCATGGCCATCAAAGAAGGAGCTACCTTTCTCTGAAGGGAGGAGAGAACTTCCACTTTGACTATGACCCTGTCGGAATAAGATCGAAGTCGGCGAACCCTAAAGGCTTCCATAGCCTTGGCAACTCATGACTAGAGCCTAGGGAGATTACTGACGCCATAAACAAGAGTGTCAAATTGTTAAATCAACAACAGGAGTCACTGTGTACTTACGTCTCATGTGGGATCTGTCCTTAATATGTTGTCCAATGTGAAGTAATGCTATAACTAGTACTGAAACAGTATTTTTACACTTTGTGTTTCTGTGTGGGTGCAAACTGATAAAATCTTTACTTAGTATATACTGAATCGATCTTCTGTATATAAAGATAATTGAAAATGAAAAAAAAAACCTTGGTTTTAAATTGGAAATTACATAGAAAATCAATTTTTTAAAAATATGTAGGATCTCTGTCCTTAATGTACTGTACATTGTGATTTAATGCTATAACTAGTAAGCCAATAGTATTTTTCACTTTGTGTTGCTATGTGGGGGCAAACTGTTGAAATCTTTGCTTAATATATACTAAACTGATCTTCTGTATATAAAGAGAACTGAAAATGAATCTTGATGTGAATGGAAGGGGAGAGGGAGCGGGAAAGGGGAGGGTTGCGGGTGGGAGGGAAGTTATGGGGGGGAGGAAAGCCATTGTAATCCATAAGCTGTACTTTGGAAATTTATATTCATTAAATAAAAGTTTAAAAAAAAAGATTTTGTTTTTTACTTTTTGCCCTTAATCTTTAATTGTTAAGAACTCCAGTTAGAATGACAATCATCTAAATATCAAAAAATAACAAATGTCTCATTAGACTGGTTAGTCTGTATTAAATAAGATGTAAAATAATTTAAATAAACATTAATCTTTACAAGTGACATTTCTATCAATCTAACACAGATCAGATAAGTTAACAATCAAGAAGCAGGCATATTAAAGAATACTAACATAAATAGTACTCTTTCAAAGCCTATTTGTTGCAATCAGAAAGGGAATTCCATTTTCACTTCCAAATTTCATGTTTTATGACTGTGAAACAAGTATAATAGTCGTTCTCTTTCTTACTGTTTATATATGCCTTTGATGACAATGTGATTAACTTTTCTAATGCAAGGCTATTTATGTTCTGACACTTTTATTGATATAGAATTCTACATATACTAAGTTCAGAAACCAAAAGGTGCCCATTGATTTTTATAGCTTTTTAAATTGTATGTTCAAGTCACTCAAATACATTACAAAAACATCTGTCCATGATAGAAGGAGATTAAAACAAAATTATTGTAACTCTGACTTTCAAATAAATAAATAAATCTTTAAAAAAACAAAACAAAACAAAAAAAATTATTTCTTTGGCATGGATCCGTGAAGAAGCACTGTCCTGGCCGTCCCCCCAACCCCATTCTTTTGTAAGCCCCTTTCAGACTCCCACCTTTGGGTGCCTTTTCAGAGTGTTTATCTCATAGTTCTGGAAGAATCTGTCATTGTTGCTGTTCATTTGCTTTTTTTGACCCATATCTTTACTACATACTGAACTCTGTAATGTTTAGGATTTTTGGACCTTGTGTCCCTTGTGTTTGTGAAACATCTGCATATAGAATACATCCAATAAATATAAATTGAATAAATTAATGAAGTCATTTTTTTCATTCATTTCTTTTTTTTTTTTTTTTGACAGGCAGAGTGGACAGTGAGAGAGACAGACAGAGAGAAAGGTCTTCCTTTGCCGTTGGTTCACCCTCCAATGGCCGCCGCGGCTGGCGCACTGTGGCTGGCGCACCGCGCTGATCCGATGGCAGGAGCCAGGTGCCTATCCTGGTCTCCCATGGGGTGCAGGGCCCAAGCACTTGAGCCATCCTTCACTGCACTCCCTGGCCATAGCAGAGAGCTGGCCTGGAAGAGGGGCAGCCGGGACAGAACCAGCACCCCGACCGGGACTAGAACCCAGTGTGCCGGCGCTGCAAGGCGGAGGATTAGCCTAGTGAGCTGCGGCGCCAGCCCATTCATTTCTTTAACACCTAAAAATACCCCTCAGTCCTGGAATGTAATCACCTGTTATTTAATGTAGATTTTTCTATTTCTATTTCTATATTTACTTTAGAGGGAAATTAAAAGAATAAACAGCATAAAGAACATACAGCTGGGGCCAGCATTGTGGCACAGCAGGTTAACGCCCTGGTCTGAAGCACCAGCATCCCATATGGACGTCAGTTCAAGACCTGGCTGCCCCACTTCTGATGCAGCTCTCTGCTATGGCCTGGGAAAGCAGTAGAAGATGTCCCAAGTCCTTGGGCCCCTGCACCCAAGTGGGAGATCTGGAAGAAGTTCCTGGCTCCTGGTTTCAGATTGGTGCAGCTCCAGCTGTTGCAGCCAATTGGGGAGTGAACCAGCAGATGGAAGGCCTGCCCTTCTCTCTCTCTCTCTCCCTCTCTCTCTCTCTCTTTCTCTCTCTCTGCCTCTCCTTCTCTATGTAACTCTTTCAAGTAAAATAAATAAATCTTTTTTAAAAAGTACAGTTATATAATATTATGGTTCATGACTACATAACAGATAAAAATCACTGAATATACTATATCCATTTTCATATATGTGGTATTACCCATCATACATGGTCAGTAAAAACATATCAAAGAAATACATACTCTGAGCATCTGCTGGTTTACTCCACTTAACAGAGCAAGAGGCCTGGGGAGTACAGAGTTGGGAGGCAGACTATTCTTGGACAAGGCCATCCACTACATGCCAAGGACCTCAACTCTTTTCACCATCAGATGATGGTACACATATGGAAAAGCTGGAGTCTTCCAGTAACTATGAAGCTCTAGATAGTAAAGTTTCTCCGAATATAACATATTTTGGGGCCAGCATTGTGGTATAGCAGCTGTCTGCAGCACCAGCATCCCATAGAGGTGCCAGCTACTCCACTTACCATCTGGCTTCTTTCTAGTGGCCTGGGAAAAGAGCTTGAGCCCCTGCCACCCACATGGGAGACCAGGAAGAAGCCCCTGGTTCTGACTCAGTCCAGTCCTGGCCATTGCAACCATCTGGTGAGTGAACCAGTGGATAAAAGATAGCACTTTCTGTCTCTGTAACTCTTTCAAATAAATAAATCAATCTTTAAAAATAGAAAATCACATCTTATTCTCTCTCAAGGAGTTTTTCTAGATCAAGGGTCAATACATTAAGACCTACAGACAAAATCTGGCACACCGATTATTTTTGTAAATAAAGTTTTACTGGAAGATCATCACACTTATTCTTTTATGTATCATCTATGGTTCTGCATATAACAGCAGAGTAAAATACTTACAAGCACAACAAAAGGTGCCCATGGCCTGCAAATATTTGCTATTTGATCCTTCACTAAGTAATGCCTGTTGACCTTGTTCTAGATTGGTGTCATCCGTCCTCTCACCTCTCTACCCCTAAATCTAATCCATCACCAAATCCTGGTCCTCCTACCTTCCATGAGCTGAAACAAATCCCTCTGACCATGGTATTCCTCAAGCTTGCTTCTGCCTCAGCACTACAGCTCTGTGCCTGAAACACACTTCCCCTACATCTTTGCATGGCTTTTTCTTCACATACTTTAGGTCTCAGCTGAAGCGTGCCTGCCTCACACAGCTCTTCTCGAACAAGCCAAGGTAAAGCAGCCTTTATCCTAAAGTCTCACTAATATTACTCTGTCTTTTTAACTCCTTGTCGGTGGGTAAAGAGTACTTTGTTTAAGTGTCTTTTGTCTTCGCCCCATTAAAGTGTAAACTTTGTGAGACCAGGGCCTCGTCTGCCTCATTCTTGGTATCTCTTTAGGAACTAGAATATCACCTGGGTAGACTGAGAGACTCATTCCTTCATTTACTCATTTATTCACTCAGCATGTCCATGTAGGTGACAAGAGAAGACAGGCACACTTGAAGGTTTTTTTTTTTTTTAAGATTTATGTATATATGTATTTACTTATTTATAAGGCAGAGTTAACAGACATGGAGAGACAGAGACAGATAGAGACATCTTCCACCTAGTGGTTCACTTCCTAAATGATCACAATGGCTAGGGCTGGGCAATAACAAAATATATGAAGCAAAACATGAAAATATGGGGGCTGTGCTGTGGCGCAGGGGGTTAAGCCAAGGTCTTTGGTTCCGGCATCCCATATGGGCAGAGGTTCAGGTCCTGGCTGCTCCACTTCCCATCCAGCTCCCTGTTAGTTCACCTAGGAAAGCAGTGGAGGATGGTCCAAGTCCTTGGGTCCCAGCACCTATGTCGGAGACCCAAAGGAAGCTCGTGAACCCTGGCTTTGGCCTGGCCCAGCCCTAGCCATTTTAGCTATTTTGGGAGTGAAACAGCGCATGGAAGATATGTATCCCTCTCTGTAATTCTGAATTTCAAATAAATAAGTCTTTTAAAAATGCAAGGAAACATGAGTGCTGGTTAGCACTTATTATGTATCATGTAAATTATTTAACATTTTTTTTTGTTTTACAGATAATGTAATCAACGCTAGAGTAATTAAATAACTTGCCCAAGGTCTCACAGACAGTAAGTTCAACACCTGGATTTGAAACAAGTCAAAGGGACTCTAGCACTCACAGTCTCAACTGTGACTGACAGCATTTTAATCTCCCTATTGGGAGGAAAGCTGATGCCGGTGGCTATTGGTCCAGGCTACCATTTGGAAACAAATATCTGTTCTATCTCACATCCTGAGCTCATAGTCAATCCAATTCTTTGAGACATAATTTTATTTTCATAGATCATCTATTTCTCCTATTGCATTATGTCTATAAAAGTTCCAATTGTGGAAGTGAGCTAGGGCTGCTATAACAAAATACCACAGATCAGTTGGCTTAAACAGCAGAAATTTATCTTCTCACAATTGTGAGGCTGAAAGTTCAATGTCCAAGAACCACCAAGGTTGGTTTTCAAAGAGGTCCTTCTTCCTACTTTGGCTAAATGACCCCTAACATGGCATTTCCACAGGGGGTCTCCCTGGTGTTTTTCTTCTTCTTACAAGGACTCCAGTTCTACTGAATCAGGGTTTCACCCTTATGGCCTCATTTAACCTTAATTATCTACCAAAAACCCCCTATCTCCAAATATAGTCATATTTTGGATTAGAGCTTCAATTTAGGGATATTGAAGAACACAGTTCATAAGAGGATGTTGTATGACCAAACATCAACAGCAATTTAAAAGGTGCATTTTCTTGTGTATTTGAACCCTTTAATAATACTTGCAATTTTGGTTTTCATTTCTTAATGAAATGTTTATCTGAAAGGCAGAGTGACAGAAAGAAAGGGAGAGACAGGACAGAGAGAGACCATCCATCTACTGGTTCACTTCCCAGATGATTGCAATGGCCAGGGTTGTGCCAGGTTGACGTCAGGACCCTACACCTCCACTCAGGTTTTGACTTGGGTCATCATTCTCTGTTCTCCCAGATTCCTTAGCAAGGAGCTAGATCAGAAACAGAGTAGCTAGGACTCGAACAGGCACTCCATTATGGAATGCTGACCTTTCGAGAGGTCACTCATCTGCTTTGCACAATACCAGCTCCTGATTTGTAAGTTTTTAGAAGGGTCATAAAAATTAAGTTCTGGTTTCCATTTTTTCTCCTAAACCAACACCTAGTGACATTATTATTACACCTTTCTCTCAATAGAGTACCACAACTTTTTATCAAAAAAACCCACTTTTCACTTTTCCTTGACTCTTGCTCCATCAATTATGTTTTCTTATTGTCTCACTGTCTTCCTTTAGACTTCATTTCCTTTCAGCCTATAAACAGCATGGTTGCTACAAAAACAAAAAAACTCAGATGACATGGGTGCTAGTTTGAGTTCCAGCTGCTCCACTTCCAATCCAGCTCCCTGCTAGTATGCCTGGGAAAGCAGCGGAAGGTGATCTAAGTGCTTGGCTCCTTGCACCCACATGGGAGACCACAAGAAGAACCTGGCTCCTGGCTTTGGCCTTGCCCAGCACTGGTCATTGCAGCCATTTGGTGAGTGAATCAGCAGAAGGAAGATATGTCTCTGTCTGTCTCTCCTTCTGTCTCTCTGAAACTCTTTCAAATAAATAAATAAAATTTTTAAAGAGGTTATATAACTTACCTGAGACCACAAAGTAAAAAAGTATAAGATCTAGGATGTAGGGGCTGGCGCTGTGGCACAGGTTAATCCTCCTCTTGTGGCACCGACATCCCCTGTGGGTGCCGGTTCTAGTCCTGGCTGTTCCCCTTCTGATCCAGCTCCCTGCAATAACCTGGGGAAGCAATGGAAGATGGCCCAACTCCCTGGGCCATATCACCCACGTGGGAGACTTGGAGGAAGCTCTTGGTTACTGGCTTCATATCAACTCAACTCCAGTCATCGTAGTCATTTGGGGAGTGAACCATCGAGTGGAAAACCTCTCTCTATATTTCTGCCTCTGCCTCTCTATAACTCTATCTTTCAAACAAATAAATAAAATCTTAAAAAAAAAATCAGGGGCTGGTGCTGTGGCACAGTGGATTAAAGCCCTGGCTTGAAGAGCCAGGATCCCACATAGGCATTGGTTCTAGTCACGGCTGCTCCTCTTCCGATCTAGCTCTCTGCTATGGCCTGGGGAAGCAGTAGAAGATGGCCCAAGTTTTTGGGCCCCTGTGCCCATGTGGGAGACCTGGAAGCTGCTCCTGGCTTCAGATTGGCACAGCTCCAGCTGTTGCAGCCATCTGGGGAGTGAACCAGAGGATAGAAGACCTCTCTTTGTCTCTACCTCTCTCCGTAACTCTGTCTTTCAAATAAATAAAATAAATCTTTAACAATATATATCTAAGATGATCCCAGGAATTGATTTTTACTTTAACCTAATTCTTATAGTACACTAATTGTACTTTACTAAATTCTCCCATAAAATGGGATTTACTTTTAAGACATTAGGTCAAATCTGCAAGCTTACAACTTTCAAATCTGTATCTGTAACCCTGAGTGGCCCAGATCCATGCTGCCATCATTCTTCTGTGTCACTTGCATAGCTAACCTGCACCTCAAACTCAGCACAGTGATAGCTGCAATAACCAAGTTCCATCAAGATTTGCTCCTGGCACCAGCACTGGCACCGGCACCATGGCCTGTAGGTTAATCCTCTGCCTGCTGCGCTGGCATCCCATATGGGCACCAGTTCTAGTCCTAGCTGCTCTTCTTCTAATCCATCTCTCTGCTTATGGCCTGGGAAAGCAGTGGAAGATGGCCTGAGCATTTGGACCCCTGCCATCCACTTGGGAGACCAAGAAGAAGTCCTGGCTCCTGCCTTCAGATTGGCCCAGTTCTGGCCATTGTGGCCATTTGAGGAGTGAACCAGTGTATGGAAGACCTTTCTGTCTCTACCTCTCATTGTCTGTAACTCTGCCTGTCAAATAAATAATAAATAAATTTTTAAAAATTGCTCTTAAGCTTCCTGTCTCCCTAAATGGTGTTATTATTTAGGTTAGAAAGCTTGGTTATTGGGGCTGACGCCGTGGCTCACTTGGTTAATCCTCTGCCTGCAGCGCCAGCATCCCATATGTGCACCGGTTCTAGTCCCAGCTGCTCCTCTTCCAGTCCAGCTCTCTGCTGTGGCCCGGGAAGGCAGTGGAGGATGGCCCAAGTGCTTGGGCCCCTGCACCCGCATGGGAGTCCAGGAGGAGGCACCTGGCTTTGGATCAGTGTAGTGGCCATTTTGGGGGGGTGAACCAATGGAAGGAAGACCTTTCTCTCTGTCTCTCTCTCTCTCATTAACTCTATCTGTCAAATAAACTAATTAATTAAAAAAAAAGAAAGCTTGCTTATCTTTTGGCCCCTCCCTTTTAAAAGTTCACCAATGCTACCTTTGCAAGGTTTCTTGGATTTATTATTTTCCACTCTACACTCACTGCTTTATTCAGCAGAATCCTCTGTGATCACTCTGATTTGATCTCTTTCATTCCACTTAAAGAAAAGCAATTAAGATTCCCCAAACAGAATCCAAGTTGCCAGTTAAAAATTTGTTGATACAAAAGCAGCAGCCATAAAAGGTGTAGCAGAGCCTGATCTTGTTGTCAGACAGCCTTAGAATTCTAACCCAGCTATGTGACTCAGACCAAATCACTGGCCGTCTCTAACTCTTACAGTTTCTTTTTCTGGATTTCTTAATGTCTTCTGCTCCTCCATGGCTATTGTGAGGATTAAGTGACATGAGAATATTAAAAGAAAAGCATCCTAAATGTCTGTTCATAGAATTCCTAATTTAGCCTGTTTTGAGCAGTTCCTTTTCACCACCGACCACAATATATACCACTGATAAAATGTGACTTTCCTATGTCATAATTTTTGGTTGCTATTTAAGTTAGTCACTTGGATAATTTCCATTTTTCCCTTTTGGCCTTTATTATTAACTTTTGAAATTCCAGAGCAAGGTTATTCTTTGAACTCTTTTCTACTGCTCTCACAATTTTTGAAGGCATTTAAATTGTTTTACTTTCTCCAGGACAAAGAAGCAAATGCTAAAGTATGAACAATCTTTGAAATTTTAATTTTCAATAACTAAGTTCCAAATATCAATTATAAGGAAAGAACAAGTCTCAATCCGACTCTGATAGGACAGTAATACATTCTGTGCCTTGGGATGGTTTAACTCAATTGTATCTCTTAGATTATTTCAAGTAAAGACTCAAGATGGGGCTGGTGTTGTAGTGTAGTGGGTTAAGCCACTGCCTGCAATGCTGGCATCCCTTATGGATGCTGACTGAAGTCCTGGTTTCTCCACTTTTGATCCTGCTCCCTGCTAATGTGCCTGGGAAAGCAGCGGAAAAAGCCCAAGTGCTTGGGTCCCCACACCCATGTGTGAGATCTGGAAGAAATTTCTGGCTGCTAGCTTCAGCTGGCCCAGTCCTACAAGTTGTGGCCATTTGGGGAGCGAACCAGTGAACAGAAGATCTCTGTCTCACCCTCTCTAACTCTGCCTTTAAAAGAAATAAATAAAATAAATCTTTTGAAAAGAGAGACAAATTTGTCAGAGTACAGGGCAGTGGGTGTTCTTATTCATTGTCACTGGGGAGTGAACTGCATGACAGTTTTAGACAACCTAAAAATACACATATACTTTCGATCAGTAATTCAACCACAGTGTATCTTTTCATGGAAACACCTCCAAACAAGTGCAAAGCTGATTAATGCATGGGAAAAATAATATGAGCTTAAATGTTCAAACACAGTTAAGTACCTAAGAAGATAAACTCAGGTATCCTTATGAGATGCTTTTATTAAGCTTGGAAATTGCTAATGCAATATTGTAAGTTAGTATGTTAGAAGAAGCTCTGAAAATAAAATTGGGTTCAAATACCAATTCTCCACTTACAAACTATGTATTTTGGAACATGAACTGTTAGCTCTCTGAAGCTTAATTTATCTCTGAAATTGAGGAGAAAAAAAGCATTCCTTCCAGGTTTTCTGTGAGAGCAATTTTGTATATAATCTATCCTAGTTCTCTTCCTAGCTAGCTAGCTAGCTGTCTTAACTAGCATTGTGCCAGATGCTTATATTCAATAAATGGCAGTGTAAATCTATATTTGTGTGTGTTTTATTAATGTAATCCCTGTATGTAGACAAAGTAAGAAAAATATTTAAGCAGAATGATCTCGCTACTTAAATAAATATCCAAAAATATCGATGGCACTTATTGTTCTATGTCAGGATTATATTTTTGTGCTAAGTTTTCTAGAGTCAACATTCATAACCACAAAATGTAGATTACATTAGAAACATAAGAAATAAAAAGCAAATTTAATCTTATAAGACTAATGCAGCACAAATAAATGACAGTTGCCACTTAGCTCAAGTGGGTTTCCTAACTAGATGACAACGAACCATTTCCAGTTTAGCTTGGAGAGATTCTCAACTACCTAATCATGACCTGCCTCAGACAATCTGGCTTCCATTGAAAGTTAATTCAATGATGTAATTGTAGAAGACTAGTTGCCAATATGATCACTTCCCTTCATCCAAAATAGCAAATTCTGAAAGGTCCTCCATGGTAAGCACAGCTTAGCCTGAGTTGAGGTTTCATCATTACTGCAACTGATGCTAATCCAATTCACGCATCTACACTATGGGTTTCAAAATGAGGACCAACTGCTAAACATAATGAAAAGAAAAGCAAAGTCTCAGATATTTATGACCCAGCTGGGCCCATAATAACGCTCTCATCAGGGAAGAAAGCAAGCAAAACCACTTTAACTCTACTGAAAAAGTGAAGTGAATATCTAAAGCAGAATTCTGCTTTCAAAAATAATCATTATCCTGTAGATTTTTAAACTGATTGTTAAATTTATGTCAGAAACCAATCTTGGAATCTCTTCTTCACTTTTTCTCTTGAATACAAGAAGAATTAATGTCTCCTCTCCAAATAATCAACAAAAAAAATTATACAGAAGTATTCTAAAGATATTTTGAAATATTATATTTCAATATTACTTGTTAATTGGAGAAATTAAGATTTCTTTCTCTTTCTCTTTTTTTTTTTTTTTTTGACAGGCAGAGTTAGACAGTGAGAGAGAGAGAGACAGAGAGAAAGGTCTTCCTTCTGTTGGTTCACTCCCCATATGGCTGCTATGGCCGGCGCTGTGCCAATCTGAAGCCAGGAGCCAGGTGCTTCCTCCTGTCTCCCATGAGGGTGCAGGGCCCAAGCACTTGGGCCATCCTCCACTGCAATCCCGGGCCACAGCAGAGAGCTAGACTGGAAGAGGAGCAACCAGGACAGAATCCCGGGGCCCCACCTGGGACTAAAACCCCGGGTGCCAGCACCGCGGGCAGAGGATTAGTCTAGTGAGCCACAGCGCTGGCCAGAAATTAAGATTTCTTCAACTTTAAAATCAAAAGTCTTCACAAATTTTCTTATTTATGTAACTGGTTTATGAGTTTCAGAGAAACTGCTGAATCTCTGAATAATAATTATTAAAACACTCGATGAAGAAAAATGGTTTCAAGCATTTACTTGACAAAAAATAAAATCATTTATTATGCACTGGTGTAAAATAATGACCATAATCAATAAAGCAAAGCTATGATTATAATATCCTAAAAATGATTACCTCTGAACCCCAACATCAATTTCCACTTATCATGTCGCTGTCGGAAAGCAAAACAAAACACATTTCTAACTACCAATGGATGTACCCTTCTGAATACCTAAATACTACTTAGGCAGTCTGAACTTAATATATTTATTATTGAATTAAACAATTTTTTCCATCTCAACTTGATTTATCTCCGATATTCTTCATCTGCTATAGACATTGCCAAGTCTCCTAACCCAAACATTCTTCTTTCACTTTCCACACTTAACTTTTCACCAAAATCTGCTTTAGGCTGAAATTAAGCCTCTTAAACCTACTGAACTTTCCTTAGCAGTATTGTAGCTGTATCCTACTAGCCTCCCTCCTTGAGTTACTACCCACTGTAACCAATCTTCCACTCCCCTCTTTTAAACACAAAAAGCAAACAAAACCCCCAAATGCAGCAACAGCAGCCCTCTGATGTTTCTTTGTTGTCCAGAGGATAAAATCCAAATCCTTTCAGTTTGAGATTCTAGGAGATTTCTTTCCAATCCATCCCCATCTCCTCTTTCCAAACCCATCTCTCAGCACTGCACCTGTTTTACTGGCTGTTCAGTCTACTGTCCTATAAATCTCTATTCTTACCACATTCTACTTGTTACTGTACAGAGGGCCTCCCGAATTCCCTGTCTGTGCATGCTCCTGCCTCACCAGTAGCTGCCTTTATCCTCCCTTCATCATTCATAAAACTCCTACTAAGACTTAAGAACTTGGCTCACGTGTCAGTTTGTTCAGGAAGCCCTCTGGGATGCTATATATTTCTCCATCTCCAATTCTCTCAAATTAACGTGTCGTTAATTCTCAAACTTCAGTTTCTCACGTTGATTCTAAATGTACTTGTTTGTAACACAAGTTAATATAAGGAAGGAGAAGGCTTTGCTATTCACCTTTGATCCAGAATAGGATTTAAAGCCTCTAAGCTATCCATTCATCTTTTAACATCTCTTTGAAAATGGATAGGGCCCGTTACATTTTTTTTCCCCCTTTACACCTGGCACTGAAACTTTGTCAGCAGAGGGAACTAGAGAGACACTGCAAGAACCAAAACATTTTTGCTTTCTGGTTCCAGTGAGTTTTGGAAAGCTTCTGTGGCTTTTCTAGCAGCCTGCTACTACACTACTTGGTGGCCAGCATTTCTCCAACAGTCTCCCCCTCCCCACACACAATGGTTTGAGAATTCTGTATGAACAGCCCTCCCTGGAATCCTGCAAATGTCAACAGTGCTGAGCTTTAGTTACCCTGCTCTGTAATAAAACCAAGCTTGTGGTCCCAGCAGGGAAAGATTGAGGGAAAGGTATGCAGAGGGGAGGGGTCTTCACAGGACTAGGGTCAGTGACTACTTCCTATGTTTGCTATGTGTATAGTCTCTGGAGTTCTCTTTACTTATTAGCTAATCCCTTATTACTCTAATCCTTTATTTACTAATTGTTTGTTGCTAACTTTTTCAATCCAAATTAGTATGTGTTGTCTCTCCCCCATGGGTCCACATTAATACAGCATAACTTATTCATTCATTCATTTCAATAGGTTTTAAGAGCTTATTGTTTCCTGACAGCATGCTAAACTGAGGAAGCTGCAGTAAACAACATAAACAGAGTTCCTGTTCCCTCTCATCTTGTAGTTTGTGAGTCCAAACAGAAGCAAGTGCTGTAAAGCTAAGGCATGATAAGTAAAGAATGCTATATAGAAACAACAGAACAGTCCAATTTATGGGTGCTCAGAGAACTGATCAAGTAAAGATCTCATATGTGTGATTTTCAAATGTGATTTAAATAATTTGAGAAGGAGGGAGAGAGAAAGAGAGAGAGTGAACACCTTCTCATATACTGGTTCACTCTGCTAATGTCTACAAGAGACAGGGTGGGGTACTGACAGAAGTCAGGAACTAGATCCAGGTGTCTCAGGGCTGGCAGGAATTTAGTTCTTTGAGCCCCGACTTGCTACCTTCCAGGGTCTGCGTTGGGATCGGGAGGCAGAGTAAACCCATATACTTCAATATGGGACACAGGTATGCTAACCACCATGTTAATCACCAAGTCTAATGCCTGCCCTTAAATATTTTGATGAAATTTCATAATTAAATTAATAAAATTACATTTAAATTCTGTAATTCCAACTATTTAGCTGGGATGGTGAGAACTTGACTCTTATTAATTTATTAATAACTTTATTAATTTGGAGAGTCACTTAGGACCACATCACTCTTTGATCCTTTTTCTCAGAAGTAGCTGAATTAACCTTAGATTTGGTTCAATGAAAACATTTTAGTTCAATTAAGAGCCATTGATTTCTTCTTTTTCAGTGGACTTTTAAAAACAGTATTGTATTAGTTGTTCATTTTTATTATTGGAAGCCTCTGGAATGAGAATGTATCATTTCTATAGATCATAGCACGGAGGCTGGAGCTGAACACAGAGTTGGTAATCAATCTGTGCTTATTTAATTAATATATGCATGAGTTTTCTACCCTGGTCATTTAAAGCTTAATGTGATGGAGTGAAAAAGCACTAAAGGCTATCATGAGACCTGTGCTGTATTCTTAGGCTGTGCACTACACAGCTTAGAAAATCCATATTCCTTCTGGATTCACCTTTCTCATCTCCAGCAGATTTAGAAGAGGGTGTTTTCAAAGTCCCCCTCTGTTCTAAAAATTTTAAATACAGCAAATACATTAGAAAACAAAAATGTGAGTGCAGTGCCTTTTTAATTTTTATTATTATAAAGAAAACCTATTTCATGTATTTCATACACACAATTCTAAGAGGATAATCATACTTGCCTCCATAGCTTCCTCCTTCAGATGCCTCTTCTTGTTATTAAACAGTGTGATTTGAGTGAACCTAAAACTTCTTTATTGTAAAATGCATTTCTTCTGTAAAAGGGATTAGAAAATTATACACCTTGGGCCAAACAGCAGAGATGAGCTTTTGTGGCAGATACTGTATGTATCTATTTGCTACATGGTTCTTTAAAGCAAAAACATGTGCCAAGCCTTGGTTTTCAGGATCCCTTGTACTTTTTCCAAAACCTCTTGTATGACTTACTGAATGATCTCATCATTATTTAAATGTTTAGAAACTTTCTTTAAAATGAAATCTGCTAAATTTTGTTTTATGGCTCATTGCCATATTAGCTACACTGAATTTCTTCTACTTTGAACACAGCTGAAAGGTTACTGAAGAGAAACTTTATGAGTTGTGACTTACTAAACCAGAGCTGGAAATTACCCGTGGAATAAGAATGGAAATAGCAATACAATATTTATACATTTGTTTTTAAATCTCCAAAATACTAATGTTCAGATGGCTGGAAGGGCAGTAAGTTCTGGCTGGGTAGATGAATCATGAATCAGTGCCTTCTCAACGAATGCTGCAGACTGTAGAGTTACGTTACTACTTCTCTAAGTATTTGCAGTGGGAAGATGGTGTATATCATTGTAAGGCATGAGAACAAGCAAAATGAGGAAGAGTTGTTCCATTCACCTTTTTCTGTGACTTCAAACTACAATTATTATTGTCTCAGGATGGGTGCTTTTTCCAATGGAAACACAGTTCTTTTGTAGTTAGATCAGCTTGTTCAGAATGTGAAATCTACGTCATTAAATTGAATCAATATCATGTCCTCTTCTAAACTTCTAGACTTTATCTCTCCTGCTTAATAAACATTAATATTAATATGTTAGAAATGCACACCAGTCAATAAATGTTCCATTAAAAAGTCCAAATGAATGTAGCTGAAGTCAATCTAAAAGACACATTTGTTTTCTCATGACCATCCTGCCAATATCCTCATATCACCCTACATTTCTTTCTGCAAAGTGAACCAAAATAAAATCCACTTAGTCCATAGGAAAGGCTGAGATTGTGAAATATTTTATCACCCTATCAGTTAAGTAATGTGACTGCAAGCAATGTGTCATGTGGAATACCATTGGTCCCATCATGTATACACAGAGTGACAAGTTACATAAAAAGAACACAGTTGACCTGGGTGGGCAAGTTACCACTGGGTCAATGGTCCTTCCTGAAAATGACCTGCTTGGTGGGGCAGGGGTGGGCAGAGTGGTGCCCAGAAGGCTTTGCTGTTCCCAAATCTTCCTTCCACTGTGCCTTACCTCTCCCTCCATGGTACCCAACATTTTAAAATACCCTTTTGGATTTTCATAATCCTTCGGTCTTCATGGGTATATAACCAAAATGCCAATAAATTCTGCAGAGCACCAAAACTAATGCAAAACCTACAGTAATGTCCTAGGGAAAGCAAGAGTGGAATTAAGAGGTGTAAGGAACAAGATTCCAAGAAAGGCATGTGTGTGTTGGGAATTATAAGGGGAAAGGGTAATGATTGTAGGAAAAGGAAATGGATTAGAGCATGGGTGAAAGGGTTTTAGTTGTGAAGTCTAGTAGAACCAGAAGGCATTAGGAGGACCAATAATAGAAGGTTCCAGTAGCAGGTTACTAACCAAGCATTTCAAATGAGTACTCTTTATACATTCACTTTATTGGAAAGACAGTTTGAGTAAGGCATAGAGGAAGATCATGGTAACAATAGGGGCAGCACTTAACTCTCTAACACTGTTCACATCAGGGGTCAGCAAATTGTGACTCACAGGCCAACTTCAGCCCATTGACTGATTTTGATATGACTGTGAGTCAAGAATGATTTTTACATTTTTAAATGCTGGAAAGAAAAAAAGGTAAATTATGCTTCTTAATGTATGAAAGTGATATGAAATTCTATTTCAGTGTTCATAAACAATGCTTTATTGGAACATCACCAAGATCATTTATTGATGTATTGTCTTTGGCTCCTGTTGTACATTGGCAAAACCGAGTAGTGGAGCAAAGATCATTTGGCCCATAAGGCCTAAAATATTTCCTAGATGGCCCTTTACAGAAAAAGCTTCCTGACTCTTGGTTCAAATTAGGTAACTCTGGTTTCACACTTCTATACTTAATCTGGAAAAACATTACTCTAGGGATGAGCACTTAGCCTAAGGCTTAAGATGCTTGTATCCCATATTGGAGTGCCTGGGTTTCATACTAGGCTCTCACTGTTGATTCCAGCTCCTGCAAACGCAGACCATGGGATATAGCAGTGATGGCTTATGTAATCGGGTCCTGCCATCCACATGGAGAGCACTCAGTCCAGATCTGGCTGTTGCAGGTACTTGGGAAACGGACCAGCAGACGGGAATGTTCTCCCCTCACTCCCCCCACCCCCCTCTCTCTCTCTCTACAGACACACACACACACACACACACCTGTCTCTCTGCATCTAAAATAAATAATAATTTTAAAAATAGAACAAAATGTCTGCACTAATAAAATCCATCATTTTTTGTCTGGCACTTTAGTGATCATATATTCTTCCTTGAGCATGTGCCTTAGTGAGCCATATCCCCCACCATGCTGCCTATTAGAAACACCTGTAGCATCCTCCCTGTGAAGAGTTGGATAAACATTGCTTTCTCCATGTGTTTCTGTCTCCTGCTGACACTCCTAAGTCTCTGGCTACAGGCTATTGCCTGGCTGGTCCACTGTGTGATCTACTCAGTCCAGAACAAGAATTTACAGTATCTGTTTGTTCACCTATTGAACATGGAGTGCAGCAACTCACCACAGAAAATAAGTTCTGAGTAGAGACCAGCCTTAATAGGGCCATTTTTGGAGACTGATGCAGGTATGACTGAAGAACTAGAAACCAGGTTTAAGCAGAGGTAACATGGGAAAGATTGAGATGTGAGATTTTCCTTCTACCACTGGTGAAAGAGCAGAAGATCATTCTTACATAGGTACAGTTTTGATTCTATTGATTGATCATATATGCTCAGATGTGAAACCTACAATGTATTTGTCTTGCTCATCTTAGCAAACAGGGTTAGTTCTAGCATACCATGTTTCTTCTATGCTAGTTCCTGGTCTCCACCTCCTAGACATTGCTCATAACACAACTTGCCTCAAAGTATGATAAGATATCACAATCTGTTACTTATAGCAGGGACCATGGGTCAATCACAAGTGATATATAATCACTCTTGACGAACCCTAGGGTCTTCCAAAAGGCCTCAGAAGTCACCTGGAGCAATTTGAGCATAGAAATGAAAGACTGCTGGCTACTCTAGCGACCTTACTCTCATGGCAGGTAGAAAAGTTCTTTAGTTTTCTACCTTATTTAAGCAGTGGTCTTAATAAAACAAAATTTGAAAACTGGTAAGTCATTTTAGCTTGAAATTATCAAAGGTGACAAACTACTAAGTGGCTAGTATGGAAGACGAGCTAACATATCAGAATGGATGCTGGACCTACTTTGTCTGCCAGATGTCATCTCTACTTGCTGGATCAAAGAAAGATCTAGATTCCTAGGAGTGGGAAGAATCAGACAAGCAGGGAAGCAGGAGGGAGGAATGTACAATGAGTTGAGATCACTGCTACTCACCAGCCACATGCAAATATTTCTGCTTTTATAATTGTTTATACAGTAAGTTAGAGACAGAGAATAGGGGCTGGCGTTGTGGCACAGTGGGTTAAAGTCCTGGCCTGGAGTGCTGGGATCCCATATGGGTGCCAGCTCTAGTCCCAGTTGCTTCTCTTCCAATCCAGCTCTCTGCTGTGGCTGGGAAAGCAGTAGAAGATGGCCCAAGTCCTTGGGCCCCTGCACCTGTGTGGGAGACCCAGAAGAAGCTCCTGGCTCCTGGCTTCAGATCAGCACAGCTTCAGCCATTACAGCTTTCCTTCTCTTTTTGTGTAACTCATTTTTTAAAAAGATTTTATTTATTTGACAGGTAAAGTTACAGACAGTGGAGAGAGAGACAGAAAGAAAGGTCTTCCTGCTGTTGGTTCACTCTCCAAATGGCCGCAATGGCTGGAGCTGCACCGATCTGAAGCCAGGAGCCAGGAGCTTCTTCCAGGTCCCCCATGTGGGTGCAGGGGCCCAAGCACTTGGACCATCTTCTGTTGCAGTTGATTTCTTAACAATGTTGCAGTGGATTCATTTCTGAGAGGAGGAGTGTGGTGGAAAAGAGGCGCGGAGTCACCACACAGACCCTGGGAGTCGGGTGAAAGCAGGCCTGAGGCAAGCAGCCTGCAGACTCGTTTATTTCAGTTGGTACAAGAGCTTATATAGCCAAGACGAGCCAATCCGGCCAAGGGGCAGTCTATGCCCTAACCAATCACAGCCTGTTGCCAGGCAGTTTCCAAAGCCATCCAATCACAACCTGTTGCCAGTCAGGCTCTTGCTGCCAGGCAGTTTCTGAAACCATCCAATCACGGCCTACTGTCAGTCAGGCTCTGTTGTCATGTGGTTTCCTCTGTTGACATGTGGTTTCCGAAGCCATCCAATCACGGCCTGTTGCCAGGCAGTTTCTGTTGTTGGCGGCCATCTTGGCATGACCTTTTCATCTCAGCAGCCATCTTGGCATGAACTTTTCACCTCAGTGGTCATCTTGATATGACCTTTTCACCTCATTCCACCACAATCTTCCACTGCTATCCCAGGCCATAGCAGAGAGCTGGGCCGGAAGAGGAGCAGCCGGGACTAGAACCAGGCCCATATGGGATGCCAGCGCCACATGTGGAGGATTAACCTAGTGTGAGACATTGCCAGCCCTGTCTAATTTTCAAATAAATAAATAAATCTTTAAAAACAAACAAAAAGTAGGTAATTGTTCTGGCATCTTTGGTTTAAGAGGCTCTTTAAAATAAAGAAGGAGAATAGAGTTAGGATAATGACAATGAGCTTAATTTTCTAGAGAA
Organism: Lepus europaeus; assembly: GCF_033115175.1. NCBI lineage: Eukaryota > Metazoa > Chordata > Mammalia > Lagomorpha > Leporidae > Lepus > Lepus europaeus. The sequence continues at coordinate 43,356,448 of NC_084843.1, read as the reverse complement.
AATACTTGACTTTTTAATATTTACTACTAGTTATAATATACAGTATTTGACAATGATCAGAATGATCCTGGGTGTTGTGGCATAGTGGGTTAAGTTGTTGCTTGGGACACCTACATCCCAGATCAGAGTGCAGATATGTGTCCTGGCTACTCTGCTTCTGATCCAACTCTCTGATAATGTACCTGGGAAACAATAAATGTTGGCTCAAGTACTGGAATCCCTGCCACACATGTAGATGATTTAGATGGAGTTCCTGTTCCTGGCTTTGACTGGCTCAATCCAGCTGCTGAAGATGTTTGGGAAGTAAACCAGCAGATGAAAGATTCTTTCCCTCCCTCCCTCCCCGTGTGTGTGTGTGTGTGTGTGTGACTCTACCTTTTAAGAGAGGGAGGAAAGGAGGGAAGGAAGGAAGGAAGAAAATTGAAAGCATTAATTATCAACAGGACTTCTACCTTTATCAACAGCTTCCCATGACAATGATAAAGTAGGTATTACATAATTGATACAGAATATAAAAATATACTCAATTTTATATTTATTTCTTTTCATGGATTCCAAAATAAGAGGTACAAAGGTATCTTATTAGTTTTTTATATGATAAGAAATTTATTAACAAAAATAGACTGTTTTTTAGGTTAATGTTCTTTTTTTAGACAATTTCTATAAATTCTAGAATCATTGTAGATACTTATTAAGACAATGAGTAGCCTTCAAGAACAGCATGGTTTTTGAGTAACCTATGTTCCTGTTCATCATTTTTCTGGTTTTTCGATGAGTATTTTTTTAGATTCTGACATGCATGATTAGTTATAGTAATGTTTCTTTGCTCTCCCTCTGGAATGATAAGGCATAATCACTGGCTTATGTACATGGTACCTCGCTTGTAAATTTGTGAAAGAAGCTCCTTTTGTTGACAGTTCTAATGCCTGCCATCTGTTTGCATGGGATGAAGGCCTGATGCTCTACTAATTGGTCATAAATTAGGTATCAGCAGCAGGCTTTTGACAGGATCCTTCAGCTACAGTTTCATTTTTTTAAAAGCTGTGAATTCAACATTTTATGGGAAACCCAAACTCTCTCCTAAGAGTATAGAAATGCACTTCTTGAGTTCATGGATGCAAACTTTTTTCTCTATATTTATGCTTAAAGCTAGCTCTCTCTCAGGGTATCTTCTCTGTATACATCCCTGAAGGTAAGCATGATAATCAAAGAGAAAATAGGCTACTTCCAAGTGTTCTGTGAAAAGTACATTTGTTGTGGCTGGCACTGTGGTATAATGGGTTAAGCCACTACCCACAAGGCTGGCATTCCATATGGGCATTGGTTAGAGTCCCTGGTGCTCCACTTCCTATCCAGCTCCCTACTAATGTGCCTGGGAAAATAGCAGAAGATGGCCCAAATGGTTGGGCCCTTGCCACCCATGTGTGAAATCCAGATGAAGCCCGTGGCTCCAGGCTTCAGCCTGGTCCTGCCCAAGCTGTTGCAACCATTTAGGAAGTGAACAGGCAGACGGAAGATCTCCCTCTCTGTAATGCTGCCTTTCAAATAAATAAAACAGATAGCTAGACAGGAAAGGAAGGAAGGAAAGGAGAGAGGGAAGGAGGGAAGGAAAGGGTACGTTTGTTGAATGCTTTCCACATTTCTTGTGCCGCACATCGACTTTTATCTGTATGAAATCTTTTGCGTTTCAAATCTATTTTATATTCAGGTAATAGTATCACATCCTGCAGACATGGACACTGAGACAAAATTTAAGCAATTTTCCCATATTGACATAAAATGGTGCAATCAAGACTTAAGTAGTGAACTTTGACAATACTCACTCTCCACTTTACACTATATATGCTGAGGTTTGGAAAAAGTGAGGGCAAATGCATTTGTGCAGTGCTACCTGTTACACCTTTATCTGAAATGAATGAACTAGATAAAATGACCAGCAAAGCTTTATTTAGTTTTGTTCTTTGTAGTTAGGTTAATCTGGGCTTTACCATGAAATCTTACCAAGTCACCAAACTTCAATGGCCTTTAGCTTCCTCTTCTGTAAAACACCCTATTCGCATTTCAGCTACAATCTCATAGTTGCAAACACTCACAAATTATAAAGGTCTGCAGGGATACGAACTGCAAAGAGTACTATCCATCACCAACAGGCTGACAACACCTCAGTCCCACTGTCCCTCCTCCACTTATCAGATTTCCTTGCTTTGTGTTTAGAGGTAAGATTACAGCTTTTCAAATTCCCACGTTTCTTTTTACCTACACTCAAATACTTGTCTACAGATTTTCTACTTCTTATTTTTTTCTGTTTTCAGAAATATTTTTAAAAATAAAGACATATTCTCCAAGTAACCTTTCTTCATTTTCCATTAATTTCCTCCCCTGTTGCTCTATTCCTATCAAAGACTAGTATTGCATTTGGCACATCTTTGTGGATGCTTGTTCAGTCATCCCTCATTATCCTCGGGGCACTAGTTCCACATACACCCCTCAGACACCGAAATCTGAGTGTGCTCAAATCCCTTATACAAAATGGCATAGTATTTGCATAAAACATATACATTCTTCTTGTATACTTTCAATCATTCCTAGATTATTTCTAATTCCAAAAACAAAGTACAAGCTATCCGCATAGTTGTTACCTCATATTGTTTAGGGAATAATGATGGGGAGGGATGGCGAGGGAAAGTATGTACATGCTGAATACAGATAAATTTTGTTTTCAATATTTTTGACCCACAAGTGGCTGAACCTTAGGACAAGAAGGGATGACTGTGAAAACCACTATATTGAAGTTCTCCAAAAACCCTGCTAACGTTTCACATTCATGTCCTCCTTTTTTTCCTTTCTTTAACCAAATATCTTTTCTTAAAAAAAAAAAAAAAAAAACACTAGTATCTTTGCTTGATGAAACTTAGTTGTAGATATTTATGGGGTACAATGCAATCTTTCAGTGTGTATACAGCATGGTATGATTATATCAAGCTAATTACTATATCATGATTCATATTTTATGGTGGGACATTTGAAATTTACTCTTATAGTGAAAAATACAAAACAATATGATTTATTGTAGTCACTCTGCTGTGCAATAGATATCAACAACTATTACTTCTATTTATCCAAATCCTTGTACCGTTTTCCTTCATCTCTGGGCCCTTAAATTCTTGTAAACATCATTCTACTGTCTGAATGCAGCTTCACTAGATTCCATATATAAGTGAAATCATGGGGTATTTATCTATTTCTGGCTTATTTCATGGAATACAATGTCCTTCAGACTTACCCATGCTTTCACAAATGGCAGTATTCCCCCTTTTAAAAGCTCAATAGTATCCCACTGTGTATAAAGCCACCTTTCTTTATCCATTCATCAGTCAGCTGATGGGTCCTTAGGTTGTTTCCATATCTTGACTATTGTGAATAATGCTGCAATAAACACCAGAGTGCAGCTCTCTCTCTGACACATTTCTTTCAGGTTCTTTGGCTACATACCCAGGAGTGAGATTACTAGGTTAGATGACATTTCTATTTTTAGTTATTTGAGGAATTGCCACATCATCTTCTGTAATGGCTCTACATCAGAGTGTAAGTTCTGCCCTTCTTAGCACCCTCTCTAGCACTTGTTATCTTTCATCTTTTTTATATTAGACATTCTCACAAGTGGGAGGTGACATCTCATTGTTGTTTTAATTTTTGTTTCCCTAATAATTACTCCTTATCTACAAATTTTTATGTATCTACAGCCATTTGTATGTCTTCTTTTGAAAAACATCCAGATCCTCTGTTTATTTTTAAATCAGAAAACTCAATTTCTTAAAATAAAAAATATTCTGAGACTCAATGCTCTCATTTCCTTTTCACCCACTTTCTCTGTCCCCTGGATTGCCTTCTCACCAATGCATGAAAACTGTTTTCCCCCAGGTTACTAAATTCAGTGTCCTTTCCCCTAATTGCATGTCACTGAGGTGCTTCCTTGCATTTAACACTGCTGTTTTCTCTTGAAATGTTCTTTAGGTTTCCTGCACTACTCTAATTGCTAACATCTCATTTTTTTTTACTGATATTACTTCCCCTGTCTTTTTAATAAAATAATTTCTCCAAATTATTGCATTGTTCCTTTTAATTTTCTTCTATGTGCTTTCATGCAATTCCATTCCATCCCATGGTTTCAGCTCTTAACTATATGTAGGCAATTTTTAGTTAACACTAACAACAGTTCCTGTCACACATTTCTAACCTCCTGTAGGGCATTTATTATCGAGCATTCAACACCGTACATCAAGCTCACTGCATTCTCAGGAGAATATCATTGCACTTCCCAAAATCACTTTATGTTCCTTCAATACCTTCTCTCTCAGCATTAAAACTTATTTCTCCCTTGTTTTTCACATTTGGTCAGATGTTAAGCCCTCTGTTTTGACCTACTCACTATCATGCATTTTCCCTCTAAATGGTCTCACAATCACCAACTGGAATTAGACTGGTTTCCAGATCTACTGTCTTCAACCTCTCCGTCTTACTCACTCTAATTCATCTTACATAGCATGCCATATTAATATACCAAATACGTTGTTACAGTGACACAATTTTGCTGCATAAAACAATCATAGCTGCCCTTATGCCAACATTCGATACTCTCAGTGGACCAGCCTCAACAAGTTTATGAACTTGTCACATTTCCCAACCATCTTTACGCAGTCTCACTCTAACTCGTTGAAATGGCTCATAGATCCCTTCTGAGTATTGTTTGTGTATCACTGGACATGCTCTTTCCTACACTTTCAGATCCATCTAATAATACCATTTATTCCATGAAAACTTCATGATTCTCCTTAGAGTCATTCCCCTAGAAGTTTGTTCTGCACTCTGCATGTTTGTGTCTTGCATGGTGATTGCTTTAATAAATGTCACATCTCTATCAGAAGCTACCCCCAAACCAGCATTTGCATTGTTCTTTCGTTTCTTCTGGCACAACGTCCTGTACATGGTAGGTCCTAAGTAAAATATGAGTGAACACAAGGATGAATGAATGGGTAATTGTTGCTTGTGGGACCCAAAGAATGTCTACATCAGAGATCATTTTCAAACTGATATTATTCTGCAGCTGTGCCTCTGCCTTGTTCTAAGGATCCAACACAAAGGGGTGCCCAAGGGTGGGATCAAATGAGGTGGGATCCCTCTCCACCCGAGCTCTGCACTCAACTCCAGCACCTGGGGCAGATGGTATGTGGCCCTTCGGTTTCATTCAACACTGACATTCACAGCCTATGATGTGTGTAATGGCCCCACTACAGAAGATGTTTGAGTTCTCTCCTTTGGGCAGGCACTGAGCTTTTCTGACAAACTCAGCCACATTGCCGTGAGGAAAAGTCAGGTTGACTTGCTCCCCACAATTTATTTCCATTTTCACCATGCTCGTGGAGAGCCAATAATCTGACATTTGTAGATTCACCTATAAATCATACAAGCTGTAATGCAAACTGCAAGCCAGAATGCAGAAGCTCAGGGAGAGGCAGCAGGCAAACTTCTAATGTCCCTAATTAATAAGCCTATGTCTTGAAGTCATGCCTTCTCCCAATGTATCGTTCCTAAATGCCTCTATTATACAAGTCTGCAGATGGAGGGATGGTCCGTTACTCAACAGCAACAACAACAAAAGTAACGACTCTTTCAAAAATTCTACAAAAATAGCTGGCATTGGTTGAGTTCCTCCTGAGTAAAAGGCAGTTGCACTAATGTTTTACTCAATGTTCTCATTAATTCCCAAAATATCCCTGTGATGTTGAGTTATCCCCAATTTACAAATGAGCTAACTGAGCTGAAGGCTCAGTCTAAGTGTTTAAGTACATTATTAACAATCACAAAGCTAGAATGGCAGAGCCAACCACTTCCAAGAATAGGGAATGAGAATCAAGTACAGAACTCATTTTAAAATGAAAAAATATAAAACAAGTATTAATAGCTCCATAGAATGTCTAATTCTAAGAACTTATGTATGCTGCTGATATGAGTATGCAATATGCATAATAAAGCAATGTACTTACTCTCTGTCAATCACAAGGCAGGTTACGGCTTCTGCAGCAATTACATTCGCTGTTCTCACATCTTCCCTATAGGAACATAAAAATGAAAAGAGAAATTGAACTAAAATGACCTTCAATATCAAAGAAAAGTATCCATTGTAATTCAAGAAATATACATATATTAAATTATATAGGCTACTCTGACTTACCCACTTCCAGGATTAAGCTTTGTTCATATTACAAAACCAACCCACTCTTGCCATTTTTCAGACAAATTCCACAATTATAATCCAGTAGTTACAATTTTTATGTTTTGTTTCCTTGGTGCAGTGGTATTATGTCATCATTTTCTTTGCTCTCTGGGTAATTAGGAAATTAATTTCTTTTTTTTTATTATAAACACTTTTATTTAGTAAATATAATTTTCCAAAGTACAGTTTATGGATAAATTAATTTCATATTGATAAACACACTGATGAATAGATGAAAATTTTTAAAGAATCTCAAGAGGTATTTACAGAAACTGAGCATCTAATTCATTTGTAAATGAATTTAATACGTAATTGAGAATAATGAATCCATTTTGATTTTTCCATGCTTTAGAGACCTTTTTTTTTTTTCAGCAGCTAACCTAATACCAACTTATGATACACAGTTATTCAACAATATCAGAATGTATTTTTTTTCAAGAGTGATAAATTTAAATTACACTGGCTGCAATATATAAATTACATCTCTTTAGAAGCACTAACTTGTCACTGCAGTAGAATCTATCAACCTCTAAAACCTTTGAAATTCTGCCTTTGTATCTCTTACTTTATCCAGTAGTCAAAGGTAGAGTTGGTAAGTTAACATTCACAATTTATCTCCAGCTTCTAAAAATTTGATAGTACCATTGTCATGGTAACATTGAATTATACCTGAAAAAGCATTTTTTCTTTTATTAACAAAAATTTTAAGTTAATGTTAACTGATGATCAATATTTTTGAAATACATTATAGAAATAAATGCACAGGAAACAATAGTGTTTATAATACATTCAAAAAACCATAAATGTCATGTAGCTGTAATACGCTTTCTTGCAAATAAAATGTCCCCAGTGAACATTTACACCTTCAAAACACACTAAATTCTGACATATCCTTCTTTGCTGTCTATTTTTAGCAGTTTTTCCACTGTTGTTATACCATGCGGTTAAGATTACAGTTGCTTTGTGGCAACTATTAGTGTTCAGTATTGGGTAACGCAAGTTCTTCCTTGCAAAAGTTATATTTTCAGAAAGATTGTAGTATATTTAACCACTTGTTATCACATAAATTTCAAAATCCCACTTCCACTTCCGAGGAAACCCACATTAGGATTCTGGTAGAGCTGTATCACATTTACACAAGGACTTCCGAAGAACGATTTCCTAACAACGTTAATTTTTCTACACAAGAGCATGGTACGACTTCCCACTTGTTCGGTTCTAGTTGTACGACTGTACATGAGAGTTCACAATCTTTTTTACTTGGGTCCTGATACCAAACAAAAAAGCACTCTTTGGTGTTTCAAATGATGTTTCTCTTATGAGTGATATTCCTTTTCCCTATCTGTTTCTCACTGCTGCGCTATTAAAGAAAAAAATTCTAAAGTATTGTAGATATTTTTAACCTACCTACGATACTATGTTCTCCCGACTCTAACACTTTTACTATACTCTCATCACCTCCCAGTGTGATCCTCCCAGTGCCTTCCAGCCAAAATAGCCTCCTTTCAATGAGTCTCCCTCCTGCCAAGCGTTCTTCTTAGCATGATTTCCCTCAGCCTAGGAACCTCCTGTGCACTCTTTCCGAGGTGTAGCACAGCTCCTGTGGTTCACAGTCTATGTGCCTTTTTTCTCAGGGAAATCATCCTGAATTAACCACCTCAGGTTCCCTGCTTAGCTGTTTTCACTACATCTAATCACTATCACCATTTGTGATTTATATATTCATTTATATGCTTATTTGGTTAAAGCTTCTATTGCCTTCTCACTGAGTCATATGTGGGCAGGGCCCTTGGCTACTTATGGCCCCCATCTTACCCCAAAGACCTGACCCACGCAGTGCTGAGTAAACACGTGGTGCAGGAATGGCTCAGGCATCACCTTCCTGAGCTCTGGGCCTGCACAGCAGAGTTCAGGCTTTGGAGTTCTACTATCTTGGTGTTACCCCAGCTCGACTATTTGAGAGCTATATGAAAGGCTCAGTTTCTTCACCTATAAAATGGGAATGGTAAGAGTCCCACTCACTGTGTGGAATTCGATGAAATAATAAGAGAGAAGTTTATCACAGTGTTTGCACATAGAAAGAAGTATGCTTTGCTGTCTGCTTGTAATTTTCATGTTCAACACTATCCATCATGTACATCCTTTTGGAAGCATTGCTGTTTTTAAAACACTCCTACTCAGAAGCAAAGTGGGTAATCTTTTTGCCTGCTCCATAGGAGAGAAATGTATTTTCAACTCCATTATCACTTTCTGAGAGAGAATTTTTGATGAAGCGAACATAACAGATAGAAAACATTAGTAATGCACATTGGATCCTTCATAAATTGTGTGAATGACAACAAGAAAAACAAACAAGATCATCATAGCTTTATAGAGTACATTTTAAATCTAGATTTACCAAAAATATATTTCAATTTTGACTATTCAGAAATTGTGTATAATCCTTAAAAAACAGAATGTCTCAGTTTGAACATATTTTCTATGTGTGTCTGATCAAAAATATACTCATCACAAATTCTAGATACCTTACATTTTTAACACATCTGGCCTATATTTGATATACTTTACCAGGAGTTCTGGCAGTCCATGGGTTGGCACGAATATTTGAAAACTTTAAAAACTAAATGTAATTTCCTCACAACAAACAGAAAATGCATTGGTATTTTTCAAGTCAATGGTGGGAAAAAAAAAAAGATCAGGAGAGTGCACAGTCAATAAAAATTGAAAAAAAGGAAAATAAGTATAGATTGGAATCCAACTTGATACCTACTGAAGCAGCATGAACATATAACAAAACTTTAAAGAAGCATAACATCAGGGAAAAATATATTAAACAAAATTATAAACAAATAATATAATGTTTGCTACTTAGTGACCATCTTGGATATGCCAGGAACTCTGTTAAACAGTTCATATAAATCTTATTTATTGCATATAACAACGGGTGGTAATTTTAACACAAATTTATACGTGGGTAGAAGTTAGGTAATGCATCCGAAGCCAGACATGCCTACTGAGTTGCAGCCTTGGAATCTGAGCATAGATTTGGCTGACCCCAAAGTCATGTGCTTTCCACAGCAGTACATTGCTTATATACTATATCAGGTTCTAATTTGACAACTATTCTAAATTCACTAAAATATAGGATAACATCTGAGTAGAAACTAGTCATACTGTTTCTTGGTCTAACATAAAAATCACATTATCAATGTATTTATATTACTAGGTTCTTAGTTCCTTTATATCTCCATATTCAGATGTTTAGAAATGCTATTTCTGTGTACTCAGAGAGCTGCCACTTGTGAGAAACAATACTATCTCACCTAATATTGACTTTAATCCCTAACTTTAGGAGAGAAGGCAGAAAATTCTAGTGAAAGAATATTACTGATAGAAGCTGACAATGCTATGATTACTGTGTATGTTTATTTCTTCTATGGGTGCAATGATCATAGTAAAAGCAGGTATCTTTGGAGTTACAGGTTAAATAGTATATACTCATATAAAGACCTTGATAACTAGATGCTGTTATTAAACATTTCAAACAGTTTGTAGCTGTTGTGATTTTGGTTAACACAGAACATCTATTTAGTGAGCAGAAATTTCATGTAATATTGATTCAGACATGCAGAAATGTAGGAGAAGGAAATAGCACTATTTTTAAAAATTGAGCTTTAATTTTCACTTTTTTGGCATACAGGTTATTTAATAGTTTACAATAGAAGAATATGAGATTTTGAAAAAATAGTTTAATAGATGAAGATAAGACTTTGAAAACAACGAAGAGAGAATTTTATAAAGCCAAAACTACTTAATTGAACACTTTTACAAAACACTAATGTCCTGATTACTCAGCATACAAGGCTTGCTTCTTTATAATAAATGTACACTGTTTTAAAAATATTATGTTCATTCAGTTTTGTGCCTGTGCAGCAGTTGATTCCAGTGTGACTATTAATAAACACACCCAACTGCAAAAGTAGATACTGTTTGCCACATTAACAAATATTTTCACAAACTTGCTCTATGGATTAATGGATAATGACAGTCAAAGCTATGCAGTTTAGTAGTGGTAGCTTCTCAAGCATTTTTGGAGGAGTTAGAAAGTTTTTTCAATGAAAGTATAGCAAACTAAAAATATCCCAAGATATTTGCAAATATAGTTTTCGGTGCACTGACTCTGATATTCTTTGACCTTCATCACCGGAATCTTCATCATCGCTGTATCCCAACGTGGAGTCACTGTCAGTATCTGAATAATCCATAATAAGGGTTTACATTGACCCTCCTCGTTCTGAAGAAATTCTCCTGTGTCTCATGGCTACTGGAAACTAGTTGCATTGAAATCTCAAGGGAACAAATGCACAGTGTATGAGGCTAAAGCAGAAACATAGTTCACGCAAAGTAGGTGCCAGAATAGGGACTCTCCCTTTTCAGCTCTGGAGCAATGTGACTGCTGTCAACAGAGTCCTAGCATTCTCTCAATGCCAGCCTTCATGGAAACTGACACTACTCCAATAGCTTATGAGCTTATGGCAATCCATTGGTCAGAGCTCTTCACTCTCTGTCATGTGCAATAGGGCTAATGTCCCAGTTAAGTTTGATTCACACAGAACAAAGCAAATCCTTTTATCTCATATCAAAGGCAATGTTACTACAGCAGGTAGGATAATCAAAATTGATAAGATGTGACACTAGCATCAAAGAGCCAAATGAAATGAAAATTTAGTATTGGAATTACTGATAAACATGGCAGAGTTTACAGTCAACATGACTGAGCTGTTTGAAAATGGGATTCCAAATCAGATAAGAATTACAACAATTGGGTTGTGTTTCCTCCCATTCATTCATTGGAGGCATGGTCCTCAGCATTGGGATGTTGGGAGGTGGTAGAAACTAAGAGATGAAGTCCAGTAGAAGTTGGTTAGGTCATTGGGTGTTCTGCTCTCAGAGGGAATGAATTCTGGCCCCATGGAGTGAGTTATTACAAAAGTGAGCTGTCATGAAAGACCTAGAAGTGCACCCCCCACCGCTACCTGGCTTCCTTGTGACCTACAGTTGCTCCCACCATTGTGATGCTACCCACCTTGAGGACCTTACTAGAACCAAACTGATGCTAGTGCCATACCCTTGAACCTCCAAAACTGTGAGCTAAGTAAATTTCTTTTTATATATATGGCCTGAGAAAGCAGAAGATGGCCCAAGTCCTTGGGTCCCTGCACCTACATAGGAGACCCAGAAGAATCTCCTGGCTTCAGATTGGTGCAGCTCCATCCATTGTGGCCATCTAGGGAGTGAACCAATGGATGGAAGACCTCTCTCTCTCTCTCTGCCTCTGTAACTCTGCCTTTCAAGTAAATAAATACATCTTTAAAATTTATTTAAAAATAAATATTACTCTTCCATAAAAAAGGTTAAAATCCTGCTATTGTGGAAACATAACGAGCTTGGAAGACAGTATGTTTCTTGAGGTGGGGCAGATACTAAAACACAAGTATCTCATGGTTGTATTCAGAAATGAAGTCTAAGCAAATTGATCTCTTAGAAGCTGAGAGCTACCACATGCTGAAGAGAATAGAAAAGAGATGAGGATAGAAGAGGCTGGTCAAATAGACACAGTGTTATGCTTAGAAATAGTAATAATTTTTCATAATCTTTTGCATGGTAAGGATACTATACCTACAAATAATACATTGTATTTTTCACACAATTGAAAAAGGGCAACTTAAATTCCTCACAAGCAAGGAATGATAAATTAGTAAGGTAACAGGTATACAGAGAATTCTGATCTGATCATTATATAATGTATACAGGAATGGAAACATCATATAGTACCCCATAAAAAAGTACAATTACTATATGTTAATAAAATATTTTAAATTAAGCAACATAATGTCACTTTCAAATAAGATAAAGGTTCTCTAGGTATAAAAATTTCAAGTTTTGCATAAAGTATCCCCAGTGTTGTTTTATTCCTAGTTACATGGGAGGATATTTTCATTCATTGTATTAACTCTCTTTCTGGAAAAAAATGCATATCCTCTTGAATCCCTACCCATGGAAGATTACAATAACTAAAAAGAGATTGAAAAGGCTGAAAGAACTCAATTTCACATTTTTTCGCATCTTATTTCTCCTGGGTTGATAGCATAATGAATTTTTTATCTGATACACAAACTTCATGTTCCATGGCATGCTCCAATGGAAGTGAATGTAGATATTTATTAGATAGAACAAAATGAAATTGCTGTTTTTTCCAGGTTAGAAATGGTCAAATATTTGCAGTTTTATATGGTTCAACATAATACATGCAATTAGTGAAACAAGAGGAAAAAGAAATTACAGAGGGATATATACTGCAATTTGTTTTTCTACCATGCTCCCTTTATGACAGTAGCTGAACTGGGATTCAGCAATAACCCAAACTTTCTCCAGATTTCATTTTTGAATAAATTCATCCCCCTGAATGTTAAGATATGTTTGATGGCTTTTGCTTCTTCTGGCTAGGCATTATAGATAATTCTCTTTACATTCCATTATAGCTGGTCTAAGAAATTACCACTAAGAATTCTGAGTCTTAGTTTCTTTCTTGTTAGGAAGCAAAGATATAGACTCTACACTTTGACTTTGAATATTAAATTCTTTGGCAAAGCCCTACAAATTTTAAGAGTATATCCCTAAAGAGGACTTAGAGAGAAGGAAGAGTTTGTTTTTCCCTATTATGTTACTGGTAGTTTAGAAGTAGAGATTTAGATATTACCACTGTTTTCTTAGAGGCCCATGTGGTCTATTTCTGAATGATTTGGAGATATTTTAATTGAAGGGGACAAAAGAAAAGAATATTGCTGTACTAAAACTTCATAAAATCAGGCCTACATTATAATAGTATACATGTTTATAGGGTCTGTTAACTTATTCAAATCAAACATTCACTTTCTTTATTTATTATGTTTCCCTTTCACCTTAACACTTCAAAAAACAATCTGCATTAATACAAATATGATGGTTAATTTAATTTTTCAGGTAGCAATACTTATTATAATAGGCCAAAGAAAAGTTTGAATTGGAGGCAATGGTATAAACAAATTATTCAATGAGAGTTGTATTGTTTATAAGGATGTTAGAGAATAAAATAATTAATGGTTAATTTCTTTGTTTTTCCTCTTTAATACAGCTGAGAAATAATTCTTTAATTTTCCTATTTTGAAAGTATAGTAAAAGAAAGCATATTGGAATGATGGCTGGATTGATGAACTAGTAAACTAAACTAAGACACATCTGAAAGGAATGTTAAGTTCAATGTTCACATATCTCAAAGGACTATTGCCTATAGTCCTTTCAAGTCAGGACCATGTTCTCTCTTGCAGAGAATTTATGGTGATATTTCTAGAAAGTGTCTTCTATTTCTTGTCTAGTGGCCAACTTGGTGTGTGACCTTGAGAAATTGTCCCATTCTCTGCCTCAATTTTCACATGCAAAATCGTGTTCAAAAATCACTGCTCTGTTCTCTGCTATAATTACTTATGGTTTTACAGATATTGACACTTTTAAAAACTTCTCCTGAGATAATTTCTTCTGAACTCAAGAATATTTCTTTAGACAGGAAAGAATATGATTAACCTGTCATTGTGATGGTGAAAAGTAGCATACTATAGCAGATAAGATTTTGACAGTATTTTTTTTCACTGACTAAACTGTATCTTCATAAAGAAATTAAACATATTAGGAGTTGGCATTGTGATATAGCAGGTTAAGTTGCCACCTGTGAGCCAGCATTGCACACTGAGTGCCAATTTGACAAAGGGGCACCAGTTTGATTCTGGGATGCTTTGCTTCCAACCCAGCTCCCTGCTAATGCACTGGGAAAGCAGAACACAACCCAAATTCTTGTGTCCCTGCCACCAGTTTGGGAGATCCAGAGTTCCAGGCACCTGGCTTTGACCTAGATCAGCCCTAGCTGTTGCAGTCATTCAGGTTGTGAACCAGAGGATGGAAGATCTCTCTCTCTCTCTCTCTCTGCCTTTCTAATAAATGAATCTTAAAAAACAACAAACAAATAAAACAGGTTTACTTGAAATAACAGGGTCTTAATCAGTGGTCAAGGACAAAATTTCCTATTTTGCTAGAATTGATTAAACAGCTAGACCTCTAAAAAAATTCTTCAGTAATTCTAGAATTTAGTGTGTCTAATATGGCATGATTTTACTCATGCTGAAGAGTAACTTTGTACCAAACAGAAGAAACAACTTATATTTTAAAGAAAGAAAAATCAAATTCAATTTGAGTAAAAAATGTTAAAGCAAAACAACTGAATTCCATCAAAATTCCTACAGTTAGCATTAGTTGAAGAAAGCAGAATATTTATTGAACATATCAATTAATTTGTATGAAGAATCTTGATATATTAGACTTGTCCTACCTGCTCAGCACCTGTGATACTGGAAGAGACATATAGGAATTGAAATAGTCTCCACGTTTTTAATACACCTATTTTTGGAATGGTCCTAAAAGACTTGGAGCTTAAATACTGAGATATCGAAAAGCTAATTTCCTCAACACGAGTTCACATGAGTTGATAGAAATATAAACAACACCCCAGTTTTAAAAATGAACAAAATATTTGGCCGGCGCTGTGGCTCACTAGGCTAATCCTCCGCCTTGCGGCGCCGGCACACCAGGTTCTAGTCCCGGTCGGGGCACTGGATTCTGTCCCGGTTGCCCCTCTTCCAGGCCAGCTCTCTGTTGTGGCCAGGGAGTGCAGTGGAGGATGGCCCAAGTCCTTGGGCCCTGCACCCCATGGGAGACCAGGAGAAGCACCTAGCTCCTGGCTTCGGATCAGCTTGGTGCGCTGGCCGCAGCGGCCATTGGAGGGTGAACCAACGGCAAAAAGGAAGACCTTTCTCTCTGTCTCTCTCTCTCTCTCACTGTCCACTCTGCCTGTCAAAAAAAAAAAATTAAAAAAAAATTTAAAAAATGAACAAAATATTTAAGCAGACATTTCCTAGATATGGAAAGAAAAATCATTTTAAAAATAAGACACTACAAGGGCTGGTGCCATGGCATAGCAGGTAAAGCCGCCATTTGCAAAGCCAGCATCCCATATGGATGCCAGTTTAAGTCTAGGCTGCTCCAATTACAATCCAGCTCTCTGATATGGGCTGGAAAAGCAGTAAAAGATGGCCCAAGTCCTTGGGCCCCTCCACCCATGTGGGAGACCTGAAAGAAGTTCTTGGCTCCTGGCTTCAGAACAGCCCAGCTCCGGCCATTAGGGACACGAACCAGCAGATGGGAAATCTTTGTCTCTCCCTCTCAGTGTCTGTAACTCTACCTCTCAAATAAATAAAAAGCTTTCAAAAAAAGTAAAGAACTGAAGAAAAAAACTGTACTTACAGGATCTTCGTAATATCTTCAATGAAATGGCTATGAAGCAGGAGCACATGTATGTAACATGCTGGCATTTGTGCTACACTCACTCACACATGCATGCACATAAACTTCCATGCATCTTTCTGACTGCAGCAGGGAAGGGAATGAGTGATTGAAGGATACAGCAAGGAGCAGGAATTATTTTTGTAGCTTGTGAATTTTATATTTTGTATTTGAATTACATGTCATGAAATAAATTTTAAAAAATATAATAAAAACAGAATCTCACAGTTATTTCTGAGTAGAGAGGCTTGTGAAGTTTTTAATCTCCCTAAATGCTTTGTGTGTTGACTACATTATTAGCTACTGTCCATGCCTGAGCCACATCAACCCTCTCCCCAAAACTATTTCCAAGTATGAGGGCTAAAGTGAACTTGCAATGGTCTACTTTAATTATACCGAAGAGGTAGCAGCTTAGCGGTCACGGCAAGTAGAGGTATCAGACACAGTATCCTCCAGTGTCACTTACAAGATTGCCTTTTAGCCTCATTTCACTGGCAGTCATCATAAGAATTAGGTAACAAACTAAGCAAGGTATGCTTTCAACAAGGACACCCACTTCTTAACACCTTCAGCAACTGTTATGGGAGCACAGTGGATCTCTTAAAAGGTTAATCTGTCACTTACACATATAAGATATATATATAAAACATATTTTACATAGATATTCATGTATGCATATATAACTAGTATCTATAACATTGCCTTCAGTTAATATTTTTGCTAGTAAATGTGAAAGATTATTTCTTTATAATTTAATAATGTAAGATACATTGACCACATATATTATAGTAAAGCTTTACATTATGAGAATAGAACACAGATCATACACAAGAGTTACTTCCTCTAGGTGCTAATACCAGATATGCCACTAATTAACTGTGATCTGGAGTCAGATACTTAAGTTCTTTGCTTTGCAATGTTCTTGTGAAGAAAAAAAAAAGAGAAAATAAGAATATTTAACAGGGCTAATTATTGAAGAATGAGCATATAAATATATTTAAAGTCTTAATTACTATTTAATTGAAGCACTCAAACATTAGATGGTATTGTCATTATTATTGCATTATGATTATACTATATTATGGAATATTATATTATTCTATCCATTCTTTTTCTTATCTATGATAAATCGCAATTGTCACACTTCTTCTATTAGTTAGGAAAGTTCCTCAAGTACTAACAATCACCTTATAGTGAGTAAATCCTTCTGTTGTTAATTTAAAAACATGCTTTCAAAGTTCAGTCAAGGATTTCAAATGACATTGTAGAAACTTTCCACTGTGGCTTAATAAATAGTCTGAAACTTGCAGGAATTAATAAAAATAATTCCTTACTATAATAAATGAATTGCATTCACTCA
Source organism: Lepus europaeus (assembly GCF_033115175.1). Lineage (NCBI taxonomy): Eukaryota > Metazoa > Chordata > Mammalia > Lagomorpha > Leporidae > Lepus > Lepus europaeus. The sequence goes on along the minus strand of NC_084843.1, from coordinate 43,339,385 downwards.
TTCGTTCATTAAGAAAGGTTGCCAAATTTAACAAGTAAAAGTATAGGGCACCCAATTTAATTAGAATTTCAGATAGAGTGAGAATACTTTTAGTATCCCCATGTAATAACATATTTATAGTAAAAAAAGTATTTTTTATCTGAAATTCAGCTGTAACTGTATATACTGTATTATGTCTGCCAAACATTAAAAAAAAAATAGCTAAAAATAGTCCTTGAGCCAGGTAGGTCTAAGTGCTACATATTCAGAAAGACAAAGGACAAAGTCATTATCCCCAAGGTCTAGAAGGCAAGACAGATTATTGACAGCTATAATGCAGAGTGATCAGAATCCACACCGTATCACATGGGAATGTCCCAACCCTGAATGGGATATGGAATAGGGGAAGGGTTTGGGTTAAGTGCTGAGAGGACCAGGGAAAGCCATGGGAAGAGGTGAACAGAGTACATAACAACTGTTGTACTTGTAAAAATCAGTCTGCAGAGAGCAAAGTGATGTTACCAGGAAAACCATGAGAAACTATAATGTACAGGGGACAGCAAGTGATTTCTCATGGCTGAAACTGATATTAAATCGAAGAGGTGACAGAAATGAGGGTAGCAGGGTCGGTCGGTACAGGAGAAATTATAGACCATTACATGTTGACACTACAGATGTCTTTTGAAACTTGGCAGACTACTTTACCACATTGCTAAACTTATACAAAAGCTGTGGAAGGGAAGGAAAAATAGGACTTGGAGGAGGCCAGCGTGATACCAATGGATGGCCAACATGCTGCCAGTGTCTGGATTTACTATTTTTGCTTTCTTTTCTCTCGTTAGAGACTAAAGTGAATTGCTAAAGAAAGCCATTAAATTCTTCCTGAACAATTATAAGAAAGATTTAAAGATATATTTAATAGTGACAATATTAGCACCACAAAATACTCCATTGCTCATCCACCCAATTGTTCTCATTATTCCTGCCACTCTACATGTGCCCATGAGATTTCAGTTTGCATGGCAGTCAATGACAGGTTTAAGGCATTTCAAAAACTATTATTGAGTTGCCTTTTAGTTCTGCATCCTGTAGCATGCATTATGCATCAACTTTCACCTAAAAGGCTCCATTCTGAGCCACTGCTCTTTGAAGGCTGAGCTGCTGGTACACTAAGTATTTGCCCTACCATCAGTAAATAATACTGAATTGAGTATCTACTGCATTGGGAGCACTAGGAAGGCAGGAAGCTAGAAACGTGAATTCATAACTGATACTCATGAAGCATATCTAAGGAAATTTCAAAAATTTCTGAGAAATGATAAGAAATTAAGTTTATCTTGGTACAAAACATTTTTGAAATTCATGCATAGTTTTTCATGAAACGCATTTTACAAACTTCTTGGAAACCTTTTATGTGCATGGATTTCAAACTGGTTTTGTACCCAAATAAACAGATCTTTTGAAATATCTTTCTAAGGCAACAAAGTAGAGTCATTTTGAAAACATCCATGGCACAAATGAAACTGACCAACAGTTGTAGCTGCAATGATAGTTGGGAGAACCAGCAATTACTGAACACCTTTCTGTACCAGGTATGTGCTGCTTAGATGTAAAGTCTCTTAATCATATGATCATACACAATCAGAAACCTGAGCTCCTGGCTAAAACCATTGAGCAACATGTTTTTGTAAAGCTCTAGAGCTATGAATGGTTTTGATGTTTTAAAAATGCTGTTAGGAAAGAAGAAAAAAGACAAAAACAAAGAAAATGTGATTCAGATTACATGTAATGTGAAAGTCTATAATGTTTACTATCTGGCTCTTTAAAGAAATAGGTTGCCTATCCTTGAATACTTGTAGAAACTTAAGCTCAAAAAGATTCAAGAACCTGCCTAGAGATATAGCTGAAAACTGATGGACATGGATTATAAGACAAATTTACCTGTACCCAAATATCCATGTGCCTTCCACTAACTGTGCTGCCCATTGACATTGGAAACATCTTTCTCTGCCATTTCTGAGGCTGTGTTCACAGGTATTATTACACTGATCCTATACTACTCAGGCACCAACAAAAGTCATGTCACATTTACCTAACTCCAAGGGTACTGTCATGAAAAAAACAGACTTCTCTGCCACTCCCTTCCATTCTTGTGATTTTATGCCTCTCTATCCCAAGGGCAGATGATCTAATCAGACCCAAGTGCTTAATTAATGTTTTCTCAGCAGTAACAAAAATGGAATCTACACTGCAACTAATCAGTTCATGATTCAACAATAATTTGCAGACTAACTACATCCACAATGACTCAAAAAAATGTTCAATAAATACAATTTGTAGTTTAATAAAACATCATCCCATTTGATAGACTCTAAAAGATCACCCAGCAAATAACCTGCTAATTAAATAATGTCTTAATGGAACTTTTAATAATCTTAATCAAGGCACCTAGGGATTTTAATTATGTGCAGCTACAGAATGGGGCTTGCAACAATCAGTTGTCATCTTTACTCTCAGTCACACAATTGAGAAATCTCATATCACTACCAGATACAGCTGTCTAGTATTTGTATCTGTAGAGCAAAATAGAGTAACATCATACCATCTGTCAGATACATGCTGTACTATTTTCTTTAATTTGTCACCACGATTGTAGGCTGATATCCCTTATGAACCAAAGAGCCACATTTGCTTTCCTAATTCAAAACAAAATGCATTTAAAGGATATTTTTTCCTTCGGAATACCTTCCCTTCCTTCCTTCCTTCATCCATCAAACCATCTACTGTGTTTAACACATGTAAGTGTAACATATGTTAAGTACCATGACATAAACAGTGATGTATGTAACACATAGTCCCTACTCTTAGGAAATTCACAGTTTAATAAAGGCAATGTAGGAGTTGGGGAAAATATTTATCTGATAGATTATCAACCATGCAAATTCAGCTATTGACAATATTTATTAAGTGATCATCCTTGCCAATTTCTATAACAGAGTTATACATGTGAACTTGAAACCTTCAAAAAACCACATTATTCAGTTACTATTATACTTCTCCAACTTGACAGAAACTGAGTTAAATAGAAATTTTCCCAAAGCTGATGAGTTGCTAAGCAGATTCACATCCAGACAGAATGACTCTAGGTACACAAGCCATACTTCTTACACCACAAATCATATTTGATGCTCACAATAATCCTATAATGGTACATTTCTAGGACATCTTCTCTGGTCACTCTAATAACAATTCTGTCAGAAGGCCCAGCACTCTAAACCTACTTAGGTGATCCTTTGATAAACCTTTTCTTTGCCACCAGGCTCTTATGTGCATAGCTGCTTGGAGACAAATGGCCCTGACCAAGCTGCCCAGTCATATTCCATTTAGGAATATCTGGAAGTCAGAGACCTTTGTACCTCTGGGCAAGTAGAAAATTTGGAGCTCCGACTGAGCCATCTCTAACAGATGGATAGAAAAGGCAGAGAAAACAGATCTGCAGCAAGAAAGACAGCAGTGAATAGACAAACAGATGGGAATGAGAGAATCCCACTTATTTTGAATGGATTTCTTGGTGTTCATTGAATTTTATGAACTTTGGGCCCGTGAGATACCTCATAATGCACATACTTTGGCCCATTTATGAGTCATACAAGATTGGGTAGGGCTTTGTTATCTACAATCAAGGGAATAACTATTACATAGATGATATAAATGTTTACCTCCATTTTTCAGTTAGAATAAACTGAAGCTTCAGGGAATTGATAAAAAGAAATAATTATAATACAAAGGGGAGAATTTAAAAACTCATGTGCTTAAATATATATGAAAGGATATTGGCAGAAAAGAAAGAAATTGCATTCAGATAGAAAATTTAGGAATGGCTATATGAAACAGAATTTAATAAAAGGCCTTAAAATTGCTAGAATGTGGTTTTACAATGATCATAAGGCTGAGTTTTCTACATAACAGATGCAGGATGAATGGCTGTGTCTTCACTTTCACCGGAACTAAATGGAATTGAGGGTATGAGGCAGACTCATTCAGAAAGGCAATAAGGGCTAGATTGAAGCAGGCAGAAAACACCAGGCTGCCACGTTGGCATGTCAATTATTGAAGACATGTAGGTAATATGCAAGCTTTAGGAAGATCCTCTGGAAGTTTTAGTTAGTATGTGATAAATAAGATCTGGGAAGATCACTTGGGAGTACAATGAGAAGATTTTTAAAATGTTCAAAGAATAATAACTCCTTAAGATCCATGGTGTTTGGGTTAAGTAGGTAATCTACCTCAGTAGAACTCCCCATCAACACCCTCCCCAAAAGCCAGTAAGAACCACACATGCAGTTATCATAAAACAATGCAGATAATCATGTAGGTAAGTATCACCAATACCAATATGCTGAAATGATACATATTCTATGGTGTCAGGGAACTTTCTTTACCCTGAAATACTTAGGGTCTTAGTTTTTTCATCCATAAAATGCTTACATATGCAGAGGGTGGGGGAGAGGCAAACACCAAAGACACAGATAATTATAATAAAATGTAATTTAACTAAAATAGGGGTGGGTGTTTGATGTAGTACTTAATAGAACATACCATATCAGATTGCTTTGGTTCAAGCCCTAGATGCATGTTGTACTCTAGCTTTCTGTTAAGGTTTGCCCTGCGAGGCAGCAAGTGATGGCTCAAGTAGTTGGATCCCTGTCGCCACTCACCTAGGAGACCTGGGTAGACTTCCTGGCTCAGCTTTGGCCTAGCTTGGCTCAGCCTTCTGTTGTGGGCATTTGTGGAGTGACTAACAAATGGAAGCTCTCTGTCTCTTTTTCCATGTCTCTCAGCCTCTCAAATAAACAAACAATGTTAAAATGCGCAACGGGGGGGGGGGGGGGGGGGGCTGGCGCCTTGGCTTACTTGATTAATCCTCCACCTGTGGCACCAGCATCCCAATGGGTGCCACGTTCTAGTCCTGGTTGCTCCTCCTCCAGTCCAGCTCTCTGCTGTGGCCCGGGAAGGCAGTGGAGGATGGCCCAAGTGCTTGGGCCCCTGCACCCTCATGGGAGACCAGGAGGAGGCACCTGGCTCCTGGCTTCGGATTGGCGTAGCTCTAGCTGTAGTGGCCATTTGGGGGGTGAACCAACGGAAGGAAGACCTTTCTCTCTGTCTCTCTCTCACTGTCTATAACTCTACCTGTCAACAACAACAAAAAAAAAAGCACAACAGTACAGGTAGAACACAGGAAAGCAGTTGGTATTGCCTTGTTGGGACTTATAGCTATATTACCTTAAAAAATAGACTTATCCAGGGAGAGTAAAAAGAAGTAGAGTCAGGAGGTAAGCGGCATGCATTATAGGCAGAAAGGTTCCTGTGAGGAGGAAGCAGATTTAAAAGGAGTGAAGAAACCACAAACACAAACATGTTTCTGCTGCTGAATAGTCAGAATAAGGCGGTAATGAGATATCAGGTTAGGGAAGGGGCAGAAGCAGTTCAAAGAGGAACTTAGAGATGGGTCCAAATAAAACAGAAATGGTGAGCTCTCAAGTCACAAACACTATGCAAAGTATCTCCAGGAAACTTTCCCACATAGAGGCATTTCACCTTGGTCCTCAAGGACAAATTATTTTTACCTAGAGAAAGCCTAAAATTAGACAGGATTAAAACATTCCCATTGACATCAAAACAAAGATCATCTGTCAGACTTTAACTTCCTGAATCATATTTAAATCAGTTGGTGTCAAAGCAATTGAATAGTTAAAATACAAATAACTATCATCTTTGCTAAAGATTTAAATAGAAAAACATTACACTATATACTATCTGTTGTAATCTACAAATCCCATCATCCTGAGCAAAAGTATCAACAAAGGCTATCATTATACTGCCAAAGGAGCAAAATTGTTGAAGTGTTAGTATAATAGCTGACATTTTTGCATATTTAGTATGTGTTAGGCATTGTGCCGTGTGCTCTACACAGATTATTTCATTAACAAACATGTTTCTGAAATTGTTTCTCAAAAATACTTTCCCTATCATGTTTTCCCTTACAACTGCAATTTCCTAAATATATCGTGCGGTGGAAAGAGTACAGCCCCTTTGAGAACTATAAGATAATTAAGTTACTTGACTTCACTGAGCCTGAGTTTACTCATCCATAAAATTAGGAATATTATATCCACATTGCAGAGTGACAAAAGATTCAGTAAAAACAGCAATGAAGTCCTTTGGGACAATTCTAGCACTTGTTGGCTTTAATGAACATTTCCTGGCCATGTATAGTTAGGTACATTCTCGATCTAATAAAATGTACTTCTATCAGAGCACCTGCCCTGGGTGGGAAATCGAGCTTTCATAAGAGGATGGAACTTCTACCTACCCTGGCATGTCATCCTGTACATAATTAGTCATAGGAAGTAGCAACACTGCCGGACTGAGGGCTGCACAGTGGTACCAGCAATGTGGGCAATATATTGAGTAATTGGTCTGTTTATGCTTTTGTGAACACTGTATGGCATGCAACCAAGCACTTTTCTCTTTGCACTGCTTGCAGGGAAGCACTCTTCCAAACTATTGCACAACTCTAAAGGCATACTCAAACTCCCAGAACAGACTATAGTACTGTGTTCATTCTTCTTAACCCCTCCCCTCACCTGTTTCCACATCTACTATTTCCATTTCCCTCAATTTCTCACTAAATTTTTCCGAGGGTGTTGATCTCTCTTCCTCCCTCTGTTCATCTTTCTGAAAGTGAAATAAAACAAGAAGCCTGTGTGAAATTAGATTTTTCAGTAGATTACAAACGCCTCTAACAAATAGGCATCCTTGACCCAGAATCAGGCCCTCGAAAGGCTATTTAGTGCTTCTCCAAACCCCCATAAATAGGAGGTTCATAATGACCCTTATCTTTTAACTGTTTCCTTATTTTACAAGATCAAGGCACACAGTTCAAGCATTGGAAAGCAGGAAGTGATGAGCTAAAGGGCAGAGGCACAGAAGACAATCACCATCCAAAGTCAAGTAAAGCTCTTTGGTACAACTGTGTAAACCCATTTGGGAAGTTGTATTATTATTACTTTATTATTATTGGTGGTGGTATTTTTAAGGCTTATTTATTTGAAAGTCAGAATGTTAGAAAGAAAGAGGAGAAAGAGAAAGAGAGAGACAGAGAGAGAGAGAGACCAAGACTCCACCTACTAGTTCACTCCCCCAAATGCCCACAACAGCCAGGGTTGGGCCAGGCTGAAGGTAGGAACCAACAACTCAAATCTGGAACATCCCTGTTGGTGGCAGGGTCCCAAGAACTTAATCCATCATATGCTGTCTTCCTAGACACAGTAGCAGGAGGCTACAGCAGAAGCAAAGGAACCAGGAAGGACTCCAACTGCCATTCTGATATGGGATGTCGGCATCATTTAGTGTGGCTTAAACTGCTGTACCACAATGCTACCCTCTACTGTTATGCTTAAACATAAAGTCTTTTTTGAGGTGAGACATTTTTGTATTTAAATAAATGGTAGGTATTCAATTCATTTATTTTTCTTTTATTAGCCAAGAGAGGTCAAACCACGTATTTTCCTAAAACGAAAATAAGCTAGAAAACATAAATTGGTTGTTGTTACTCCATTGTTTGGCATAATAGAGATGTTTTCAGACTCTGCAGCTGTCCTATTCATAAAATGTTTGGGTGGGGGAAAATGAATATTCAAATTTTGTTTTCAGGAAAATACTATAGTTGCCTGAATCTGCCTATTGTATCTCTAACTGAAGTTCTTGATTACATTTCTAGCACTCCCACTGAGACCCATGATGACTTTCTGAATATAAAGTTATGTCACATACTCACTCAACGACTCTTGTTCCTTCAAATTAATATACAAGTCTATTTTAAATGCCTCCAGTATCACTGTAATAGTTAACATAAGAAGATTATGTTAATAGATTGTGCACATTTTCAAGACAGCTTTTCATAATAAACTATAATCCATAGAATGGATCAGTACCAGGTTTTGAACTTTGAACACTTTAGTGAGCAATATCATAAGAGAAATAAACTAGCTGTTTTTCTGCCCTGTTTATAGTACATATTATATATAGAGAAACAGTTGTCCACATTACATATGACAAAACAAAAAGGGATCCACCTGTGCAGTGGTATTCTACTAACTCTTAAGCAAGCCACACCTAGGCATCTTTGACGCGTCACTGTTCGAGGATGGAACGGAGACAGGGATGCTGTCCTGTCCTCATGGGACACATCGAAGGGGACCATACAGGCATTGTTGAAAAAACAAGTACATACTCAAGGGCTTCTGAGAAATTGCTTTGCCAGCTATCATAAACAGCCAACACTTCTGCCGCAACTATGTCTTCCTTGGTATTATTTCTGTGTTTGAAGACAGAAGATGGAACACCAGATAGGCTCATGAGGGTACCATTAAAAGTTCCTTGAACAATGAAATGTAAAAATAAGCTTATTTTTATTGTAAAAAATGTTTTGGGTCCATGCTCAGCTTTGTTCTGATATGTATTAGCCAATAAATTTCTTATGAAAAAACTGCACATAGATTTCAACAAAATAAATAATCTTTTAAACATTGCCATCTTATTAAACAGTTGCAACTTAGAAGATTTTTACAATGTTTTCCAGAAAATACATTTAGGACATTGACAAATGGGATACACTATAATATTTTAAAACTATATGTAGTTATTTATAGAGATTATCTCAGAAAAATGTAGTAATGTTGTTCATGATTGTATAAATATTTTGGGACATCATGAAAGTTGAAGAAATTTTCCCAAATGACTCTTTTGGCTTGGCAGGCTTTATGTAAAATATCCTTCCTCCGACTCTCTAATTCATTTGAGAATGTAAAATATCTAATGTTATAGTGTTGATTTTATTATAAATCTAATTTCTTTACACTCATTTAGCAAGTAAAATATAACACAAAGTTCATGGAAAATGCATAATATGAGAAAACTATGAATGGATATAAAAATTTCTACACCCAAGTAAACTTCTTTTAAGTTCATTTTTCCCATAAACTTTTTGAAATACTGTCACAGTATTTTGTCAATGGAGGATTTCCGATGTTACCCTTCCATTGACTGACAAGGACTTGGGGAGGTGGGAAGAATATTTCTCCTTCTGGGTAACATGTTGTTTTGGTCATTCTATCTACAGGGAAATGCCACTCTGTTTCTCCACTGTAAAGTGTTCACAGCCAACTACTTAACAGTATCCTCTCTATACTTTCAAGTACTCATCCAAATCCAGTGTCTTCATTGAACTTTCTCTAATTCTTCCGATTCTTGTTGTCTGTGGGAGATCAGGACATTCTCTGACACTTAAATATAAATCAAGGCTTCTGAGCCACACATGCATTAATGTGACAAGATCAGAAGTGCTACTAATTTATGACTAACAATAGCTGAAGAGTGCTTTTGAATGATTTATTCAAAATATATTCTAGAACAGCTTCAGGATTATTACCTTTAATACAGACATTCTCATTATTTCATTACAACTTGCTTTCTTGAATTGAACAAAACAAAAAGGGTAGAAACAACAAGGAACTACCATATGCAAAATTTATACATATCTTAATGCTTCTTATGAGTGCCTTCTAAGATTTGTGCCACAGGAAGACAAAATTACAAAGCTGAACCACATAATTTATAATTTCCTTCATGTTGTCTTATGTTGTTCCAAAAATATTTAATATATGTAACTTATTTTTCCCATCCATCTGTGAATTTCTTAGAGGACGAAGTTGCCAAACAGAACACATAAAAATCTAGATATAGCATGTATTTTTAAGGACATACTCATAATGAACAGCTATTCATTTTTTATCTAAAATTCAAAATTAGGAATCTGTTCTACAAACAGAAGTGTACATTCAATTTTCTGGATGACTTCAAACAGTAACTAAGAGAGGGCTCCATTCTACTCTTACAAGTCTATACGGTACCATGCTACATGATGTCTTATTTCCACATAGCACTTCAGGGTATTATCTCATCTTTAACGTAGGTCCTTAGGTTTCAAAATAGACCGAGTGTACAATTTATCAACTTCTTGGAGATGTGTTCAAGAAAAACCAAATGTAAAACACAAGTAATCCAGCAATCTAAAAACACTAACACCGTATATTTTTACAGATATCACAACTTCTTCCTTCTAGAATTGGAGACAACTTAGATACAGATGTGTATCTAATGTGTAGAAGAATCTAGTTGGTAATAAAGGAAAACTGCTGTTTAATTTTCCAAAAACAATCAAGCAACCATCAACTTTGAAAATAAACTTGATGAGTTGCTCCCTTTAAGATTTTCAGAAAACATGAATGAGAATAGGCTTCTTTTCATGGATTCTTAAAATACCTTCCATGTGGCTTCTGTCAATCATTCATGGTATTCATTGACTAATTTTTAAAAATACCATTAATACAAATTAAATGGAGGTGAATCCAACCTCTTAGTCCTCTGAAATTAAAAATATATTTAGGGATGGATGTTTGGCATCATAGTCAAGAGTATGCTTGAGAAGCCTGCGTCCCATTTCAGAGTTCCTGGATTTGAGTCCCAGAGGCACTCCTGATTCCAGCTTCTTGCTAATGCGCATCCTAGTGGAATGCCGGTGATCGCTCAAGTTGTTGGGTACCTGCCAACCACAGAGGAGACCTGGAGTTTGGCTCCTGGCGTTGGCCTTCCCCAGCCCTTACTGTTGGGACAATCTGGGGAATCAACTAGTAGATGGGATGTTTCTCTGATTTTCAAGTAACTAAAAATACATGTAGTTCTCCATATTATTCCACAAAAGTTAAAAAAAGAATTACACAGTTATTACTGAGTGCTGAAAATCAAAAGATGCACAAATGGGTAGGTAAAACAGGTAAATTCCAAAATTGTTGATATGTCTTTAACAGATTGTGTATAATAGAATGACATAAGTTAAGGGAGCAATTAACATGAAATAAGATGGTGTCAATTCTTGAACTATGTCTTCATGTAAGAAAATCTTTAACACTTTCAGAGTTCAAATATCCATATATTTAGTCTTTTATACCATGGATACCCTCTTGAATTATTTTTCCATGAAAAATGTAAAACTATTAAAGCAATGTCACATACTCAACAATTTTAACAGACATTATCTTATTAATGGCTTCCTTTTTATACCCTTCCAGGACGGCAATTTTTTTTTCCAAAACAACTTCAAGATGTCAGCAAACACAATTATCATTTTACTAGGACAATAGATTAGGTAATGTTAAAAGATACTGAACATGCTTTGTCCTGGACACCAAGCAGAAATGAGATTGCATCAGTTTTTAAATGACCCAAATGACTTCTTTTATAATTTACAATATAGTCTCTAACAACTAATATATCATCATTAAAACATCCCTTCAGAAAAATGTATTTATTATTTCACGGTGTCATATTTAGTACTAAAATTACATTTAGTACTAGATCAATGTGTTCCTGTATACATAAAATAAGATTTTATATATATGCTTAAAATAAATATGAAAATGAGTCATCATTTAATCATTGGTTCAGACAAGGTAAGTAAAAAAAAATTCAGGATTTATGTTTAATGTTAAATCTGAATTAGAATGTAATTTTAAGCTAAAGTATGGGTTACCTCACAGATATTTTAAAATCATGACAGAAGATAGCACCATTAGGTCACAGAATTAAGAGCTCATTTTGATGGCTTTTTTCTAAAGTCTTGTTTTCTTGATTCTGGGAAATACGTAACAAGATACATAAATCGTACAATTTGCATTGTATGGTTTAACTACTGACTTAAAAAATGACCATCCTGCTACTATTGCATATTTCAAAATGAACCCATTTAATCTTCCTTTCAAACCCATTTAATCTTCCTTAACTAACATTATTGTTATTTTTCTTAGATGACGAATCTTTTCCTTTGTACACAAGATGTAGACCGAATTTGAGTTATATTCAAATGTTCACCTGAATGAGTCTTCTATACTTTACGGAGCATTTGCCTATTCCAAGTACCACACCAGTGGTGTTCATCTGTATTATTAATTTAATTTCTAAAGTCCCTTACGGAAAGTCTTAAAAATCCTCTTTCACAGTTGAGGAAATCATTGAGATTTCTCATACCTCAGTGTTTGCTCTGTGCCGTGAAGACCTCTAGGAATTACTCATTGGATTCTTTTATGGAACACTGTATTCCAATGTTTGTTATTTTTATCTATTTTTGTATGACATGTCTTTATACATCTTGGTGATGGCTATTCTTACACAAAACACCTAGAAGAGTTACATTACAAATAGGCATTTGAACATGATTCCAAGAATAAACAACTGAATACCTACTCATAAGCACTTAGGTTCTAGAGTTATTTTTGTAGCCTTTCATTTTCATCAGCAAATAAGGAAGAAACACATTTGCTGGGTGCTTGTGTCCTTTCCACAATGTATAATATGAGATGCAAAGTTAAGAATACAGGCAAGGAGCACTGGCACTGTGGCATAGCAGATAAAGCCACCACCTGCAGTTCCAGAACCCCATATGAGCACCCGTTCAAGTCCAGGCTGCTCCACTTCCAATCCAGCTCTCTGCTATGGCCTAGGAAAGCAGTAGAAGACGGTCCAAGTCCTAGGGCCCCTGCACCCGCGTAGGAGAACTGGAGAAGGCTCCTGGCTCCTGGCTTTGATCGGCACAGCTCCGGCCATTGCGGCCATCTGGAAAGTGAAACTGGATGGAAGCATATGCTCACTCTCTCTCTCCTCTTTTTCTGCCTCTGCTCTCTGTATCTCTGCTTTTTACAAAAATAAATAAATCTTTAAAAAAAAAATACAGGCAGGAGCAGTTCAGTACTGCAGCAGACTCTGTACTCTGCCCGTTTCTCCTAGAGTCCCTTTCATCAGTTGTACACAAAGGCTCCTACTATACTTTCAGTCCCCCAAATGCAAAGCAGGGTCTGCTTGTGGGGAATGCCCTCAGGCAACTTGAATCTCTTTTTCTGTAAGGTGAAGGAGAAATGCCTGGGGATTTATGTAGAGAAGGAGTATTTAACCAATTAGGGTACAGGGGTCTAAATACTCCAGCCCTCTTGCCTTTGATCAGAACACAGCTCCAAGGTTCAGCCTATTTAGTTATAGAGCTCCCCTTATAGGACCAAGTCAGAGTCATGCTCCCCGCAACTTTACTGGATATTTCACTCTTACCTCACTTCCTTCCCCTCTTATTTCCACATCTTCACGGTAAGTTATCTCTGTAAAAATCAACTTGGCTTCTCTGCCTAAAACAAGTATCTTCTACCACAAAGCCACAACTCAGTGGAAAACCATGAACATACCTTGTAGTGGGCATTTGGTGCGGCAGGTCAAGCTGCCACATGGGATGTCAGAATCCCATATTGGAGCACCAGCTGGAGTCCTGGCTCAGCTGTTGCTAATCAAGCTTCCTGCTAATGCACCTGGAAAGGCAGCAGATGATGTTCCAAGCACCTGGGTTCCTGCCACTCACTTGTGAGATCTGGATGGAGTTCCTGCCTCCCAGCTTCGGCCTGGCCCAGCCCTGGCTGTTGTGGCCACTGGGAAGTGAACCAGTGGATGAAAGATCTCTCTTTCACTCACTATCTATCCCTCACTTTTTCTCCCACTCTCTCTCTCTGCATGCCTTCCCCTCCCTTTGACCTAAATAAGTAAGTCTTTAAAAAGTATCATGTGTGTTTCAATCCAAAGCCAAGCCCAAGAAATGAACCTATGGTGGAAGGAAAAATGACCTCCCAAAGATGTCCACATCCTAATCCCTAGTCTGTAATATGTTGTGCTACACAACAAAACAGAATTATAAAGTTGCAGACAGAATTAAGTTTTGAATCTGTTGACTTTAAACAGTCTATGGTGAAAATGCCCTTCAACGTGAAAGAGACAGAACACAGAATGATGCAGTGTTGTGATACTAAGGCTTGATTGGCTACTACTGGCTTAGTAGAGAGAAGGGTGCCATGAGCAAAGGAATATGAGAAGCCCTGAGGAACCAGAAAGGCAAAACAAAACAAAACAAAACAAACAACATCATTCTACCCATAGCTCCTAAAGGAGTGCAGCCTTGCCTTGTTAGACTAATGAGACTCTTCAGACTCCTGTTATCCAGGAATGTAAAATAATAAATTTGTGTTCTTTTAAGCAATTACGTTTGCAACATAAACTAATAGAATCACTGTCATTTAATACTGGCTCTGGAAACCAGGAGCAAGGTAAACTGGGCCAATATATTTTAACCTCTCTTGGCCTCAGCTGTCTTATTGATAAAATAGCTGTCTACCACATAATGCTATTGTGAAGACCAAATGAGTCAATACATAAAAATATTCAGAGTACTTGCCCCAGTAAAAATTCATTAAATGTTGATTACTCTCTTAAGAGTAGTATTGTTTCTAAGCATGCTGTATTCCTGGAAAACTGAACTATTTCTTCCTCTAGGTCCATGTAAATCTCTTCAGTATGGGTGTGATTTCAAGAAAGGCCCTACCTACTAGTTGTTTCAGGAGGGTTCATCCTGACACCTTGTCTCAACAGAGGTCTGGGTATGGAACGTGGGGTAAAAAGAGTCCATAAAATATATGGTGTGGTGACAGTAAAATTATGTCATGTTCATTGCTGTTTTTCAGGCCAGGAAATATGGAACCAATGAAATATAAATTGGACACCTGTCTCTGAAATATTAACAGTGTTAGATACATCAGCAGCCTTTGACTGCTGTATTCTGTTGTCAAATTAAGTCAGGGATGCAACAGAAAAATAAACCTGCTCATGTATTTTCATGTTTTCAGAACTGTCTTAAAAATGCAGATACATATTAACATGAATTCTAAAAATTAACACGAAGCTAAGGAGACACGTTCAGCAGTATGAATGGTATGCATATGAACATACAAATCTTGTAAGCTTACTTGTTTATAGACATCAAATTGCCTTGGCCACAGAAACTTTAACAGAAGTTCTTAAGACAACCCTGAGTGGACATATTCTGGGCAACAAGGCAGAACACCAAAAAAGGACAAGAACTGAGAGCATTAAAAATATCATTTCCTCTAAGCTCCATTTCTTTATGAAAGAAGCTTCATCTTTCACTTGTTTCGGTAAAATTTTAATGAGTATTAATGTAGCTACAAATAATGGGTTGGGAGAAATTAAAAATGAAGTAAAAGGTGTTCATAAATGTCAACAACCATAGGTTACATGAAACCAACAAAACAATTTAATAATTCATTATGGAAAAGATACTCTCATTTTGGTCATAATTTCACATAAAGTGACTAGTTTCTTGGCAACAGATGCTTCTATTTTTTCCACAAAAGAACAAAGGAAGACTTCTTATACAGTTGCTAGAGACTTTTAGAACGTCCCAGATAGGGGTCTCTTCAGGGTGGAATCTCCTCAGCTGTTGTGAATCAACATTAAAGCCATGTGTCTTATCCTTTTGTATGGTGCCCAAACCGACTTCAGCTGAAACACAGTTCACCATATACACCATGCATCAGATCCACTTGGCCTATGGCTGCACATTCTTCATCAGGGCAGGGCCATGTTTCTAACTCCATGGAGATTATCCATGCTACTGGAAAATGAATCCAACTCCCCCCCTAATCATTCTGTACTTACACTAACTCTTCCCTCAAGACAGCAACAGAAACACATTAGAAACACAGCAAGGCACTAAAACACATTAGCACGCCTTTCCTTGACGGTACATCCAAGAGGATTCCTTTGTAGTCTCTTTACAATGCACTCAGTTCACTGTGCTAGGAGGCAGCTGAGGACACCCCATTAAGTATGAAGTCCTACATCCTAACTGAATTCATTAGCACTCCATAATCCTGGAGCTGGACTCACATCTGAAAGTGGCACTGCCATCTTTGCCTTACCTAGTTTCCTGAGGATCTTCCCTATCCCCATGTTTATTGAAGAATACCAACATCAACATAAGTCATAATAATGAAATCCACAATAGAAACAGCAGCCATATGCCAAATGTGTTGTAAGCATTATCCTGTTTAATATTCTACCTATAAGCAAAATGTCCTTATCTTGATTTTTCCCAGTGAGGAACAGGGTGGGGTCACAGAATGAAGTACATAAAGCAGAACTGCATAGCCTATGAAAGTGGCAAATTAGGCTTGTACATTAGGTCTGTGATCCCAAAAGCAACCCTTGTCTTACCCAGGCCACTGGGGAAGGTAACATCTTAAAAGTGGTCCTACATTAATTTTCCTTTGTTCTCATAAAAACTTATACAGATTGAGCTCATGCCCTGAACCCTCTGGGATCCAACTCTTCTATTTCCTACATCTATCTCTCATTTGATTACTCATCCAGAGTTTCAATGCATATCAAAGAAAAAAATAGAGCAAAGGAGATCTGCAGTAATAGGTGTATTTCAAAATACTCTGTGACACTCTGATATTGTAGTTCTAGAATTATATATTATATCTCTCATTGACTACTCATCCAGGGACTCAATGCATATCAAAGAAAAAAGAGAAAAGAAATCTGCAGTAATAGATGTATTTCAAAATACTGTGTGACACTCTGATATTGTAGTTCTAGAGTTATATTGGAGAAGGTCTTTGTTAGGTTTAGCACAAGGAAAATCTCTTCAATCTTGGTCATAGAGTGACTCACTGTAAATGTGTGTCACTCAAGACATTCCGGAACAGCCGGTTTCAAGGATTTGCGCATTTCCTACCATTTGTTCTCCACTTTCAATTTATGGGAAGAGCTCCCACTACTACAGATGAAAACCAGCTAAGAGAAATATGAAATTGAGCTATAATTCTATGAGTGGCATTCAGTGTAACTGCAGATTCCATACCCATTTGGACAGAAAGTAACTTAGAACACCTCACTTATTTTACAATCTTACCTTGTTGACACATGCTAAAATTGTTTAGAATTATGATTGAGGAAGATTAATTGAACAGGGATAGTTTTTGTTAAACTTCTCTGACGCCTTCCTTTTGGAATGAACCACTTCCTCCACTCTGTTCTCATTTCTATTCACATTCTGACTATTTTATCACAATGGCATCCATAGGATCAGCTAACTGTGCCCCCTCACAGGTTTCTTTAGATGTTTAAGGTCTTTGGAACACCTGTCTGACTAACCCATCATGAATACTCATTCTCTCCAATCATCAGTAACCAGCATTTCTTCTATTTTCTAACTCACCCTGGATTTGGCTCTCTCCTTGAATTTTCATAATACCTGTGATACCATTAAAAGCTTCTCATCCTCTGTTTCACCCTGACACATTTATTTCTATACTCTTCTTTCATACCTTTTATTTCTAACATTGTTTTCCCAAGCCTAAAACAGTACCTGATATATAAGGTGCTTAGTAGTGTTAGTGGACTGGAGTATAAAAGAAATTGTTCAAATAATTATTACAAATTTTCCAGGTCTCTCTAAAAAGAGGAAGCTCAAAACTCATTACCTCTTCTATGGAAACTCTATCAGACTACAGGGCCAGTTTTATAGAAAGTAAAAGGAATATTTACTCAGTATTCATGAAAAATTAATGTAATTAGAGAGAATTGTAGAAACGGATGTGATAAGGAACAAAAAACTATCAAAATGTATTATTTCTGTGAAATGTAAATTATCATAATTAACTACATTTGAGGTATCTTCTTGAAGTCGAAGTGATCATTACCTTGGTTATTAAACAAGCATTTTCAGTACATGCTGAATTAACCTATTGCAGCCTTTTCTTCTTTTTTACTTTGTAATTGCCTGTAATTTTTCTGAGCTAATTTTTCTATATTACACCAAATTTATGTATTCCACATTGACATCCTATACAATAAATGCTCTGTATAGCAATGGAATTGATGTCTATGTAAATAAAAGTAAGAATGCCTTATTTCTTATAGAGTTTTATGGGTTATAGTCACCAACTTTGTTCCCCAAGGCACTGTGCATCATGCCCGCCGATGATTAAGTACCCCAGAAATTAATGATAATGATTCACATAACCTTCAAATGCATCTTGATTTTTAAAAATCCATTAGTGATTATACATACAAAAATCACCACTTCATTAATAAAATAATTAGCTTTAGGATGCAATAATACCTAATCTTGTGAAGACATCAAAGAGTTGACAAGAAAACAAAGTCCTTTTATTGGAGAATCAATTAGTTTGCAGAAGACATTAATGAGCTGCTTTAAATCTAATTAAATACCATGAATAGAGCATAAGATAAAAGCAACAAAGTAATGCTTAACTGGTGACGTACCATGGCACGAGCGAGATGAAATTTTGGTTGCCTTGTGAATGAAGGCAGCTACAGAATCATAAATCTCTAAGACAATAGCAACACAGCAATTCCATTTAACAAATACTTAGGACTGTTACTAATCAAGTATTTAATAACTGCTAGCCAGAAACCACCCTTACTTTCTTCCTCAAAGCAAACAGACGAAACAATGTATACTAGGGATGTTTTTGAAAAGTCAAAATGATAATTAACTACTACCTAAAATGACATTTAAAAGGGGCCTAATTCTCTGTCTAGAGTACATGGACAGGTATCATTTAAGACAGGTTCAACTTTCAATTGTTCTTCCTTCTAGGTGTGTATCTCTGGACAATTTTATTTAATGTCTCTGATCCCCATTTTTCCTGTTCTACAGAATGTGAATATTAAGATCTACTCTAGAGTTATAAACTATGCCCAATCCAGGACAAGTAGTCATTACACCTAACAACACATACATGTGACACTATAATACTATACTGCAAGGGCTGGTGCTGTGGCGTAGAAGATTAAGGCTCTGCCTGCAGTGTTCATTTCCCATATGGCCCTGGTTCAAACCTTAGCTGCTTCATTTCCAATCCAGCTCCCTGCTAATGTGCCTGGGAAAGCAGTGGAAGATGGCCCAAGTACTTGGGCCCCTGCACCCACATGGGAGACCTGGAAGAAGCTCCTGGCTTTAGCACGGCTCAGCCCAGCTGTTGTGGCCATTTGGGGAGTGAGCCAGCAGATGGAATACCCCCTCACACACCTCTCTTTTTTTCTTTCTTGGTATCTCTACTTTTCCAATAAATAAATGAATATTTTTAAAAAATTATACTGTGGGAGTGTATATAACAAATTCAATTTTCCTAACTAGATACTAAATAGCCCAAAAGAGTTCATTTTAATACTATATCATTCATTTTTAACTTAAAAATAAGATCATACGTATCATGTACATATTACATGTATGTAGCTATACAAACACATCAAATTCATAGAGTTCAGAAAAAAATCACTGCAAAATCACAAGGTATTCTGCAGTGGTACAAAGCACCCATTGCGTCTACTCAAAGGAAATAACTAGTGTGGAAGTTCGTATCCTACTCCATCACTGCATTTTTGTGGGGATGTGGGGCTTAATAATGGTGAACATGCAATGAAGTACAGGAAGCTTACCATAAAGGACCATATAAACCAAAGGCGGTTTATCTGCTTGTCTTCCCTTTATGGTTTCCAGCTTTGTTCAAAGATCACAAACTCAGAAACGTGCAGGGGTCAGACAGGATGGGGACTGAGATCAAAGGGTCATATGTTCCCCACCAGCAGACTGAAGCCATGGAGGGCTGTAGGCCAGCGTTACATGGTCATCAGACTTATAACTAAGCCAGACATACTGATATAAAAATGCACTGATTTATAAATCTTCCTCATAATGCTTTGCAATACAAGGTAGGTTGTAAAAGCACAACTAAAGCCTACAGTCTGGGGTATTTGTTTAAAAAGGAATTCTCATAGTAGATATAATGCCAGATGATACAAAAGGTATCAGCGACAAAAACCGAGAAGTAAGGTACTAAACTAGGAATGAACACAAAGACCCTATGCCCGCCAAGCAGATACTTCCCCACTGGGCCAGGACTGCTCTCTCCAGTCTCCGTGCTCACAAACTCCTTCCTCCGCTACCCACCTAGGTTCTCCGCCTGGGAATCCCTCCCTGACCACTTGAAATCACAGATTTGGTCCCACAGCAGCCAGCACAGGGATGCTAACATGCTCCCAGTTGGAGATTACATTACAAGAAAAGCCGATCACTAATTAAGCTGTGAGCAACAAGAGTGGACTTTGCTCTGCATTTCATCCACAGATAATGTGTCAATGACAAAGGCGGTTTATCTGCTTGTCTTCCCTTCCAACCTGCAAACTCCTTAGGATGCCAGGGCTGTCAATTTCATTTAACACAGCAGCTGATGAGGAAAATGTATTAGTGCTGGTACTGACAAATGAGGAAGAAAAAATGGTGCATAAGCCACAATTAGGAATGACAGAAATGAATGCATGATTTTTGTTTTACAGAGATCTAGGTGAGCTTAAAATTTTAATTGTATTCAAAAATGATTTTGTCAAGCACAATAAAGCTATAAGAACATGTAATATCTTCAAAACACTTCTTCCATTAATCCATTCTATATTAAAGAAACAGACTAAGCAAACACTGTCTCTAATTTTGATAACGTTCTTTTTTAGTGTACATACATCTCAGAGCACTTGTTAAGCAAATCATCTTCAGGTTGGTGAAAAGTGAGCAGTGAGTTGATTTCTGCAAACATGAGAGAACTTACACTGGTTTCCACTGGCAGGCTGTGGAGTGTTGGTGAGCCCCTCAATTGTATGCACCATTTTCTTTATGTGGGAATTTCTCTCAGCAAAAAGTCTGTCATCTTTGTGAGTTTAAAACTGCAAGTGGTTAAGTTCTAAAGCATTAGAAAAATCCTCACAAATGTTATCCAACAGCTGAATATCTTAAGATGCCTCCAAAAGGCTTACTTTGTTATGATCTGCACGAGGGCAATAGCTACACTAACAAATGGAAGTAATAAGTGGAGGTAATTATTCGCACAATTCAAAAAAAAAGAAAAATTCTTTACTAAAACTATCTGAACGAAGTATGTATTAACACATTTTACTTTGACTCAAATAATTACCCAGTCATCCACTCACAGCTTCTATAATTATGGGTGATTTTAAAGGTGAAATGCAAGTTCCCTTCCTTGTAAAGCACTCAGGCTTGCATTTTATTTTTGAGGTTGGCTTCCTGTTTTTTTTTTTTCCTTTTCTTGCACATGTATATTTTCAAAATTAATCAATTTTCACATAAAGTATTAATACCAGAATATTTAAGCTCCTTAATAAGCCAGAGCTAGATCAAATTGACTTCCCTTTTAAATTATTTTCTCCGGCAAGTGGAAAAATGAAGGCAACTTTGAAAGATGAGATATTCAGACGAATTCTTTTAAAAAAAATTTCAGGAATGTTTTTACTTATATTAAGACAGTTTAAAGATTGACCTGAATATTCATCTTAAAAAAAAAACACCAATCACTATTGTAATAACAAGCTTAACTTCTTAATAGTCTGTTAGCGTTTGCTGCATCTTTCTAACAATAAAAAATAAATATCAGGAAACACCACAGAGTACCAAGATTATCATCCCATTTTACAGAAGTGAAGATAGATTTATTTATTTACATTCACAGCACTAGTAACAGGAATTGAAAATGAGAATTCCTGTGTTTACACTTTTATAGCTTTGCATGAATTCCATGTAAGGCACTACACAAGTAGAAAATTGAGCTGATAACTCAAATGATAAAATCATAGTTATGATGGAATATTTAATATGTTTTATTTGTGTATTACTCAGCATATGTCTTGATTTTGAGTCCCTAATGGTCTTCTCAATGGTGAAACATTTTAGAAATTTGATTTAACTATAATTTTAATAATCAGTAAAATGCAGAGCATTAAATAATACAAGTATATTTTTCCCACATACGAATTTTATCTCATGCGAAGACATTTACTTTCCTAAGCTCTTGATTGCCCTTAGAGAACACAACATGGAGCAAGCATCAATCTGTGTGCTTGTCTGAGTAAATTCTCTACACCACAGGGCTCTGGGCCTGAGGGTATCAGGGTACTACCCAGAAATGTAATTATACATGGCAAGATAATCTAAGAAAATCAGCAGCTTTCATATCACAGAGAAAAGAAGCAACTATTTGTCAGAACTATGTGTTCCGAGGATTACATATGAAAATTTTATTTTTAGTCTACAATCTTTCATAGTACTGGCTCACTAAGTCCTATATATCCTACTGCAAATAAAACAAGCATTTTTTCCTTAAATTCAGTAGATGTCTACAGACTGTTACTATACCATGTAAATAGTTCAGAATATTTGATTGGATATCATTTTCTCAGATAAATGTCTGCAATATAAAAGCAGAGTCTACCATCTGAAACACCCTGAGACTCTTTACCTCACTGATGAAAATCAGCAAGACAAGCCATTTTGTTTGCAATGATTAAAGATCCTATCATTCAGAGAGGACAAATTTATTTATCCCACTTGCCCACATGAAAACCATAAAACCAATTGAGTTACACAACTGTAAAGACTGAACACTTGGTCTGGGTGACTGATCTTTCTAAAGTACTGTTGGGGTCAATTCACTAGTATTTTGTTGAGGATTTTTGTATCTATGTTCATCAGGTCAATTGGTCTATAGATGTAGTTTTCAGTTTTACCTTCTACTGGTTTAGGAATTAAGGTGATGCTGGCTTCATAGAAGGAGTTTGGGAGGATTCCCTGCCTTCCAAGGGTTTTGAATAGCTTGAGAAGAATTGGAATGTCTGCTAAAACTGAGCAGTGAAGCCATCCAGTCCTGGGCTTTTTGTTGTTGTTGTTGTTGTTGGGAGGGTTTTTATTACTGATTCAATCTCCCTCTTGGTTACTGGTCTGTTTAGGTTTTCTATGTCTTAGTGTCTCAATATTTGTAGATTGTATGTGTCCAGGAATCTCTCCATTTCTTCTAGAGTTCCAATTTGTTGGGATATAGCTGTTTTTAGTAATTCCTGATGATTCTTTTTATTTCTGTGGTATCCACTGTTGCATCTTCTTTTTTTTCATCTATGATTTTATTGATTTGGGTATTCCCTCTTTTTTTTTTTTTTTTTTGTTAGTTGAGCCAATGATGTATCAACTTTTTTTTTTTTTTTTAAATCCAGCTCTTCATTTCACTGATCTTTAGTATTATTTTCTTTGGCTTCAAACTTCTTCTCTAATTTTAATTATGTCTTTCCTCCTACTAATTTTGGGCTTGATTTATTGTTGTTTATCTAGGTTCTGGGGATGCACTGTTAGATCATTTATTTGATGCTAGCCCTATCTGCTATAAACTTCCCTCTTAACACTGCTTTTGCTGTATCCCATAAGTTTTGATACGTCATACTACCATCTTCATATGCTTCCAGGTTTTTTTTTTTATTTCCCTTTTGATTTCTTCTATGACCCCTGTTCATATAGGAGTGTGTTGTTATGAAGGAGTGATCTGTATTGCATGTTTATTGCAGCTCAATTCACAATGCCTATGTTATGGAATCAATACAGATACCCATCAACCAACGACTGGATAAAGAGAATGTGGCATGTATACACTATGGAATATTATTGAGACACACAAAATAATGAAATCTTGTCTTCTGCAACAAAATGGATGCAACTAGAAACCATTAAACTTAGTGAAATGAGCCAGCCCCAAAAAGACAAATATCATGTTTACCCTGATCTGTGGTAACTAACAGAATACAAAAAAATTGATGTACATGCTAATGAAAATGACATTTTGAGAACTGATTATTGATTACAGCCCTTGACTCTACTGTTGTCAAACACTGTTTTTTTTTTCTTACTTTTTTTGTTGAATTATTAGTGCAGTTAATCTTATGATTATAAAGTAAACTGAAAGTATGTCATTGTAAAAATTCAAGGAGGAGGATGGAGGATGGGAGCGTGGGCAGGAGGGAGGGTAGTGTAGGAGGTAACGCTATGCTCCTAAATCCATATATATATAAAATAGATGTAGATTATATAAAATATTGTATCTGTTGGATTTGTTAACTATAAAGTTGTGACACAGGAAAATACCTGTGTTCTTGTGAAATGCACATTGAAGCATTAGGAGTAAAAGTGCATTTAACTTCTTATAAAAAGTATAGAAAAATAAATTAGCATGTATATTATACAGATATATATCAACATTTTAGAGAGAACTGGAATAATCAGACAAACACAACAAAATGTCCCAAACCCTTGATATTGGGTAAATGTATTTGGGTGTTTGCCTGTGTGGACTTGCAACTCCTCTGTTGATTTGAAATTATTTCAAAATAAAATTCAGATCAACCTGACAATATCTCTGAAGGCAGTAAATATTGCAAACTTGAGTCGTTGAGTAGAATCAGGTCTTATTATTATAAATGAGTGAATAGAGGTAATAAGATTTGGAGCTCAAAAGTTCTCATCTCATCTGTCTTGAAAGCTTTTTAGTTGAACAGATATTAGTTTCATTATGTTGTATAAATGAAATGCATTTTATCAAATATTATAGTCAAAAAACTTTACTGCTCCTTTTAAAACACCAGAGCCTTTAACTTCTTTAAATGTACTACTAATCATTTTCTAATGAACTCCTCATAAAGTCGGCTTATTTATGAGCCAGTACTAAAATTAGTCATTTTTCTTAAACACATTCTCGCAAATCTTCTTTATATTCTTACAGCAAAGTTCTTTATAGTTCATTAATATGAAATTGGATTATTATGTATTTATGTAAACTTAGATTTGAAATGTAAAATGGTTATTTAAAATTCAGCCCGGAAAGAAGAGAATAAGCAACAGAAGATTCTGGTTTTAGCACCCACTGCTCTTCTAGCCTCTGTAGACATACTTTTGTGGCATCTTTGTACTTGTAGCAATGTACACTAACACTGGTGGACTGGAAAATATTCTTTTCACCCAGGTTTAACACAAAATAAATCCACATCTAATTTCCTAGGCAATTTCACATCTACCTTAGAACTCTTGACGCAAAAGACTCTAAGTGTGTGCAGTGATTGAAAAAATAGATTTTGTTTTATACTTGCCTCTCATAAATCTTGCCCTTAACACCTGTCAGAGAACCACTTTTGTAAAATAACTCAGAGCAGCAATTTTACATGAACAATTTCCTGACTAGTCATTTTCTGAGTAAAAAGAGTTAAACACACAAATACGAGAGAAAACTACAACAATTTTTAACTCAAGAAAGAATTTTATGGAACATCATGATCTAGGCCTGTTCCAGGTTTTGTGGGTTACATGATTTTGTGATTTTTTCCCCTTAATCTACTCTGCAATATATTTCCTGAGCATTCAAAGATGAAAATACACACATTAATTAATCAAGTGATTCTGGTAGTGGCTATCACATAACTTGTCAGAGAATAAGCTACTGAAACACCATCCCACCCTCAATGCAATTTTCTAATGCTAAAAACTATACAAAGAAACATTTTGGTACTTGGCTTAAAAGTTCAATTTATGGCCAACAATCTCAAACTAAATGATTTAAGATGAATTTATTTATATTTTATTATACTGATTTTTCAAATATACATCATTATAAAAATAGAATAAATGAAAGTACACTTGTCATCCAATTTCAGTAATCATTAATTCCTGGCCAATTTTTCCTCATCCCTATCCCTCCACCTGCTACCTGCACATAGACTATTTGAAAACAAATACAGACTCCACAAATTTTTTTGCAAATATCTCGCAGATACTCTAAAGAGCAAAGGCTTTCTTTAACATCATAACCATAGTATCATTATCATTCTAAAATAATAAGTCTTTAACATCAATATAATATTATTACAAGTAAGACTTTTTTTTTTTCGGACAGGCAGAGTTAGGCAGTGGAAGAGAGAGAGACAGAGAGAAAGGTCTTCCTTTTCCATTGGTTCACCCCCCCAAGTGGCCTCTACCACCAGCGCTTTGCAACTGGCGCACTGCGCTGATCCGAAGCCAGGAGCCAGGTGCTTCTCCTGGTCTCCCATGTGGGTGCAGGGCCCAAGCACTTGGGCCATCCTCCACTGCAATCCCGGGCCACAGCAGAGAGCTGGACTGGAAGAGGAGCAACTGGGACAGAATCCGGTGCCCCAACCGAGACTATGACCTGGGGGACCTGGGGTGCCAGCGCTGCAGGCGGAGGATTAGCCTAGTGAGCCATGGCGCAGGCCACAAGTAAGACTTTTAAAAAGAACAAAGTAACACCTACTAAAATTGAGGACTTTAAAAACACACTTTATGTTCCTACTTTCTGTCAGGGACTATGCTAAATACCACTAATGTAAAAATGATAATTGCCCTAAAATGCTTTGATTGTTTGGATAAATAAGTAGCCAAAGGGCTATGAGAGAGCAAAAATTACAGCATGCTTGGGGAAAGCAGAAGGTTATCAAACCGCCTCTGGGATGATTTAAAGGGCAGAGAGAACCTGAAGCAGGTGAGAGCCCGTGAGCAGAAGTTAATCAGGTACCGTACTTTGCTACAGCCACCTCTCCCAGCTTGCCAGAGCCAATTTTGTACATCTTCTCTCAGCTTCACATTCAGTGCCTTTACACTGGTAACATGATCATGGTGGAAATATTTATACCACAGAAATTGGCCATCACAGAACTTTCCCCCTGTCACACAGAAAGCTAGTTGTTCAACACTTACAAGCATAGTAACAGGTACATGAGGGGGCTTTCCAAGTAGAATAGACAGCCTCTGCCAAAGCTCAGAGATTAGAGGCGATTCGGAATGGTTAACTTATCAACTACATCATGTAGATTTGGTATGATCCTATTAGTATTTGGTGCATTCTTCTCTCAAATATCTTTGACTCATATCTTCTTTAAATCTTTGGCCAAATCTCTCATTGAGAACTATGCTGATCACCATACTTAAAATTACAAAAATCCCTCCAACCTACCAATGTTACATGATAAGTGACTATTAAAATTTCAATGATAACAAAATTGAGAGGACAGGGCATTAAGTAGTTAGCTAAAGGCAATGGAAAAAGTCAATCAGAAATTTAAATCCAGGTAAGTGTGGGCCTGGTATCAAGAATTTTTTTATTATACCACATTGAGTTATTGCCCAATAAAATTCTCCAGTGAATTGAATTTCAAAGTCAGCATCATATCTTGCAGGTTGGCTTCTATGAGAAACACTATCTGAAACTGAGCTGTGAGCCGGTAAGTGTTGGAGAGGCCACTTGGACCAACATCTATCCCGGTGAGGGAAGGAGGACTGAACAGGAGGTAGAGGTAAACTGTGATACAGCGATGATAGAAGCCTCAGCTTATCCTACCAGAAGCTACAGAGCTGTTTCAGCCTGATTTGCTCTAAATAAGCCAAGGGAATAAGCACTGATACTTTGGCATTAATCAAGAAATGTATGCAAGCAGGGGGGATAAAACCTTCAGTTCTTGAGCAAAAAAAGCTTGCTTTTACTAAAGGGACTTAGTGGCTAACTCAAAGTGATCAACATTCTGAACAACTGGAGTAAGGATACAGACTTAAAGAGGGATCCGAGTGGCACATTACAGCATCTGTGAAATCCCCCAAATAAGGTTGTTATGATTATTCTCAAAAATGTTAGTGGCTTTAGAACTGAAGTCATTTAAACATTCTGTAACATGGAATGATGAAACAACAAGAAAAAATACAAACCAAGATTTATGTATAATATAGAAAATCATTTAACAGCAAATATAAAAGAGATGCAAATAAACTCAGCAAGATCCCAAGACTCTGAATACCTAACTTTTGAACTTCTCAATCGAATTAAATCTCTTAACAAATTAGTTTATATACTAAGTGTCTGTATTTGCTTCCATTCCATTGATTTCTGAATTAGTGTATTTTAGGAAGAAAAATACTTTAGGAACCTCCTTATCCATTTCTTGGAATTCAAAAATCCAACAAAACAACTCAACATGTATCCAGGAGACCTTTACAAGTGTACTGGCACCTGTGTTGTGTCAGACTTAAAGATGGAACACAGTCTAGCCTAAGGGTGACCTAAGGGTCACCTTGGCTGGATAACCAGGAAGAAAATATTACAGAGAAGTTGTTTAAATTGTACCAGGAAGGATGTGCAAGACTTCATAAATGGATATCACATACAGCATGGCATTGTACAGAGGTAAAATAAATCTTATGCTGAAATATGCAAAGGCAATAAAAAACCTTGGTACAAGTCTCAAGAATGGTTACTACTGTAGTCCCTATTACTTGACAGTTTAGGTTTTTATTTTGAATTAAAAGGTAAAAAAAGTTAACTTGAAGCCATATCACAGATCTTATACTTCCAATTAATGAATTTGATATTTATTTTGTGGCCATTGGGATGTAAACAAATCCTTTGGAAAAAGAAGTAGTATCCTCAAAACAGCTTTATGGATATGAGTATATTATGGTATAGCCTGCCTTGGCACTTTCAGGCCCTGAGGCAAGACCGTAAATGGCTATCAACATGCCGTTTATCTAATGATACAAAAACATTCATCTACCTTGAAAAATATCCCTAAAAACTTCAAAAATTAAATTCTAGTTGTGCATTTCAAGAATTTCTAAGCCCAGTCCTAGAACCCAACACATGGCAATAGACTCATTTTCCCTCAGGAAGAGGCACAAAACAGAGCATCAGACACCTAAATTGTAAGTTCAGACCAGGGAAGTGATGCTACCTGTGTGGGTCTGGTGTTGTAGTGTTTGGATGAGTAGGGGTAGGATCAACAAGAAGACAAACCTAATGGAATGAGCTACAGATAAAGAAAAAAATTGAATTACAGTGGAAATATAATAATAATAATAAAAAAAAAAACAGAACTGAGACAATGAGAAATACTTTAGTAGAACAGTAAGATGTGGTGTCCAAATACGGATAGGCCTCTAGAGCCGTGACACAAAAGGGGACTGTAGAAGTTGCCCTTAACTTTCAAACCTGAGTGACTAGGAAAGTGCAGGTAATTTTAACAGAGGAACTTGCTGAAGATGAAACAATGCACGTCAGAAAGAAAAAATGAAAAATGTCAGCAAAGGTTGTTCTCCCATAGCATTTGCCCGTAAGTCTATCCAACTCTATTCTTACGGGAGACCCAGAGAGAGATTCATGATCTATTCTTTGAGGCTTAAAAACAACAAAACAATCAATACAAACTATCTCATCAATCATTTCCAAATTATTTCCCATTCTCACAAGCACACTCTTGCTACTTTAAATAGAATCATTTGGCTAGGTAGCACCTCTCAGGATATTTAGACATTGCTAGAAGGAGATACTGTAGTCTACGGCCATACCACCCTGAACGTGCCCGATCTCGTCTGATCTCGGAAGCTAAGCAGAGTTGGGCCTGGTTAGTACTTGGATGGGAGAAGGAGAAACTGTAAGATTTATATTACAATTTGCAATGAATCAACTCTGCTTCATCAAATAGAAAATTACTGAAATTGTCATGGCTAGTAACTAGACATTTTATTTAGTCTTCTTAATAAACATACTAGGTAAGGGGTGACTGTTCTGTTGTAGTAGGTGCTTGGGACTCCCCATCCCATACTGGAATACCTGGGATTGAGTTCTACCTCCACCTACCAACTCAGCTTCCCGCTAATGCACCTGGGACGCAGCAGATGATGGTTCAAGTACTTGAGTCCCTGCCACCCACATGGGAGACCTGGATGGAGTTTCTGGCTCCTGACTTCTGTCTGGCCCAGCCCTTGCTATTGTGGGCATTTGGAGAGTGAACCAGCTCATGGAAACTCTTTCTCTTCCTCTTCTTCCTTCTCTCTCTCTCTCTCTTTCTCTCTCTCCACATTTTAAATAAAAACTCATAAACAAAGACTACAATAATACTTAAAATGGAAATTCATAAGACTAAGAGTGGTATATAGTAGTCTCAGGTGTGTGATAGTGGATCTAATTCCCTCAATACTTGTAAGGTGCAGAGAGTGACATGGTGACCATAGGTTACCTCACATTAGTCCATGGACCAGCATACGTAGGAAGTTAGAAGGATATGAAAGATCAATAGCTAACTGTGGGGAATATTCTAACACCTGTCATTTTCCAAGATCTCAAATCCTCACTATTCTGAAATAAATCTAAAAACATAAACATGTCTGTTATCTTTCTTCCATATATATTTTAAATAACCTGTGATCTTGAAAACTCATAATTTTAAAATTAACTTCAGGTACATGTTTTACAATTCTTGACTCTTGGGTTTTGTAATACACTTCAAAGACCTTAGAAAGTAAAAAAAAAAAAAGTTTATTTCTTCAGGATATCAAATTCATTTCTAAGGAAAATAAGTGCATATGGATGTGGGTGGTAGAAAACCTGTATTCTTCTTCGGAATGTTTGTGGAAAATGTTCTTCTCAAACCAACATGTTTCTCCATATGGGGAGCAGGTTGGTTGCAAAGCTGTTGTTGAGTAGACAATGAGAGGGACAGTAAACTGGCAAACATGCAATTGTCATTGGCTGATTCTACAGGCACCAGTAAGCACAAACACACAAGAATATTCTAGAAAACAGAAGGACAACCATTACACCTTATAGGATAACCTCTTAATACAACACACATATGGGCTGTGGGATGGTTATAAAAACTATTCTAAAGCTACTTAAAGAGAAAATGGGGTGATGGTGGTTTAATTTATTGTACAATCATGTATAATCAGCAGTAGAAACCTGAGGCCAAGTTGAAATTATGCATATTTTTGTACTTTATTGCGCCTTTACTATCTAAATCGTGAAGACAAGTTGAGAATAAATGTATTAAGAATTTCAGGGATGGCCATTTGGCCTAACAGTTAAGATACCCCATAACATAGTGCCTTGGATGGAGTACCAGCTATGCTCTGGAGTCCAGCTTCCTGTTAGGTGTGCACTCAGAGGCAGCAGGGGACGTCTCAGGTAGCTGGGTGATTGTCACCATACAAGAGACTGAGACTGAGTTACCAGCTATGGGCTTCAGCACAGCCCAGCTGCGGCCATCCTAGGCTTCATGAGAGGGTGGCAGTAGATGGGCAGATGGGTTTCTCTCTCTCTCTCTCCTTCTCTTGTTCTCCCTTCTCAAGTCAAAAACAAAAAGAAGGCTTTCAAAAGAGTAAGAACTAATATAAAACAGAAACACATACACACAAACAGTTATATAGTTAAATGCTTTTATCCCATGTAGATAATACCTAATTTTGATGGAGGAAAAGAGTAGTAAAATGAAGCAATCAACTATTATGAGGCCGACAGGCAGAGTGGACAGTGAGAGAGAGAGAGACAGAGAGAAAGGTCTTTCTTTTCCGATGGTTCACCCTCCAATGGCTGCTGCGGCCGGTGCACCGCGCTGATCCAAAGCCAGGAGCCAGGTGCTTCTCCAGGTCTCCCATGCAGGTGCAGGACCCAAGCACTTGGGCCATCCTCCACTGCACTCCCAGGCCACAGCAGAGAGCTGGACTGGAAGAGGAGCAACGGGGACAGAATCCGGCGCCCCAGTTGGGACTAGAACCTGGGGTGCCGGTGCCACATGCGCAGGATTAGCCTATTGAGCCATGGCACCAGCCACTGTGCTGCCTCCTGTCTGGCCACTGTTGCCTGAGGTATAGTATGGTGAACTGGAGAAATGAGACAATGGGAGCAGAGACTAGGGATTCAACCCTAATTTTTCTCTTGATTAGCATAAAATTTGACCTTTCACAACTCACCTAACCTCCTGAACTTCAGTTTTCTTATATGTACAGTGAGACAAACAACAGGCTGTTGTGAGAATTAATGAAATTCCATACATAAGAATGCCTTGGAAGACAGAAAAATCCATCTTATTTACCTTTAAATATCCCAGTGTCAAAAATTAAGCAACACATTTTTTCTGAGACAGTTAAATTTAAAATATGACAACACACTGAAATGCAGGCTGCTTAAAATTAAAATTTTATACAATAATGTATTACAGTAACATATAGGAATATCATTTTAATTAATAGTTTATCATATATTTTCTAAAATAGAATAAAAGGAACAGAGTGGGCTGAAATGACTTTATGCAGTACAATAATAAACACCTAATGTAAAATATTTTTATTTTATTTGCATTATTTTCATATTAAAATTAACATAAAAATCCACCTTTTTAATGGCATTTTTGTCCAGGTAAACACTAATCAGGGAATATTTTCACAAACTTGAAAACACCATCATTTTGGTAAAGGCAAGGGCAAGATAGGGCAGAAATCACAATGGTGGCATATAGAAAAGTAACATTTGCACAATGCTAGCTAATTTAACTTGAGGAGCTGTTGCTGGCAGCAATCATATCCCTTCTCTACCTCTGTGAGAATGCCAAGTCCATTTCCCTACCCGTTCCGAATAAGCACAAACTGTTTTCAGCTCATAAGTATTGATCTTAATGTTTTCAGTCTTTCTTTCCCTGCTTGTTGTTTATCTATTTGATCTTAAAATTCCACTACTTTGGTAGCAATTTTCTATCTTCCACAGCTGGGAAACACAGATTCTAAGCTGACTAGGGACTAACACCCAACCTCAAACTGACTGCCAATGGTAAAATCCTTTAGACTTGTCCTAGATTGCATGTTCTGAGTGAATATTACTTCAAGCCTTTGGAGAAGACAACTGTTATGTGCATTGGGTTAAATGCATTGATGATTAATTCTATTATGCATTCGATATGAGCTCTAGCACTTCCTTTTATTAGTGACTTGGGAAAAACAAGTTGTGTAGCCATAAGCACTCTGATAATGGCAGCATAGAGATCTCTAAGCCTTCTATGTGTAGAACCATGAACATAATGTTAATTAGACCACAGGAGAGTTGATAGTTCTCTTTTTGACATATGATTACATCAAGAATCCCTTTAAGATTGATTGGGTATCTGTTTGGCACAGCAACTAAGCCACTGCTTGGGGCTCCACATCCCATACCACAGTGCTTGGGTTCAAGTCCTCACTTCGCTCTCCATTCCAGCTCCCTTCTGGAGGCTGTGGGTGATGACTCAGATGGTTGGCTGCCACCTACTGGGAAACCCAGATTGACTTCTTACTTTGGCCTGGCCCAGCCCAGACTGTTGTGGGCATTTGGAAGGTGAAAAAGTAGATGGGAGTTCTCTCTGTCTCTATGCCCTTCAAATAAATAGATATATTTTTATGAATGCTTAGTGAGTTTTCAAACATTTCAACAGCTATAAACTGAATATATGAACTGTACAATTTGAAACTGTTTGACATTTAGGATACTGTTGATACTATCTCCACAATAAATATAATGAACACAACATCCCCCAAAGATTTACTTTATAATTTCTACCTCCTGCCCAATCCCTTCCTCAGGTTTTTCACTCACATACACATGTTAAGTTCTGTTTTGCATGTGTGTGTCTGTGTGTGTGTTTTACTTCCTTGATACTCAATTGTTTTAACATTATTTGTTTAAAACAATGACCTTTCTTGATCTCATTGGAATTTTGTTGACAATCAATTGGCATGGGCCAGCATGTGGCATAGAGGGTAAAGCTGCTGCCTGCAACATCAGCATCCCATATGGGCTCTGATTCATGACCCTGCTACTCCCCTTCCCATCCAGCTTCCCATCTAGCTAATGTACCTGGGCAAGCAACAGCCGATGACCCAAGTGCTTGGGCCCCTGCACATACATGGTAGACCCAGAACAAGCTCTTGGCTCCTGGATTCGGTCTGGCCCAGCTCTGGCCACTGTGGTCATTTGGGGAGTGAACCAGCAGATGGAAGATCTATCTCTCTGGGTCTGATGCTGTGGCATAGCCAATAAAGCCACCATCTGCAGTGCTGGCACCCCATATGGGTGCTGGTTCAAGTTTAAAAAAAAAATCTGTCTCTTCCTCTCTTTCTCTGTAACTCTGCCTTCCAAATAAATGACTGCCTTTCAATTAAATAAATAAATCTTTAAAAAATAAAATCACCTTGTCAGTTTTTTAAATCAAACATTCATTTGAAAAGTCAGAGTTACAGAGAGACAGAGACAGAGAGAGGGAGAGAGAGACGGAGAGAGGGAGAAGAGGAGAGAAGGAGTGAGGAAGAGGGAGACAGACAGAGATCTTCGACCTGCTGGTTAACTCCCCAAATGGCTGCAACAGCTGAAACTGGGCCAGGCTGAAGCCAGGAGACTGGAACTCCATCTGGGTATTCCTTATGGATGGTAAGGACACAAGTATTTGGGCCATCTTTCGCTGCCTTCTCAGGCACATTAGTAGGGAGCTGGTCAGAAGCAGAGGTGCTGGGACTCAAAAACTGATACCCATATGGGATGAAGGCATTGCATGCAGCAGCTTGACCTGCTACACCACCATGCCAAACTATACCTTGTCAATTTCTACCAAAAAAAAAAGGCTACTGGTATTTTGATTGGGATTGCATGGAGGGTGCAGATCAATATGGGAGGACAATATTGAGTGTTAAATCCACACAGTGTCTCCAAAACTGTTCTGGAGATGTTTTGCAAGTCACAGTGTATAAGATTTACACACCTTTTGTCAAGTGTATCTCTACTTGTTATGCAGTTTTTGAGGTCATTATAAGTAGCATTTTAATTTTAATCTCTAATCGTCTTTTCCTTGATTAAATCACATGTACTATGTACTGACATATTCCAAAATGATTCTGAGAAAAGTTGATGGACTTGAACCTTTAGATGCTACTTCAAATATCCTAAAACTAATCTTGCAATTTTCTTAAAAGCCTGAATCATGAGGTATAGCACTATTTTACAGCATATTTTTCTGAAATACCTCTCGGTTCCTTTTCATTTTACGATTCTCATTGAGGAGTGAACACCACGTGAGACTCAGTACAGTTGGAAATGCTTGTTTCATGCAGACACAATCTTAATCAGAAGACATGAGTAATGTTACCCTCAAAAATTATTTCTGGCAAGAATATTTAGAGGCCTTTAAAACACTTTTTTACAGGCATCACAAGTGATTAATAACAATGAATCTAGCAAATTAATATCTTTGTTGCCTAAGTATGATTTATAACAAGCCATTTTTCTTCTATACTGTAACAGAAAAATTAAGAGGCATTTAGACTTAGAAGGGATAAAAATTATAAAGACAAAAAGCACTAGCTGAGTTTATTACTAAGAAAGTTAGCTTCATATAAAACATTTTTCTGTCTGTTTTGAAGAGATTTTCAAATTTACATTATTTTTTCTTATCTTGTAGCAACTTGAAGGGAATTATTTGTCTCAGTGACAGGCTGGAGAATAACAATGGGGGACTGAAATGTTTTTTAAGTAGCTCAATTCTCACCATTGAAAATGACCTTACATTTAGGCAGCAGAGATAAAGAAACCACTTTACAGAAAAATACTAAGATACTCTGATGTTTCTCCAACCACCTACTGTTACAACCTGTTAGGCCACTCAAGCCTAAACCCCAAGGCCTGTGAAACCAGGCACATTAGATTATCTAAAGGCTAGTGGAGTGTTTATTGCTCAGGAAGCCTCTCAACGAAGACATGCCAAACTGCCAAGACAATGCATGGGGAACTTGGCCAAGGAGCCTTTCTGCACAAACCCCACCCACCTTCTCAGAGTCATGCGGTGCTCTTCACCTGCCCCAACAAGCAGCTAAAGAAGGGACTCTGCCCACTGCCCAGAGGAATGAAGCCTGACTTCTCTACCCCCTGTCCTCTGTACCAGCAGGCTGAATCCCAACTCTTTACCTCCTAGTCTCTCCCTGCCAAAATTAAGTCTTTTCTCCTTTAACTCGGCACTTCCTCACCTTCTTCGAACTCTAAAATCCTAAAACATAATAC
This sequence comes from Lepus europaeus, assembly GCF_033115175.1. Lineage (NCBI taxonomy): Eukaryota > Metazoa > Chordata > Mammalia > Lagomorpha > Leporidae > Lepus > Lepus europaeus. Next base: position 43,303,641 of record NC_084843.1, on the reverse strand, counting down.
CTTAAAAAAAAAAAAAAAAACTGGCTCCTTATATACTGACAGTCATTCCAGTAACCCAGCCCAGAAACTCCCTCTGAAACAGACATTTTTCAAAAATCCCTCTGCACTTAATATAATTTTTCTGATAGAAAACCCTAAAGAATTCAGTGGAAAAAAATAAAACCTGTTAGAATTGATAAATGAATTCAGTAAAGTTGCAGCAAACAAAATAAACACACCATCAATCAGCAGCATTTCTCTTGATTAAGAATGAACTTGCCAAAAGAAAAAAATTAAAAAAAAGAAAAAGAAAGAAAACAAGTGAACAACCCTATTTGTGATACCTGTAAAACAAATCAAAATTTAGGAATACATTCAACCAAAGAGATGAATGGCCTATATGCTGAAAGCTGTAGCACATTAATGAAATAGGTTGAATATTACACAAATAAATGGAAAGATATTTGGTGTTCATGGATTATAATATTATCATTAAAATGTCCATACTCCACAAAGCAATCTACAAATTCAATTCAAACACTATCAAAATTCCAGTGTCATTTTTCAAATATAAGAAATATCTAAAATTCAAATGGAACCACAAGAAACTAAGTAGACAAGGCAATCATAAACAAAAAGAACAAAGCTGGAAACATCACCATCATACTATCTGATTTCAAACTACACTACAAAGTGATATTAATTAAAACAGCATGGTACAATAACAGATGCATTGATCCAAATGGAACATAAAGAACCAAGAAATAAACCCATGCATTTGTAGTAACTGAATTTCTACAAAGCTATCAAGACTACATAATGTAAAAAGAGCATTCTCTTCAATAGATGGTATGGAAAAAACTATCTAAACACAAAAGAATGAAACTCAACCCTTTTGTATCATAATATGCAAAAACAAATTCAATATAGATTAAAGGCTTTTAAGACCAGAATCAGTAAAATTATTTTAAAAAATAGGGTAAGTGGGCCAGTGCTATTACATAATGGGTAAAGTTGCTACTTGTGGTGCCAGCATCCCATATGGGCACCAGATAGAGTCCTGGCTACTCCACTTCTGATCCAGTCCCCTGCTAATGCACTTGGGAAAGCAGTAGAAGATGGCCAAGTCCCTGGGCCCCTGCACCGCATGGAAACTTGGAAGAACCCTCAGGCTCCTGACTTCAAACTGGACCAGCTCTGGCCATTGTAGCCATTTGGGAGTGAGCCAGTGGATGGAAGACCAAGTCTCACTCTCTCTTGATCTGTGCCTCTGCTGCTCTGTAACACTGCCTTTCAAATAAAGAAAGAAATCTTTAAAAAAATAAAAACTATCCATCTGGCATCAGTATGGGCAATGACAGGTTAGACTTGAGTCCAAAAATGCAAATAAGAAAAGCGAAAATAGAAAAATTAGAATTACATTGAAAGAAAGGTTCCCACACAACAAAGGAAACAATTAACAGAGTGAAGAGACACACTAAGGATTGGATTGGGAGAAAATATTTGTAAATCATATGTCTGATAAGGGATTAGAATCCAAAATACAGAAAGGACTCAAAAAACCTCTATCAAAAGAGATATTTTGATTATAAAATGGGGAAGGAATCTCAACAGACATTTCTTTAAAGACATGGGAATGGTGATAGCTACATGAAAAATACTCAACACCACTAATTATTACATAGATGCATATTAAAACCACAATCATGCTGCCTCACACCTGTTAGAATGGCTATAATCGGGGCTGGTGCTGTGGTGCTACGGGTTAAAGCCCTGGCCTGAAACGCCGGCATCCCACATGGGCGCTGATTCTAGTCCTGGCTGCTGCTTTTCTGATTCAGCTCTCTGCTATGGCCTGGGGAAGCAGTAGAAGATGGCCCAAGTGCTTGGACCCCTGCACCCGGGTGGGAGACCCAGAAGAAGTTTCTGCTCCTGGCTTCAGATAGGCACAGCTCTGGCTGTTGTGGCCATCAGGGGAATGAACCAGTGGATAGAAGACCTCTCTCTCTGTCTCTACCTCTCTCTGTAGCTTTGTCTTTCAAATAAATAAAATAAATCTTAAATTAAAAAAAAAAGAATGGCTACAATCAAAACAAGAAAAGTAAGTGATTTGTGGATGTTGGGAAAAAGGAACATTTATACACTACTGGTAGGAATGTAAATTAGTAAAGGCATTATGGAAAACTATATTGAGGTTCCTCACAAAAGTAAAAACAGACTTCCCATAAGATCCAAGAATTCTACTTCTTGGTATTACCTGAAAATCCTGAAATCTAAAGAGTAATTGCATTCCCATGTGCATTTCATCACTCACACAATAGCCAGCCTGTCTAAAGAATCAACCTCAGTGTCCATAAATAAACATATAAGATAAACAAAATAAGGCATATATATATATATATATATATATATATATATATATATATATCCACACACACACACAGTGGAATGCCATTCAGCTGCAAGAAATGGAGAAGGGCAATAGCACAGAACTGCAGAACACTATGCTAAGTGGAATTAGCCAAACACAGAAAGATGAATACTGCAGTAGAAAAGGCATTAGAACTAGAACATACACTGTGAAGTAGTGATGACACTGCGAGAACGCTTTGGGAGCAGACTTCCCGCCATGAAGAACCTAAGAAGCCTTTGGCCTGATTGGTTTTGGAGGGTGCTGTGGGTTGTATGTGTCTTCTGACAAGATCTGTCACAGTCCTAGCTCCCAACCCCTGTGGATACGACCCCTTTTTGGAAATAGTCTCACAGATTATCAAGAGGAGATGCTGCCATTCTGAAGTAGGCTGGGCCCCACACAGAATGACCAGTACTCTTAAAAATAATAATTGTTTTTGTAAAAAAAAAATCCTTAATATAAAATAGGCTTCAGTAGTGTGCAAAAAACACTATAAAATAATAAATATATGAGAATTTATTGATCAGGGGGAACTACATACCAGGGAACTACACAGAATATTGGCAGGAATAATTTGGAGTTAGGCACATTATTATCTTTGCATTATTCAAGAGAAGAGTAGTGTATTGATTAACATTTCATTTTAAATGTACAAATCAAAATTTTAAAGATTTGTCATTAAAGAGAAAGAAGTAAAACTTCTGGAAAAAAAACCAATACAAATCAATGAGTATGACAGAAGAAAAAAAGAAATTGGTATTTTGATCTAGAACAAAACAGATTTTGAATGCATAAAATTTTAAATCCAAAAAAATCTGACATATACTTAATATATATATACATAATAAAGTATTAACATATGAATGGTGAGGATAGAAACAACTTCAGAATGCTGACATTGAGAGAAAGGGGGCGATAACTGCGTTGGTACAAAAAAGGGCTTTAATTATACATGTAGTGTTTCCAAATAAATAATGGAATCATTTCAAATAGGGCAAAATATTAAAATGGTATACCTGGCATTTGTTATATTATTCTCTTTACCACAATCTTGGTCGTTTTCAAAAGGAAAATACATACACAGATACCCCACAAGACTTAATTTTCCCCAAAACCACAGTACATGATGGAAGAAACTGAGGAAACACAGATTTCTACTATTAAAATCTGTGAAGCTGACTCTGGCTTATTCGTTTCTGAATTCACATGACCAATGGGCCAGGCATGTGGCATAGGTGTAAAGAACAAGAGGCAGCAGCTGGGGCTAGTTCCTGAAGGAAGGCCCTGCTCACAATGGTCTAGTGTTAAATGCCACCATTTAGCTGGCATCCTAAGAGCATCATTAGGCATTCAGGAGCCTATTCCAGTTATAAAGGGGCCAAATTTCAGAGAACCAGGGGCTGTGATGCTAGGAAACTTAGAGAAAAATCAGTTCAGATGGTTTAGTTCACAGCCATTTAGAGAGTGAACCAGCAAATGGGAGACCTTTCTCTCTCTTTCTCTAACTTTACCTTTCAAATCAATAAAATAAATCTTAAAAAAAAATTCTAAAAATCTGGATTTCCCCATTTTTTTTAAAAGATTTATTTACTTGAAAGTCAGAGTGACACAGAGAGAGCAGGAGAGGCAGAGAGAGAAGAGGTCTTCCATCTGCTGGTTCACTCCCCAATTGGCTGCATGGCTGGAGCTGTGTCCATCTGAAGCCAGGAGCCAGGAGCCAGGAATTTCTTACACATTTCCCATGCAAGTACAGAGGATTAAGGACTTGGGCCATCTTCTACTGCTTTCTAGGCCACACCAGAGAGCTGGATCAGAAGTGGAGCAGCCAGGACTCGAACCAGTGCCCATAAGGGATGCCAACACTGCAGGTGGCAGCTTTACCCGTTAGGCCACAGTGCTGGCCCTTCCTGCTTTTCCTAAAAGTCTGCTGTCACATTCTTACAGAGTAACAACAAGCTAGAGTTCAGGAACCGCTGTCATCATACAGAAGTCTTTCCATTTTCCTACGTGTTTCTCACTTTATTTTACTCATGTACCTGACTGAACTGTCCTCTATGGTCAAGTAAGCCCAGAACTTATGCAGCCCCAAGTAAATCTAAGTAGTAAAGGTCATCAGTGACAAGAAGAATTCCAATACTAGGCCTCACTGGAGAGGTACACTTTTTCTGTCACTCATTCATACAGCAAACACATGTTGAGGATCCAATGAGTGCCAGATGCAAGGCTCAAATAAGAACATAAATATTTGAGACGTCTTTTCATTAAGGAGATTTACAATGACTGAGTTTCCCAATATGCACGTACTACAGACAGCTGAGGAAAACATATGGGTGAACGTCAGGAAATGTAATGAATTCTAGAGTGCTAATAACATAAAGCATCTCCAAAGATGCGGAATTTAAAGAGGTGAGAAGTGGTCAACGGTGTGAAACCTGGGCTGAAAGATGAAGTCACGTGGAGACAAAAAAAGAGACCATTCTATGAGCCAGACTCCGGTGACATCTAAGAGGGTCCTCAGAGGAGAACAATAGAGCTAGGGTGGAGATGGAGAAAGTGAAAGTACAGGGCTTCAGACAGAAAGACAGATGGGAGTGGAAGGGGAGTTGAGTGGGGTGACAGGGTCGAGTCCTGAGCTGCTTCCTTGGCCACAGGAGATGGCCAGTGAAGTATGCTGCATGCTTGCAAAAGCAAGTCTTGGCGGCCAGTAGCCAGTTCACAAGCAGAAGCACACACCAGAAAGGATTCCATGTAAATGGAGTGTCACTGACTTGACTTGAATGTCGACGTTAGAGCAAAATTTGGCACTTTCCATAAATGATATCCCTAAGGTTAGGTCATTTCCTGGGATACACTCTAGGAAGGTATTCTCATCATGAAATTTTTCCTTACTTGGTCCCCAAATTCAGTGACTTTAAGCTACAAAAGAAAACCTGTTGATCCCCAATCAAGCCATATTTTCTGGCATTCCTCTTGTGATCACAGAAATAATCAATGTTTCTTGTTTTTCAGTTTATTTGGAAATAATTGTGAACCAATGGAATCAAGTAATATCATTCTATAGAGTGCTCTAGAGATATAATAATGAAGAGAAAGACCAGGTACAAATGATATTATGCATTTTATACTTAGGAGATCATGTGTAATACAGTCTTTGTGTACCTACCCTGGACAAGATACTTCTTCCAACTTTGCCACTGGAAAAAAAATCTAATGTCAACTCCATGCTCATTTGTTCAGGATCACAGGAAATCAATAAAATTTTAAAAAAGGTTGATTGCATTTATTTCTGACTTTTCCTAAGGTAATGTGGCCTGAGTAAGATCACTTATCTGGATATCACTTCTTGACTTGTGAAGCTGTGAAACAGCAAGAAAGAAAATAAAACCTTCCATTTGATGGTGGGTTCAAAAAAGAAAATCTCTGAACTGTCTCCTCACAGTACTTTTACGCACAATGCTTAATCTAATGTCTTAAACAAAGCACAATTTGAAATGGATGCGAACG